>NW_012123709.1:6156032-6156587 GCF_000951035.1 Colobus angolensis palliatus
AAAGAATGATGAAAAGATGGATCCAGAAGCAAGAGAAGAGTACGTTGGCAGAGCTTCATTTCATGTTGGCTTATTATGCTGGATTGTGGACCTTAGATGATGTTGACTGGTTTGTTGTTTCCCTTTATATAGTGCTGAGCCCAAATAAGTTATTATAATAAGTGCTTTTACCTAGACTGTCACGTTTTTCACAAAGATCTAAAGCAGAAGCCAGAACATCATGCTTTTCTTCTTTTCCTTCTTTCTGTGCTACTAAGTATATATAGTAGACCCACTGTTTTTCTCCCTGCCTATTGTCCGTGTCCCTCATGGATGATTCTCAATTTTCTCCACTATCTTTAGGCTATTAATATAACTTTTGTTTCTTTTTCTTACTCCTTCACTTTCTTTTTGGAGACGAAGTTTCACTCTTGTTGCCAAGGCTGGAGTGCAATAGTGCGACTGTGGCTCACTGCAACCTCTGGCTGCCAGGTTCAAGCGATTCTCCTGCCCCAGCCTCCAAGTAGCTGGGGGATTCCAGGCATGCGCCACCACGCCCGGCTAATTTTTTATTTA
>NW_012123709.1:6161712-6166690 GCF_000951035.1 Colobus angolensis palliatus
GTGTTAGCCAGGATGGTCTCGATCTCCCGACCTCGTGATCCGCCCGTCTCGGCCTCCCAAAGTGCTGGGATTACAGGCTTGAGCCACCGCGCCCGGCCCTAAGGGTTATTTTAAAGGCACCAGTGTGGTTATTGAAATATTCCTTTAAGTAGCAAATATTTTTATCACCTAATTACTAGATCTAGGTCCTGTCTAAGGTGCTGGGATACAGTTGTGAACAGGAAAATTACAGACCGTATTTGCATGTTATTTATAATATGGTGAATAGTGTTTTTAGTACTATTGATACTGTTTGGAGGAAAAAAGGAGAAATATTACTGATATTTGAGCTAAAAGACTAAATGGAAGGATTTTCCTCCATCATAGCTCCATTTATTGATTTAAAAAGTAAGTATATATTATATAGAGTATATACTATATAAAAATGTATAAAATATTATAATTGTTTATTATTATTATTTTTTGAGAACAGAGTCTCACTCTGTCAGCCAGGCTGGAGTGCAGTGGCACAATCTTGGCTCACTGCAACCTTCGTCTCCCAGACTCAAGCAATTCTCCTACTTTAGCCTCCTGAGTAGCTGGAGTTACAAGCGTGTGCCACCATGCCCAGCTAATTTTTGTATTTTTAGTAGAGACGGGGATTTACCATGTTGGTCAGGCTAGTCTTGAACTCCTGACCTCAGATAATCCACCTGTCTCAGCCTCCCAAAGTGCTGGGATTACAGGCGTGAGCCACCATGGCCAGCCAGTTGTTTAATATTTTTAAGTGGGATATAATCTAAGAACAGCTCTATAGGTGTACCATATTTATATTTTTGCATCAGAAAGTGCAGCTTTTAAAAAAATACAATGGAATGAGTTATAAATGCTGACCCTCCAAGTAATATTTTACAGCTGAAAATCATAGCTACAGTTCAGTGAGGAGTTGATACCAATGCAGTAAATCAGTTGTATCTGATTTGGGGCATAGTACTACTACTAGCATTAGTATAAAGAAAACGTTTTATGCTTATAATCTTAAGTGACTTAATGTTAGTGTATCTATATCTTTCCACTAAGTACCTTCAAACCTGGAAAGAGGACTAAGATTGGGTTTTCTTGGCAGAAAGAGTAACATTGAGTGCTTTGGGCTACTTATTTGTATAGAACTAATGTCTGTAATAAAAACTGATATTTCTAACTGTGGAATGTTTATCTAGGGTCATCTAGGTTTCAAAAACAAGAACATAGGGCATGCAGTAATTTGACAGCCTATAAACCACTTGCTGTTGCCACTATTGTTTATATACTGTCAGAAGACAACTTTGTTTTTTTTTTTTTTTTTTAAGATGGAATTTCATTCTGTCTCACAGGCTGGAGTGCAGTGGCGCAATCTCAGCTCACTGCAACATCTGCCTCCTGGGTCCAAGTGATTCTCCTGCCTCAGCCTCCCGAGTAGCTGGTACTACAGGTGCACACCACCATGGCCGGCTAATTTTTGTATTCTTAGTAGACATGGGGTTTCACCATGTTGGCCAGGCTGGTCTTGGCCTCCTGACCTCAAGTGATCCGCCCTCCTCGGCCTCCCAAAGTGCTGGGATTACAGGCGTGAGCCACTGCGCCTGGCTAGAAAACATCATTTCTTAGTCTTGAGTTTTTATCAAAACTTGTCAGCTTGCTGGCAAAGGAACTAACAGGATGATGACAATAATTTGCCAGTTTAGAATGGGTGTGAAGATAGATGGATTATATATTTAGGAAACAGAAGGCTGATTTTTCAAAGATTTTAAGAAGGATTGTAGTTTCCTTTTAAAATAGGGTCATTAAAAACGGAATGCCCAGATGAGTTGAAAATCTGTGTAGGATAGTCTGAGATGTTAAGATTGCTGTTAGAAGGGAAAAAAAGTTACAGTGTAGCAGAGACAAATGGTAAGGATATATTTGTGCCTGAAATTGGGATACCAAAGTTTCTACCTTAGGCAACATGCCCGGTAGACCAGCTATGGTAAAAACATGCAACTTTATTCACCAGGGCACAGAACTTAAGCACCATGCATTGTTTTCTAATTTTGAATAGACCATTGCCAGTAATTTCTCAAGACGTAAATAAAGATACAGAATTCAGAATTTGCTCACTGTTTTAGTTTGGGAAAAAATGTTTTCCTTTGACGGTTACAAGAACAAAAGATAGCAACAAAAGGTTGGTTTGAATGGATTTAATTTAAAAATTGCTCCTTTAGATTTTTATTTTAAACAACTGTAAGTGTATGTCTCAGAAAACCTGGGTTCCAGTTCTAACCAACCATTCTAGCTTTACATCTTTATCAGGTCATTTTCTCTGATCATGTTTTTCTACCTGGAAAATGAAGATCTAAAATAGATGCTCTCAAAGGTCTTTTCCAGCTAATAATTTCTATACTTCTGTTATTTCAGGGTTTGGATTATGGACATATGCTAGCTGAAAAAGTTCCAGTTAACATTTCTGTGTATATTAAACACAAAAGTATTTGCATTTCTTGCTTTACATTAAGCTTTCCGTTTTCCTGTACACTACAGATAAATAAATGGATTTTTATGTAAGCATTTGTAGGATGCCTTCTATAGGTCTGGCACTGGGTGTCAGTCACTGCTGCAAGTCTTTAAACTAAGTAGCAACAGGAAACCTACAATTATCTTTGTTTTAATTGAAACCAACTTGACAGGATGGTTTTAGTTGGTAAAATGGTAGACCATTTCCTGGCATTGGAAAAAAAGCTTGTACTCTGAAAGAATTTCATGCCCCAAGGTTGTAATTATTTAAAAACAAAAATGAATGTTTGTAAAAATAGTATATTATGCTCATAAATAGTATATAATAAGCTAGTGATTTAGAAGGTATTTTTATTGTTCTTTGTGTCATTGGCATTCTAATGTTAAAGTAATACATGTACAGTGGAAAAAATCATACAAATTATGTCTCTAATTAGTTTTCAGTGCACTTTAAAGGTGTGTGTGTGTAGATACACTTGTGTGTGTGTTTATACATATGAGAAAACTCTCAGAAGTTTAGAATGTAAAGACAATAAGGAATGTGGAGCAAAAACTGATATAAAACTGCCTTCTAGTTTTTATATCTGTAAGTTTTTCCAAGATCTAATTAAATATGGAGTTTTAAAGATTCATACTTTTAAAATGTCTTTGCAAACCTGATTTTTAAAATGTGCTTCTGACCCAAGCTAGATTTTTTATTTTCTCATATTTGTAGAGCTAAGTATCAGGGTAAGGCCTGCCTTAAAAAAATATATATGTGAGATCCTCATTCTAAATCATAGTCCAATTCTAGTGAATAAAAGACAAATGACTTTATTTAAGTTATTAAATAACTGCCAGTTTTCAGAAACAGCATGCAAAATGGCCTAGTAAGAAAATTCTATCATGCTTTCTCTCTTATGTCTAGAACCTGTCACTATGGACAAAGTTCATTACTGTGAAAGATTCATTGAACTTATGATTGATCTAGAGGTAAGAAATCTACAGTGACTTTGTGTTGTATAATCATTAGGGCGTCTAAGATTAAGCATATGACTATATATGAAGTATTTTTTTCTTTTCTTTCAATACATATGTAGTATATATTTATTATACATATATATTGTATTATTTATTATATATGTATGTACTGTATAATAATACAATACATATTGGGCACCCATGTAGTGTATAATGATATATTATTGTATACATTATTTATTGATACACATTAATATACATTATACATTAATAAAAAGTTAATGCAATACAATAAAATACACTAATAAAATAAAAAAGATTATTTTCTCTTCTTTTCTCTTCTCTTTTCTTTCCTTTGAGACAGGGTCTTGCTCTGTCACCAAGGCTAGAATGCAGTGGCGCTGTCTCAGCTCACTGCAAGCTCCGCCTCCCAGGCCTCAAGTGATCCTCCAGATCCACCTCATACTCCTGAGCAGCTTAGACTACAGTTGGGCACCACCACGCCCAGCAAATTTTTGTGTTTTTTGTAGAGACAGGGTTTCACCATATTGCCCAGGCTGGTCTCAAACTCCTGGGCTCAAGGAGTCCTTCTACCTTGGCCTCCCAAGTAGGAGGATTGCTTGGGATTATAGGTGTGAGCCACTGTGCGTGGTCTATATGAAGTAACTTCTTCATCACCTCAAACTGGTTTTACTTTGCACCTGTTTCAAGGTGTCACTTAGAGAAGGAAGTCATGAGTAGTTGGCCCTTGAGGTTTTCAAATGACTGACTTATCTATCTGATTGTGTGTAGAAAAAATATTACGTAGTGTAGTTATTAAACATGAGTCTAGCAGTGACAATTTATTTTGTGTCATACTTTAATATCCCTCATACAGAGTTTTCTATAGTGGCTGAAGTCATGGGTTTATAATTGTCTCCTTAAATAATCTCACTTTTCTAAATGTGCCCAATGTTTGTGAAGAAAAATATAGGTGCTGTGTTCAATTTTTTTAAATGAAGATTCTTAAAAACAAAAAAAAATTTCATACTCTTAGGTGCAGGATTTGCTGACAAGTTCGGATACAGAATTGATTTCCTTTCCTTTCTCATTAATGTGGGAAATTGAAAGAAAATCTGTTCCTTATCTGGAGAAGTAAGGTGGTTTCTTGATATGAGTGTTAGCATATTGGACTAGCAGTCATTCATGAGATCTTTCAAATTCTAGCTCTGCCAGTAACTAATTTATAACTTCTGAGGGTCTCAATAACTTCGTCTATAAAATGAGGATATTTGATTAGATTAGTGCTTTTCAAGCTATGGTGTAGGGAAACATGAGGAGAGGAAACAGACAGGAATCTCCACATAGGGATTTGTACTTCCTTTTTTCTCAGAGCAACTCCACTTTTAAACTTACACACAGTACATATTGGGATTTTACGTAGGATTTTGTTGGAAAACTACGGGCCAAGATGATCTGTGAGATTCCTTTAGTGCTAGATTTTCTTTCTTTCTTCCTTCCTTCCTTCCTT
>NW_012123709.1:6166740-6167988 GCF_000951035.1 Colobus angolensis palliatus
CTTCCTTCCTTCCTTCCTTCCTTCCTTCCTTCCTTCCTTCCTTCCTTCCTTCCTTCCTTCCTCCTTTCCTTTCCTTTCCTTTCCTTTCCTTTCTTCTTTTTTTCTTCTCTTCTCTTCTCTTCTTTTCTCTTCTCTTCTATTTCTGTCTTTCTTGTCTTTGACAGAGTCTTGGTCTGTTGCCCAAGCTGGAGTGCAGTGGCAGGATCTTGGTTGAAGACAACCTCTGTCTCCTGGGTTCAAGCAATTCTCCCTGCCTCAGCCTCCCGAGTAGCTGGGATTACAGGCGCCCATCACCACACCCAGCTAGTTTTTGTTTTCTTAGTAGAGATAGGGATTTGCCCTGTTGGCCAGGCTAATCTCGAACTCCTGACCTCAGGTGATCCACCTGCCACGGCCTCCCAAAGTGCTGGGATTATAGGCATGAGCCACCGCACCCGGCCCTTATTTTCAATTTTATCTTAAAAATTCTTTCATCATCATTATTGTTTTTAAAACCGAAAACATTGCCACTGGGTTTATTTACAGCATGAACAGGACCTCTTGCATTGTGTACCATGTGTCTATTGGAAGGTTGGAGGGTGCCTTGTATGTGATTAATACTTGGAGTTAAATATCGATACATTTCACTTCTAGCTGTGGAGAATAGATGCAAACTTACTGTTACGATGTTTGTTTTTCCCAGGCCCTATTACCCACAAGGCGCTGGTTTAATACCATCCTGGATGACTCCCACCTTCTGGTTCACTGTTACCTTTCCAATCTTGTTCGTAGAGAAGAGGATGGCCATCTTTTTTCCCAGGTGAATATTTATATATCTGAATATATTTATTGTTTTACTTTCTAAACTGATCTTTTCTTTGCCACACAACTGGGAGTATCAGGGCATAACACAAAATCCTAGTTATTTTAAAGTCATGTCTTAATATGTAAAATGAATGTATTCTTATATAGATTGCCTCTAGTGATTATATAACTTTTTGTTAATTATATGTGATTTTTATTATTGGACTAAATTATGATTTGGGGAATACAGTCACACATGCTCACAAGTTTTGATTTTATGTGAAATATAGTAGCTGATGGGCATTAATTTTAAATGAACTATGCCCCAATACTATGACTCTATAAGATGATGGTGACAGACAGTTGATCGTGTAGAAGTGTACATGCGGCCGGGCGCGGTGGCTCAAGCCTGTAATCCCAGCACTTTGGGAGGCCGAGACGGGCGGATCACGAGGTCAGGAGATC
>NW_012123709.1:6169453-6176172 GCF_000951035.1 Colobus angolensis palliatus
TCCTGGGCGACAAAGCTAGATTCTGACTCAAAAAAAAAAAAAAAGCAGCATATAAAAAAGTATCTCCAATTATGAATTGCAAAACCTGTAGTAAGAGACCTCAGGAGTTCCCTCTGGTGCTATAGCTTTGTAAGTTTTCAGTGATGTAGATAGATAAGATGGATTTTGTTTGTTTCATTAAAATGCTGGGCTTCTTTAGATTACGTCCTTAATGTCTCTTAAGTATTGGGATTGCAGTATAAGTTTTTCTTTGCAGAAGTAGATCATGTATATGAAATAGACTTAACAATTTATTCACATACTCCATTTTCACGTAACTAAAACATTTTTAGTTGGATATGTTCTAAAATCTTTTTTGTAATGTTTACATTCCTGAGTTTTTCAGCACCTCTGAGAAACTGTGTGAACCTGTTTATTATTTTAAATAGTATTGTGCTTTCTTGCCCTTATGTTCATATGATTTATACATTTAAATGTGTTTCTTCAGCTTTTGGACATGCTTAAATTCTATACTGGTTTTGAAATTAATGACCAAACTGGAAATGCTCTGACAGAGAATGAGATGACCACAATTCACTATGATAGAATTACATCTCTACAGGTAATGAAAATACATTATAGACTTTGTGAATGCTCCATAAGGTTTTGTCATACTACAATTTAGGTTTTTTATAGGTACAGATTGAAAACGATGTTAATTTAATAGTGTTTTTATATTCAGTATTTTTAATGTTTCTTTTTCCGATGAATTCTTTAAAAATAAGACTTTCTTTTATAACCTGTCTAAATTCTGTGAATCAGCATACTGGTATTTGCTACTCGGAAATATTAGTTACTGGGCCAGTTTGGCACATTTAAATATTAGCTCTGCTGTCAGTTTTATTTTATTAAAGAGTATTTCAACATATGGCAGGGGGTGTGTAAGCATTTTGCATATTTTTTTTTTTTTTTGAGACGGAGTCTCGCTCTGCCGCCCAGGCTGGAGTGCAGTGGCCGGATCTCAGCTCACTGCAAGCTCTGCCTCCCGGGTTTACGCCATTCTCCTGCCTCAGCCTCCCGAGTAGCTGGGACTACAGGCGCCCGCCACATCGCCCGGCTAGTTTTTTGTATTTTTAGTAGAGACGGGGTTTCACCGTGTTAGCCAGGATGGTCTCGATCTCCAAACCTCATGATCTGCCCGTCTCGGCCTCCCAAAGTGCTGGGATTACAGGCTTGAGCCACCGCGCCCGGCACATTTTGCACATTTTTAAGATGAACACATATGATGGGAGCAAAGTTTACCAGTGTAGTTCAGATACGCCCAAAAAAGTATCTTCATTTGTTTTCTATTGCTGGTCTTATCTTGTTCTTGAGCTTCAGTTTCTCTGATGGTAGAAGGAACTTCTATTTGTCAGTTTAAAATAATCCAGCTATTTCTGTTTAAAGTAATCCAACTATTTCTGTTTTAAAGAGTCTTTTGTTGGGGGTAAAGATTCAGTTCGAACTCTTTTGTAATCAAGTTAGCTATCTCTTAAGAGATCTCTCTTCTCCAAAGCTGGAGGCATCATGCTACCTGACTTCAAACTATATACTACAAGGCTACAGTAACCAAAACAGCTTGGTACTGGTACCAAAACAGACATATAGACCAGCGGAGCAGAACAGAGACCTCAGAAATAACACCACATATCTACAACCATCTGATCTTTGACAAACATGACAAAAACAAGCAATGGGGAAAGGATCTCCTATTCAGTAAATGGTACTGGGAAAACTGGCTAGCCACATGCAGAAAAGTGAAACTGGACCCCTTCCTTGCAGCTTGTACAAAAATTAACTCAAGGTGAATTAAAGACTTAAAAGTAAAACCCAAAACCATGAAAACCCTACAAGAAAACCTAGGCGATACCATTCAGGACATAGGCATGGGCAAAGACTTTATGACAAAAACGCCAAAAGCAATTGCAGCAAAAGCCAAAATTGGCAAATGGGATCTAGTTAAACTAAAGAGCTTCTGCACAGCTGAAGAAACTATCATCAGAGTAAACAGGCAACCTACAGAATGGGAGAAAATTTTTGGAATCTATCCATCTGACAAAGGTCTAATATCCAGAATTTATAAGGAACTAAACATATTTACAAGAAAAAGACAACCCCATCAAAAAGTGGGCAACGTGTATGAGATGACCACAATTCACTTCTCAAAAGAAGACATTTATGTGGCCAACGAATGTATGAAGAAAGATTCAACATCACTGATCATCAGAGAAATGCAAATCAAAACCACAATGAGATATCATACCATCTCACACCAGTCAGAATGGCAATTATTAAAAACTCTGGAAACAATAGATGCTGGCAAGCATTGTGTGTAGTAATAGATGCTGGCAAGGCTGCAGAGAAATAGGAACGCTTTTACACTGTTGGTGGGAGTGTAAATTAGTTCAACCATTGTGGAAGACAGTGTGGTAATTCTTCAAGGATCTAGAACCAGAAATACCATATGACCCAGCAATCCCATTACTGGATATATACCCAAAAGAATATAAATCATTCTACTACAAAGCCATATGCACACTTATGTTTATTGCAGCACTATTTACAATAGCAAAGACATGGACCCGACCCAAATCCCCATCAATGATAGACTGGATAAAGAAAATGTGGCACATATATACAATGGAATACTATGCAGCCATCAAAAGGAATGAAATCATGTCCCTTGTGGGGACATGGATGAAACTGGAAGTCATCATCCTCAGCAAAGTAACACAGGAATGAAAAACCAAACACCGCATGTTCTCACTCATAAGCAGGAGTTGAACACTGAGAACACATGGACACAGAGAGGGGAACAGCACCCACCAGGACCTGTTGGGGATGGGAGTTGAGGGGAGGGAACTTAGAGGACAGGCCAATAGGTGCAGCAAACCACCATGGCACTTGTATACCTATGTAACAAACCTGCACATTTCCACATGTATCCCCCTTTTTTTTTTTTTTTAGAAGAAAAATAAATAAATAATGGTGTAAAAAGCGAAAAAAAATCTCAGTTATTTTTCTTTCCTACTAGGTATGTGGAGATACCAAAATAGCCTTATTGTTTTGAAAGAGGGATTAACTCAGATGTCTTTTCCTGCTTTTTTCACAGCGTTAGTGTTTTTGTCCTGTCTCTGCCCTTGAAATAACCACAGCTGGTGTGGCATGTCGTCTATTGTATTGATACAGGCAAGGCATCATTATTGCTTCCAAGGAACTTGGCTATTTCCCCTGTTGAGGAGGCCCCAACGTTGCCTGATGGTGCTAGCATTCTCCTGAGGACTGACTTGTTTATTTCCTTGCTTATACAATTCTTTTCTCATGCTTGGGTTGCAGAGTCATTTTGCCATTGTGTGTAGTAATCTCATAATCCCGTGGCAAGCTTGCTCCTGGCAACCTTGGCAACCTTCTGTGTCATCCACCATGGAACACATGAAAACTTCCGGATCTTTTCTGTGCCACATGGGCATCAAGGAAGACTAGGGATATTATTTCAATCACTCTGTCATCAAATCCCAAGGAAGACTAGGGATATTATCTCAGTCACTCTGTTGCAATGCTACTATTTCTGTTTTCTGACAGCTTACCCTATGTTGGTTGAGACTGCTACCCTGTGAGGTCTTTTCCCAGAATTCCAAACAAAAGTAAGGCACAAGCATAATGTTTTTGGTCTTTCCTTCAAGTTCTCTCTGCAGCCAGAGTTTCCCTTGGGACTTTCTTTTAGTCTTGTTAGACCAGTTCTTGATAATCAAGTGTGTATTTGTTTTTTTCTCCTCTTCAATCAATAAAGCTTGCCTTTGTGGCTATCTTCATATATATTGAAAATGCTTTTAGATGTCAAAAGCTGAACGCCGACTCTGTTTTTTACATTTCTGCTATGAAAGTTGCAGTTTTTTCTGTTTTTATTACATGCTTCTGTCTAATTAAGGTAGAGGTCACGTAAGAAAGAGAAATGCATTAATATTTTTATAAAATATTTTCATTCTTAGATGTTAATACGTAGACATTAATTATTAATATTTTTTGCTGTTATTTTCTAGAGAGCTGCTTTTGCACATTTTCCTGAACTCTATGATTTTGCCCTCTCAAACGTGGCAGAAGTAGATACTCGGGAGTCCTTGGTCAAGTTTTTTGGACCTCTTAGGTAAGACAACATGGAAAAACTATATATCCTTTTTTTGTATCATGCTGCCTCAATTTTACTTTTCTTTATTGCTTTTAATCATTTTGTAGTACTTTAGGTAATATTACTTGTTATTTCACTCTTCATTGACGTCTACAACTAGTGCTTCTCTCCAGCAATTTGGTGTCTTTGTCACTTATCCATGTTTGGTAAAGTTTCTATTTTTTGTGACGTATACACTTTTCTTAGATCTTAAATTTTTCTTAGAGTAGAATATAAAGCTGGTCATTTTCATCAATCAGATGACATATGACAAAAACCAATAAAGATTCATTATGTGTGATATTAGAGGTGTGACTTAGGAAAATTTTTGCATGTTTAAAATTTATAAAATTAGTAATATCCTCTGGCACTTAGCTATCTGCTAATATATCCTTTTGAAAATATGATAATAATGGCATACATTTGTTTTTTTTTTTTTTTTTTTTTTTTTGAGGCGGAGTCTCGCTCTGTCGCCCGGACTGGAGTGCAGTGGCCAGATCTCAGCTCACTGCAAGCTCCACCTCCCGGGTTTACGCCATTCTCCTGCCTCAGCCTCCCGAGTAGCTGGGACTACAGGCGCCCGCCACCTCGCCCGGCTAGTTTTTGTATTTTTAGTAGAGACGGGGTTTCACCGTGTTAGCCAGGATGGTCTCGATCTCCTGACCTCGTGATCCGCCCGTCTCGGCCTCCCAAAGTGCTGGGATTACAGGTTTGAGCCACCGCGCCCGGCCCATACATTTGTTTACTATGTGAAAGACATTCTGTTAAGTGTGTAAACAACTCTGAAAACTCCTACTAGAAGTAGGTACCATTTTACATAGAAGGTATCTGAGGCATAGAATAGTTAGGTAATTTGCCTAGGTTACACAGCAAGTAAGTGGCAGAGATACAAGTTAAACCCAGATAGTGTGATTTCCAAGCCCTGACTTTTAACTACTGTACTGTATCATTTCCCAGCTCTTAGGAGGAATTATGTTTAGTTCTTTGACTATTTAAAATGTAATCAACTGAGGTTGGTTTGGTTGTTCATTCTCATATGGGGATTTAATATAATTAATAACACATAGATTCATTTCATTCTTTTAAATAGCTACATAGAGTTCCATTAAACAGGACCACCATACTATTTTTTTAAAAGTTAATCTCCTATTGGCGAATCTTTTTTTTTTTTGGGGGACGGCGTCTTGTTCTGCCGCCCAGACTGGAGTACAGTGGTGTGATCTCAGCTCACTGCAACCTCCGCCTCCCAAGTTCAAGCGATTCTCCTGCCTCAGCCTCCCGAATAGCTGGGACTACAGGCACGTTCCACCATGCCCAGCTAATTTTTGCATTTTTAGTAGAGATGAGGTTTCACCATGTTGGCCAGGCTGGTCTCGAACTTCTGACCTCAGGTGATCCTGCATTAGCCTCCCAAAGAGCTGGGATTCCAGGCATGAGCCACCGCGCCTGGCCTCCTCTTGGTGAATCTTTAATTTTTAAGTTTTGGCTTTTACAAACAGTTCTGCAATGAGCGTCCTTTTCATACTGATTCCTAGAAGCAGAATGGCTGACTCAAATGGGACGTGTGTTTAAAATTTGTTACATATTGCTAAACTTCCTTCAGAAAAGACTATATCAGTTTACATTTAAACTAGCAGTGTATGAGGATTTGTTTTTCTCCCTACTAATGCTGGGTAAATTAGACTTTAATTTTTGCTATTTTTGTCTCGTTTTACTTTGCATTTCCCTGATCTTATTCGGGAAATTAAGCATTTTTCTGTTTTTTCTTGGCCATTTACATTTCTTCTGTAACCTTCTTATTTTCTTTTGCTATTTTGCATTTCATTGCTTGTCATCTTACTGATTTTAAAGAACTTTTAATATTTTTGGTCCTAATCCTTTGTCTAGTTTGTGTTGCATTTATTTTCTCTCAGTTTAACTTTGCTTCTAACATCTTTTGTCATTATGGATATTTTAAATTTTTAATGACAACTGTCAATCTTTTTAATAACTATATTAGGTGCTTTATGTAGAAGTCCTTCTCACCCTAAGGTTATAAAATGTTTTCCTTTATTTTTAAAATACTTTTATTGCCTTTTTTTTTTTTTTTTAACATTTAGCTTAGCTGCATAATTCATCTAGGGAATTTATTTTTGCCCGTAGAACTCCTTTACACTCTTAAAAATTATTGAGGATCCCAAAGAACATTTATGTGTATTATATTCATTATATTCACTACAGTAGAAATAAAAACTGGAACGATCTTAAATATTTATTAATTCATTTAAAAATATCAGTTGAAGCTGGGTGTGGTGGCTCATGCCTGTAATCCCAGCACTTTGGGAGGCTGAGGTTGGCGGATCACCTGAGGTCAGGAGTTCTAGACCAGCCTGGCAAACATGGTGAAACCCCATCTTACTAAAAATACAAAAATTAGCCAGGCGTGGTGGTGCATGCCTTTAATTCCAGCTACTTGGGAGGCTGGGGCAAGAGAATGGCTTGAACCTGGGAGGCGGAGGTTGCAGTGAGCCAAGATTGTGCCACTGCACTCCAGCCT
>NW_012123709.1:6176481-6179217 GCF_000951035.1 Colobus angolensis palliatus
GCTGGGATTACAGGCTTGAGCCACCGCGCCCGGCCAAAAGCCACCATTAAAAGAGTGTCATTGTTTTACATTTTTGTGACTGATTTAATTGAAGACAAATTTTCAGATCTGCTTCTGGATTCAGTTTGTTGTGAGTTATTGTTTTGGTTGAAGTAAATTAAGACAATTCGGCCTTACACAGAGGGAAGTGTATTTTGATAAGCTTTATCAAATAATTGGGAATATTCTTTGATATGCTATGAAAACTTGACAAGTGGTAGTTCCTTTAAAAATTAGTTTCAGAGTAGAATCTGAAACCGTGTCAAGGAAGTCTGTACAATTAAAATGAATTAATTTGAAAAATTAGAGGCTAGATCTTGCTTATGGATAAGAGGACTCAGTGTGTGAATCCTTCCCAAATTAATCTATGGATATATTTTAATTCCAATCATAATTCTAGCAGGATATTTTATAGAAATTGACAAACTTATTTTAAAAATAACATGGAAAGGCAAAGGAACTATAATAACCCAAACCATTTTGTAACAGAACAAAGTTGGAAGATTTCTACTAATTTCAAGACTTGCTGTAAAGCTATAGTAATCAAGACATTATGGTGTTGATAAATGGATAGATGTATAGATCAGTGGAATAGAATTGAGTCCAGAAATAGACCATACCTATATGGTTAGTTGAGTTTTGACTAATGTGTCAAGGCAACTCAGTAGAGAAAGGATTTCATCAGTGGTACCGAAACAATTAGATATCCATGTGCAAAGTATGAACCTTGACCCATACCTTGCATCATATACATAAATTAACTGAAAATGGATTATAGACCTTAATATCAAACCTAAAACTTCTAGGAAATATGCGAGAAAATTTTTGTGATCGTGGTTTGTGCAAAGATTTCTATAGACACCAAAGCACAATCCATAATGGAACAAAAAATGATGAATTGGACTTGATCAAAGCTAGGAGACTTCTGCTCTTTGAAAGACATTGATAAGAGAATAAAAAAAAAGCTACAACCTAGAAGAAAATATTGGCTAAATAGATATTTGATGAAGGAATGGTATCCAGAAATCTCAGAACTCAATACAGTAGTCCCCCGCTTTCTGTAGGAAATGTGTTCCAAGAACCCCAGTGGATGCCTGAAACTGTAGATTGTACTGAACCCTATACTGTGTTTTTACATGTACACGTAAAAACCTATGATAAAGCTGTGAATTAGGCACAGTAAGAGATTAACAACAATAATAGGAGAACAGTTATAACAATATACTCTAATAAAAGTTATGCAAGTGTCATCTCTCTCTCAGGAGATCTTATTCTACTGTACTTAACTATTTCCAGACTGTGGTCAATCATGAGTAACTGAAATTACGGAAAGTGAAACCACAGATAAGTGGGGACTCCTATAATAATAAAACAATTTACAAGTGACAAAAGATTTGAACAGACACTTGACCAAAATAGATAGATGTCAGTAAGCCCATGGAAAGATGCTTAACATGTTTAGTCACTGGGGAAATACAAATTTAAACCATAAGAAGATACTACATACCTATTAGAATTTTTTTTGTTTTTTTAAATGGATAAGGCCAGGCACAATGGTTCATGTCTGTGATTCCAGCACTTTGGGAGGCTGAGGCGGAAGGATCACTTATCTACTAAAAATCAAAACAATTAGCCAGGCATGGTGGCACATAAGAGGATTGCTTGAGCCCAGGAGGTTGAGGCTGCAGTGAACTATGATCATGCCATTGTACTTCAGCCTGGACGACAGAGCAAAACCCTGTCTCAACAAAACCAAACCAAACCAAAAAAAAAAAAAAAAACCAACTCCAAAACGGATAATATTGACTCTTGGCAAGGATGTGGAGCAATTGGAATTCTCATAATTGCTGGTGGGAATTCAAAGTGGGATAGCCACTTTGGAAAAATTTGAGTTTCTTGTAAAGATAAACATGAGCTTAACATTATGATCCAGTGTTTTCCACTTACAGATATATTCAAGAAAAGTGAAAACTTATGTTCACACAAAAATATGTACAAAAATGAATATAGTTGCTTTATTCAAAATCGTCAAAAACTGGACTACGCAAATATCCCTCAACTGTTGAATGAATAAACATACTGTGTTGCAGCCATGTCATGAAATACTGCTCAGCAGCGTGAAGGAACCAACTACAGATAAATATGCAGTGTGGGTGAATCTCAAATGCATTATGCTAAGTAAAAGCAGCCATTCAAAAGGCTACCTAAGACCAGGCATTGTGGCTCACACTTGTAATCCCAGCATTTTGGGAGGCTGAGGCAGGTGGATCACTTGAGCTTAGCAGTTTGAGACCATCCTGGGCAACATGGTGAAACCTCGTCTCTACCAAAAATACCAAAATTTAGCCAGATGTGGTGGTGCACACCTGTGGTTCCACCTATTTGGGAGGCTGAGGTGGGAGGATTGCTTAAGTCCTGGAGGTGGAGGTGACAGTGAGCTGAGATCGTACCACTGCACTCCAGTCTGGGTGACACAGTGAGACTCGTCTCAAAAAACAAACAAGAAAAAAGACTACCTAATGTGTGATTCCATTTATTTAACCTCCTGGAAAAGACAGAATTACAAATAGAAAACTGATTATCGTTGCTGGACTGGGATGGAGAGTAGGATTTGCTGTAAATTAGCACAGGGATTTTGGGGAGGTGAAGAAACCAATTAAATAGTGGAAAGCTATGAAGCTCACGGTGGCAAATACC
>NW_012123709.1:6179602-6181163 GCF_000951035.1 Colobus angolensis palliatus
TACAGGCGCCCGCCACCACGCCTGGCTAATTTTTTGTATTTTTAGTAGAGACGGGATTTCACCATGTTAGCCAGGATGGTCTCCATCTCCTGACCCCATGATGCGCCCGCCTTGGCCTCCCAAAGCACTGGGATTATAGGCGTGAGCCACCGCGCCTGGCCAGCATTAATACTTAGAAGTGTTCTTGGTGACTGCCCAGAAGGATCTTGGGTACAATAAAAGGTTTGCAGAAAATATTTTGAGAACCCTGCACCAAAGCCTTAATTTTCATTGCTGATTTTTGATATTTGCTGCCCATGTCATAGTATTATATTTGTTTTTTAAAGCTATTTGTAAAAATACATGTTTCAAAAGTGAAGTTACTATGAATAAAATATTGTTATCTATTCTGCAGTTCAAACACGCTCCACCAGGTGGCATCATACCTCTGCTTGTTGCCAACTCTTCCTAAAAATGAAGACACAACTTTTGATAAAGAATTTCTCCTAGAATTGCTGGTAAATATTAATGTCCTCTAAATTTTGCATGTGGTTTTCCCTCCCTTTTTAAGTGATTCTTAAAGATGTAAATTCATATAGATTTTTTTGTGGGCCAAAGATTAGGTGGATAATTCCCATTTTCTTTTCGGAATTGTATTATCATTTGATTTTTATGAGATTTGTTTTCTCATCTTTTGATTTCTTTTCCCAAGTATTTTATCTCTTCAAACTACTTTCTGGATGAATCATTCTATTAGCAAGTATTTATGTGCAAATCACTTCATTGTCTTTCAGTTCCTAAAAATTCCTGTGCTATTTTCTGACAATGTAAAACCTCTCATGAGTCAGGTTTTTGGGATTAGTAATAAATCTTTACAATAGAAAGAAATGAGGATTTTTTTCAGAAATTCTTCTTCTTCTTTTTTTTTTTTTCTGATACCAAGTCTCTCTCTGTTGCCCAGACTGGAGTGCAGTGGCGTGATCTCAGCTCACTGCTACCTCTGCCTCCCGGGTTCAAGTAATTCTTGGGCCTTAGCCTCCCAAGTAGCTGGTATTACAGATGTGTGCCACCACTCCCAGCTAATTTTTGTATTTTTAGTACAAGATGGAGTTTTGCCACATTGGCCAAGCTGGTCTTGAACTCCTGGCCTCAGGTGATTGACTTGCCTCAGCCTCCCAAAGTGTCAGGTTTACAGGCATGAATCACTGTGCCCAGCCTTGTTTCAGGAATTCTTCTAATGGGAAATAAGTTTGAGAATAACGTGGATCCTGTGCCTATTAAGCTCTTGTGGCTAGAATTTTATTCCTAAAATTTAAATTGTTTCAACAAAAGAAAATAATTTTTAAAATGTATAGTGTGACAACATTATGTTTTGTTTCCTCCCTTTCCTAAAGGATTTCCTCAGGCTTCGGATTCTTCTAATATTCAATTTATGATTAAAAAGTTGAAACATACATATTGTTTAGATATCATGATTTTTTTCTGTAATTATACTGTCTTCACTGAAGAGAATGATACATTTTAAGAATATGTCATTTTAGCATTACTAGATAAACACTTCTTTTTCTTTTTTTTTTTTTTT
>NW_012123709.1:6181698-6197219 GCF_000951035.1 Colobus angolensis palliatus
CCTGTAGTCCCAGCTACTTGGGAGGCTGAGGCAGGAGAATGGCGTAAACCCAGGAGGTGGAGCTTGCAGTGAGCTGAGATCCGGCTACTGCACTCCAGCCTGGGCAACAGAGCAAGACTCCGTCTCAAAAAATAAAAAGAATGAAAACGATAGTCCAAGACCTAGAGCTCCTATTTTTTCTTACGTTGATTAATGCTAAGTGTCATGGTTTTTAAATTCTTGGCATGTACCAGGGACTTTGACACTATTTCATAGTATTTCACTTAATTTTCATTGGAAACTTGAGATGTGTGGCACTTTATCTGTTTTACTGAAAAGGAAACTAAGGTTAGGAAGGTTAAAGTAATGTGCCCAGCTTTTACAGTATTCATAAGTAGAGGAGCTGGGATTTTAACTCAGGTCTATCTGATTCCAAAGACCATCACCATTGGTTGGTTTCTCATCTTTGATCTATGGAGAAAATAGGAAAAAAAAAAATCTCTTATTGAACTGCTACAATAACTGATAGGCATGAAACTTCTTCCATAAATTATTTTTAGTGAAAAAAGATGCTTCTAACCTTCTGCATGAACTTGTTTCCTTTCTTTTAGGTATCTCGTCATGAACGTCGAATTTCTCAGATTCAGCAATTGAACCAGATGCCTTTGTATCCAACTGAGAAAATTATATGGGATGAAAATATTGTCCCAACTGAGTACTATTCTGGAGAAGGTATGGTAAAGAAATATGGATTCAGCTGTACAATGAAATAATTTCAGATTTATCATTTATAATTGGAATTATAGACAGTGTACTTCAGTCCACTCTGTACTTTGGGATAATTTCCTGGTGCCCACAAGTTAACTTTAGAAGCTAGGAAAGATTTAGTATTTTGAATGCTTTGGCACTAAGGGTTTTTATTGAATTTAACTATATACATATCACCCTGTAAAAAATATGACTATAAAGCCCTAAGACTGTTTTGGTTTTTTTGCTTGTTTGTATGAGACAGGGTCTTGCTCTGTCACCCAGGCTGGAGTGCAGTGGTGCAATCTCAGCTCACTGCAGCCTCTGCTCCTGGGCTCAAGTGATCCTCCCACTTTAGCCTCCCGAGTACTTCAGACCACAGGCGTGCACCACCACACCCAGCTATTATTATTATTATTACTATTATTATTTGTATTTTTAGTAGAGACAAGGTCTGACCATGTTGCTCAGGCTGGTCTCGAACTCCTGAGCTCAAGCGATCTGCCCACCTCAGCCTCCCAAAGTGCTGGGATTACAGGTGTGAACTGCTGCACCTGACCATAAGACTGTTTTCAAGGAGACCTGATAATGCTTGAAGTATAGCTTTCATTGTGTCACTGTGATAGGCTGTGTTTAATAGAGCTTTTTTCAAAGACTTTTTTTAGTGGCTCTTTTGAATTCTATGTAAAGCCAGGTAATGATCACCAAAAAAAAGGCATTATCGTTTATTGATAGTAAGCTCTTAGTGTTGATCCAAAATGATATTGCCTAGTTTGTTCATTTATTTCCCCAGATTTGGATCTAAACACTTTTCACTCATCCTCTGAGGATGAGAATTTGCTACAACTGAGTATATGCAAAAGTGCATTCAGATATATTTTGAAGGTATATTTAAAAAGAAATTTCAGGACATTTTTTGGACAATGGCATCATTAGTAGAAGAAATGTAACTGTTTTAAAGATATCACAAGTATAAGTATTGGTATATTTACTTAAAATGGTTGCTCTAAGACATATCCTAGAGCCATAACTCCGATAGACCCAGTGCACTAATATTGTGCTAGATTTCAGAACATAGGCAGTCTTCATGTCTTTTTATGTTCTTACAGTGGTTAATATGTTGCTTTCTCATGTCTAGGGATGCACAGCTGGATGATAAAAGTATAAAGAAATTCAAGATAGTGATTGCTATAAAAGTCAGGAAATAGTTACTTTCAGGTAAAGGGAAGAAGCTGTAATCAGGAAAGGGCACTTGGGAGGATTCTGGGATAGCTGATAAGGTGGTTACAAGGTTTCATTTAAAAAATGTCTTACTTTACTGGTACCTTCTATACATCCCTTTCTTTCTTTTTGTTTCTGCTGAAAAACCTGAGTTGTTTGATCATAGAGTTCCCACAGTCTATAGATTTTTCTGATTGAATACTCATGGCATATTGCAGCATGTTCCTCTGTTCTTTATTTTCCTTGCAAATTAGTACCACCTTGTGCAGAGGCTTGATCAGACTAAGGTTCTCCTTGGCAGGATTCTTGGTGGTGGTGTGTTCTTTCATCAGGAGGCACATACTGTCTGCTTGTCTCTCTTTTTGTACTACTAGTAGCTATTGATACTTAACACCTAGATTTGTTAATTTAGTGAGTATTGCAAAGTGCTGACATTTTAATTGTCATTTTTTTAAAGTAAAAATGTGCTATCGAAAGAAATTGAGTTAGATTACAAGTCAGAGTTTACTAATATAAATAATGTTAAATTTTTGTTCACCAATGTTGTCTTTACATTTATTTTTTATTTTCTGGTAGTATGGACAACAATGATGAGACTATGACTTATCAGTAAAATGTATTTTGGGATTTTTTAAAACCTTTTTGATATTGCTACTAAGTGGTTACTTATTGTCAAAGAGAAATAGTTAAATGAGAATAATGAAAGGATTATTGTTTATTTATATAGTCAGAGAAAGGGGAGTCTGGAATAACATACAAACAATGTCTTGTCCTTAAAGTTTAGCCAGAAGGCAAGTTCAGAGCACAATAATAGTCATCGGAGATTGATTAATGCAATGTAACATAATAATTCAGTGTTCATGCTAAATTTTGTTGTGCGCTAAATTTATGGTAACATTATTCACTTCAATATTTGCCAAATATAAATTAGGTGATAAGGGAAGAAGTTTTAAACTACTTGAAACTATTAGTACAAGTATCCTTAAATACTTTGAAGTACTGTTTACATACACATCACTGGTATGTAGATTACATGTATTAATAAAACTCATCCTTTACCCCAATTCTTTTTTTTTTTTTTTTGAAATGGAGTTTTGCTCTTGTTGCCCAGGGTGGAGCGCAATGGCGCGATCTTGGCTCACTGCAACCTCTGCCTCTTGGGTTCAAGCGATTCTCCTGCCTCAGCCTCCTGAGTAACTGGGATTACAGGTGCCCACCACGACACCCAGCTAATTTTTTGTATTTTTGGTAGAAACGGGGTTTCACTGTGTTGGCCAGGCTGTCTCAAACTCCTGACCTCAGGTGATCCACCTGCCTTGGCTTCCCAAAGTGCCGGGATTACAAGCATGAGCTGCCGTGCTCGGCCTCACCCCTAATTCTTAATAGCCAACATTTACTAATCTGGTTTTAACATCTGTGTGAAAACAAAAATAAGTTGTTATCAGATATGCTGCATTTCAGGCATTCATTAGGTTCTTACAGTTTTGTGGTGCCAGTGTTTTAATACAAAGAGCATTAAAAGAATAATTCAGGCCGGGCACAGTGGCCTCACTTTGGGAGGCTGAGGTGGGCAGATCACGAGGTCAGGAGTTCGAGACCACCCTGACCAACATAGAGAAACTCTGTCTCTACTAAAAATACAAAAAATTAGCCGGGCATGTTGGTGGATGCCTGCAATCCCAGCTATTCAGGAGGCAAGAGAGTGGCTTGAATCTGGGAGGCAGAGATTGCAGTGAGACAAGATTGTGCCATTGCACTCCAGCCTGGGCGACAGAGCGAAACTCTGTCTCAAAAAAAAAAAAAAAAAAAGTAATTCAAATACGGATTTTTTTTCCTTTTCAGGTTGTCTTGCTCTTCCCAAATTGAATTTGCAATTTTTGACTCTTCATGACTACCTGCTAAGGAACTTTAACCTCTTCCGCTTAGAATCAACTTACGAAATTCGGCAGGACATTGAAGATAGTGTCAGCAGAATGAAGCCATGGTTAGTAAATTTGTTCCACCTGTAATGCAGATATGCAGACGGTGACTAATAAACTTCTGTCAGAAACCTTATAAGTATATTTAGAAATAATATACCTGGCACAAAGGTGCCCTCTAAAATAAGAGATATTTACTCTTTGAGACATTTTAAAATGTGAATTAACATACATCAAAAGTGCTAAAATATAAACCACATTTCTGGGTACTTGAAAATGGGGATGGGAGACTGGGGATAAGCGGGAAGATGTCATCATGCTGAGGAAGGGAAGGGGGAAATGTGGAGGGAGTAGGTCAGACTTTACTTAAAGGCTGATTGGAAGGCTAGGGGTTGGCCAGCAGGCCTGTACTAGGAGAGCAGGACAGTTTAAGTCCCGGAGGAAGCTTATGATAAAGGGGTGCTCCATTAATCCAACTACTCTTGTCACTGTTGCTACAGTATTCTCAGTCAGCCTCTCTAGGGGAATGGAGAGAGGATTAGGGCTGCTGCCGCACATTGCATGGGGTGGTACGTTAGAAAATCTTCTCTGTCTCTCCACCCATAGATTCTGTGGAAGAAAGTAAATCACCAGGATTTACTTTTAGGGCCAGTTGAGTTGGTCTTGTTATTTGAGGAATTCTTCCACATAGACTCCACTCCCCACCTGCTAGCTCATGTCTGGAATTCCTTTAGCTAAGAAAAGTCTTTCATTCTGGTTGTTGTAGCAGCTTTGCATTACAAGAATTTGTAAGGTTAATTTGGTTTTATAGATACGGCTGACTTTAGGCAAATGTTCTTTATTCACTATTTCATTCCAAGTATGAAATTGATGGATACAAGTTATACATCACAAGTGATTATAAATGAGTAAAATACCATGAGGTGAATTTTTGTTACATTATATAATAGGACACCATGTATACATACATGATTATACTGCATTGTATGTGAAAAGCTGAACAGCTTTGGAATGTGAACTGACTCAGGTATCTTCCAGGCTTCTGCTTACTAATTATAGAGAGCTACTGCAGACACTATGATTATGATCTATTTTTTCACTTCCATGTTTCATTTCATACAGAGTTCTATTTTTTAATTAATTATTATGTGAAAAGTTATTCTGGGTAAGACTATAAAATACAACACAACGCATTTCTGACTTAATAATCAGTTGAGTCAGTAGGCAGGCGAGCACTGCGAAATTTGTATACCCACTGGCTAATCATTCCTACCCACAGCTTTGCTGAAATTGTTGCCCATTGTTTGTACCCTGAGGGAGTGCTTGATCAGGAAACTTCTTTACAATTTATGGTTACCTTGAGATTATGTGCTCAGATTCTGGGCCTAATTTTGACCATTTGGCGAACTAGGGATTTATTAACTGGCAATTCAACAAATAGAATTCATTTTTATTTTACTTAAATGCCAAGTGCAACAAAAATATTTGAGTTCTTTTGGTCTATTAATAAAAAAATATTAAATTATACTATTTTCTGGAGGGGAAGAAAGTGTGACTTTTTGGAGCTAATTCATTCACATTTGTAATAACAGATTTTTTTAAATTTGCATTTGTAATGCCCATCATTGAAAATTATTAAAAATGTTGAAACCTAAAACGGGGGCCAGGCTTCTTTCTGTTTCATGTATTTTGAGGATGAAAACTAACAGGCATTTTTACTCATTATGTGGTTCCCATGATTATGTTTTCAGGGTGCTGAAGCCCACTAACCAGCAGTAAGAGAGAATGTGCATAAGGGCCAGAAATCTATACTTTTTAATGCTTCAAGTACATAATATAAGAAGAGAAAGGGGTAAGGGGAGTAGATTAGTGGTTGCTTGGGTTTGGTAACAGGGATTGACTGCAACTGGACAAGAGGGATCTTTTTAAAGATGTTGGAAATGTTCCACAACTGGATTTTGTGATGATGAATGCACAACTCTGCAAATTTACTGAGAACTATGGACTTGTGTATTTATAGTGGATAAATGTTATGGTATGTAAACTATACTGCATTAAAGCTGTAAGAAATGGAGGAGGTGATAGGAAGTTGTTTCACAATGGTTTAGCCACTAAGTAATTCCTTTTAGACATTGTCCCAATACTAACTAAGCCATTGATTGCAGAACTTTATTTTTAATTAGTTTCTCTTTTTGATGTTCTGAAGTTCTACAATTTTTTTGTTGTGACATAAAGTCTTTACATAGGAGGCAGTTTATCTTTGTAGGTATGTCGTATTCTGCAGTACTTCCTAACTTTGGAGTGCTGCTTCAGTGTTTATGTTACAGATTTCCCAAATACAACTTTTTAATACAAAAACTAAAGCACTAGTTAGACTGACATAAGAAGAAAGAATGGTAATTGGGATGTTAGTGGTTCTGGTTATTACAACTAGCTTGATTTTTTTTTTTTTTCCTGCAATCCATAGCAACATCTTTTAAATGATTTAAATATGCTGTAAAGGAGGTTTTTGCATAGATATTATTTGTTTGCATGTTTTTAATTTTTTAAAAAATTATAGCTTGTCCTAAAATGTATTTGAAACAGCTTATAAAAATACTTAAAATACAGAAAATAAAATATTAACAATTGAAACAGTCTTTATGAAGAGGATAAAAGGATAACAATATAAAATAAAAACAAGTAAAGAGGTCCTTCAGAAATGAAAGAGAAATTAAGACAGAAAAACAGAACAGAACAAAAACTGAGACAGTTTATCACCACTAGACTGCCTTATAATAAATGCCAAGGGAAGTTGTCCAAGCTGAAATACAAAGCTGCCAATTAGTAACATTAAGAGACCCTGAATAGCTAAAGCAATCTTGATCAAGAAGAACAAAGCTGGAGACATCATACTTCCTGATTTCAAATTATATTACAAAGCTACAGTGGTCAAAACAGTATGGTACTGGCATAAAAACACATAGACCAACAAAAGAGAAGGCCCAGAAGTAAACCCACACTTGTACAATCATTTAATCTTCGATGCATGTGCCAAGAGTATACAATGGGGAAAGGAAAATGGTCTTGGGAAAACTGGATATCTACTTGTAAAAAAATGAAATAGGATCCCTATCTTACGTGATACACAAAAGTTAACTGAAGATAGAGTGAAGATTTTGACATAAGACCTGAACCCATGAAACTCCAAGAAGAAAACGGGAAAAACTCCATAACATTGGTCTTAGCAATGATTTTTGGGTGATACCAAGAACACAGGGAACAAAAGCAAAAATAAGTAAGTGGGGACCACATCAAACTGAAAAGTTTCTGCACAGCAAAGGAAACAGTCAACAAAATGAAAAGGCAGCCTTACAGAATGGAAGAAAATATTTGCAAACCATATATCTGATTAGAAGTTAATATCCAAAATATGTAAGGAACTCATATTACTCAATAGCAAAAGACCAAATAACCCAATAAAAAATGGGCAAAGGACTTGAAAACATTTTTTGTAAGAAGACATACAAAGAACAGATAGATGAAAAGGTGTTCAACATCACTAATCATCAAGGGAATGCGTATCAAAACCACAATGAGATATTCATACCTCACAACTGTTAGAATGACTGTTATCAAAAGTCAAAGATAACAAGTGTTTGCAAGGATGTAGAGAAAAGGGAACTCTTATACACTGTTGGTGGGAATGTCAATTAGTACAGCCATTATGGAAAACAATATGGAGGTTCCTCAAAAAATTAAAAATCAGAGCTATCATGTGATCCAGCAAACCCACTTCTGAATGTTTGTCCAAAGGAAATAAAATCACGATCCTGAAGAGATGTCTGCACTTTTGTGTTGCAGCATTATTCACAATAACCAAGATGTGGAAACAACTTAAGGGCTGAATGGATAAAGAAAATGTGAAAATGTGGTGTGTGTGTGTACATATATAAAAACACACAATGGGATATGATTAACCTTTTAAAAAGAAGGAAATCCTTTTTTTGACAACGTGGATAAACCCGGAGTACGTTATGCCAAATGTATTAAGCCAGATACAGATAGACAAAAACTGATGATCTCACTTTACATATGGAATCTAAAAAAGGCAAATTCATGGAAGCAGTAGAAGGGCAGTTATCAGGTTGTGGGTGGGGGGAATGGGGACATACTGGTCAAAGGGTCTAAACTTTCAGTTACAAGCTACATAAGTTTGGAGATCTAATGTAAAGCCTAGTGGCTATTATGTTTTATGTACTTGAAACTTGCCAGGATAGATCTTAAGTATTCTTACCACACACACACAAAAATGATAACTGTGTTGGTAATGATACCACAGTGTATACATAGTTTAAAACGTCACATTGTATTCCTTAACTACATACAATTTTTATTTGTCAAGTATACCTCAATAAAGCTGAAATAAAACCAAGTGTGCTGCATTATTTATTTCTTTGATAAAATGGCTCAGCCCCAGAATGCTCTTACATACATAGGGTTAGCTTTTTTCTTAGTTGGGGAGGAGACATTCCTCTACTTCTGTTTCTTTTCTGGACCACATTTGCCTGTTTCATACTATCATGTACCTGTTTCATGCTATCATATATACTTTGTATACTTTGAGAGTTAAAGGGTTTTTTTTGTTTGTTTTTGTTTTTAAGTTAAGAAATAGGGGTTACTAATATTAGGACTTAAATACTAGCCGAACAGTATTCCTACTTACTAGTTTTACTTGTCTAAAAGTTGGGAATAAATTATTTTTTGTTTGAGTAACCATCCATTTCTTTGGTTCTAGGCAATCTGAATATGGCGGTGTAGTGTTTGGTGGTTGGGCGCGAATGGCCCAGCCCATTGTGGCTTTCACTGTTGTTGAAGTGGCCAAACCCAACATAGGTGAAAACTGGCCAACCCGAGTTCGTGCAGATGTTACCATAAATCTGAATGTCAGAGATCACATCAAAGATGAATGGGAAGGTAATTTTGTATTTCAAAAAGTGACATTACCTTTTGCCTTGTTATGAACTTTCACTTAGAGCATTAACAAAGTACTTTTACTAAATGTTATCCTTTTAAGCTTTTATGAAACTTTATCCTTGAAATTTGATTTAAAGAATAGCAACTTTCTAATTATTAGTTTTAAAAATACCAGGGATCATACAAGAATATTTAGGTATGTTAATATTTTAATAAAAAGTATAAAATTGCATACATATCAAAGTTTTGAAAACTGAACTTTGCAAAGACTAGAGGAGCATTTTAAGTCTTAAATTTAGCAAGATAATATTTATGGATTTGTGGGATCAATATAAAAGAATAAAAATGTTAGTGTTCACCAAAGAGTGGGGAGAAAGCCCACATATAACATGCAGACATGCAGAGTAGTAAGGAAAACTGGTGTTTTTCAAAAAATAAAAGCCAAGGTGAAAAGAATAGAAATGCATGCACTTTGTGGAAAATAAAAATACAAAATCAAAATTAGGCAAGCTCAAAAAGAATATGTGGGGGTGGGTGGGGCTATAGTGAAACAACTCAGAAATAAATAATAGTTTATTTGCACCTAAGACAGAAAGGCTAAAGAATCAGTGAAATCAAATGTACTCAAGGATATATAATGATTGCAAAGAAATTAAAGGAGTTATTCCTCCTATTTTTTGCTAGGCAAAATTTTAAGGATGAGAGTTCCATGTCAAAATTAATTTGTTTTGGAGGCAGATATGTTCAAAATTACTAAGTCCAATAGAGTTAAAACAATAAGACCTCTGCCAAAAGTGACATATGAACTGATTTCTATTAGGCAGTTTTATATTTTTCTCCCAGCTGTCCTGTGAGAGGTCTTACTTGATGCCCTGTTTTGAGAAATAGTAGTCAGTAGGTTTTACCTCCTTTTACTTTCTTGGCATGCCAGAAGGAAAGGGATAGCCCCTTAATGGATCTGTTTTCAGAAATTATTACTACCAGTGTAGCTGTTTATAATCATGGGAACTATATCGTTATTGAAGAATTCTGAAGGAATCCAGCAACAAAGCTAGCCAAATGTTTAACCAGTGCCTACGGTAGTGGGTATAGTTTGTGACAGATTGTTTTTATGACTCTTGTGTTCTTCAAAAGAGTTTCATTCTGTGTATTACTTATCCAGAATAATGTGCGCCTTTACTGTTGCTAAACCCCAAGAAAGCCATTAAGTTGCTGGAGAAGGCCTCATATTTATTTTTCCTTGAAGCTTAAGGAGATATTAAACACTGGTTTACACAGTGGGAAATAAACTGAGATAACTTACTAGGTACCCCCAGAAGTAGTAAATGGTTGGAATTTTGTTTATTTTAAAGGACTCTTTATAGGAATTTATAGATGAGAGGTCCGAATTTTGGTGTTAAGGAAAACAAAAGGATGTTTAAAAACAGGCCACCTTCCCCATTACTGACTGCTTTCAGAAGGACATGAGACAGTCTTTTTTTCTTTTAAACATCAGCCTCTGGTAGAATGAGAAGTGGAATGGGTACATTTTGATGGGCAAGATAGGGCACAATAGGGCATTGTGGGGTGAGTGATAATCTGGGGTGTGATGGAAAGAAAAGTGTTTTCTGGGAGGCCTGGGCCAAAAACCAGCCCCTATATTGATCACAGATAGGGTAGCCAAATAGAAAATGGAAGCAAAAAGGAGAGATTCTGTAAACAATAATGATTTTTTTCTTTTTTTTTTTAAATGACAGAGTCTCACTCTGTTGCCCAGGCTGGAGTACAGTGGCACAATCTCGGCTCACTGCAACCTCCACCTCCCGGGTTCAAGCAATTCTCTGCCTCAGCCTCCCGAGTAGATGGGATTACAGGCACCCACCACCACGCCCAGCTAATTTTTTGTATTTTTAATAGAGACAAGGTTTCACCATCTTGGCCAGGCTGGTGTTGAACTCCTGACCTGTGATCCACCTGCCTCAGCCTCCCGAAGTGCTGGGATTACAGGCATGAGCCACTGCGCCCGGCCGAATATTGTTTTATTAAAGATTATTAAACTAAATACCATAAAACATTCGTCTTCTCCCTTTGAAAAGGTGTGAACCTCAAGCCCTTATCTTCTTCAATATTCTCATTTAAAGTTAAGGAAACAGAATTCATGAAATGGAAATGCCAGATTTGCTCCAGAAAGCACAGCTAGGATAGGGTGGATACAAATGGTTGCAAGGACAGAGAGAGTTGAGCTCATTGAAATATAGGATTTTTAAAAAAGTGGATCTAAGATGTCCCAGAGGAAAGTGGTTTGCTATAGGAAGGAACAAGAGGTCATCCCTCAGTGATGCCAAAAAGTACCTCCTATCTTGGTAGAGGATAAATGACTTCTCAGGACCACTTCTTTGGCTTTAAGACTTACAAGCTTTAATGAGCTGTACAGATCAGATGTCACACAAGTAGTACAACTCAGATAGTAGAACCGTTCCCATTCATTCTCATTACTTCTCTTGCTGCTTTGCGTAGAATATATTGGGAAATAATTAAATCAGTATTATGAATAGAGTTATTATTTCTACCTTTACCCATACTCTAACCAGTCCCCCAATTAAAACAAACCAAAATATTTTCAATACTATTGGCCATATACCCACATTGTTAATTTGATATCATTGTGTTTGTTGTTAACAAGGTTATGAGCAAGCAGACTGTTTACATTTACATTTATGTCATATAATGGCTAACAAAAGCATTGGAAATGGAATGAAGATTAAGTGGTGTAGCATTACATGCTGTGAGGTCTAATTTTATATCCTTGTCTTCCAGTTTCTTTACTTTTAATGGAACTGGGAAGCCATTTGAGTTCGTTATTGGGTCTAATGACCAAGAAACTATGGACTTTGGCACAAGTCTCCTATTTCTTGACATTCACTTATAAAAATGTTCACTATTTGCCAACTGAAACTGTATATATTCAGCCATCTTTCTCAAAATCATATCTGTAAACAATATTTTTTTGCCTTGATGAATTATTCTTGAGTTGACCTGTTTTAGTGAAATACAATTAGGCTGTCTTTGGAATGACACTGACAGATAGTTTAAACTGATAATAAAAACCTGCTAAATATGCTATAGATGGATTATATGCCAGCCATATTTTTGGTTACTTATTAAGAATGTTAAAAATAAGAATGATGACGAACATCCAATTTTGGAGCTGTAGCATGACTTGGAGGGCTTATTCAGTATTATATTCATGGCATGAATGTTTCTAATTTTAATATAAAGAGGTTTTCATTTCAATTAATGCTATGAAATATTGAGTATTAAAGATTATAGAAAAGCCCATAATTGTGTTACAATGTGATAATAATCATTGGCCACTCATGATATCTCTCTACCAAAGATAAGAGGTAGAGAGGCAAATAAGAATTTGCCTACAAAAGACTGAAAACAATGAAATTCTAATAAATGAAAATGTCTTTATATCTTACCAGGTCTTCGTAAGCATGATGTATGCTTTTTAATTACTGTACGTCCCACAAAACCTTATGGCACTAAGTTTGATCGGAGGAGACCTTTTATTGAGCAGGTTGGCCTGGTTTACGTCAGAGGCTGTGAAATTCAGGGCATGCTGGATGACAAAGGACGTGTCATTGAAGATGGTATGGTGGCATATATTTTTGAAAGAGTATGTGTATAGAATGATAAATTTCTTTGCCTTTTTTCCTTTTTTGCTTCTTAGGTAATATTTTTTAGTTTTTTTACCTACTAAATTGACACAAAGGATTTTGTATCAAATATGTGTAGGGTACCTACCATGCAGTTTTAGATATAGGTAACATGGTTTCAAAACTTTTTTCCCCGAGACAGAATCTCACTGTGTCACACAGGCTGGAGAGCAGTGACGCAATCTCAGCTCATTGCAACCTCTGCCTCCTGGGTTCATGCGATTCTCCAGCCTCAGTCCCACTAGTAGCTGGGACCATAGGCACGTGTGATCATGCCCAGTAAATTTTAGTAGTTTTTGATAGAGATGGGATTTCACCCCATGTTGCCCAGGCTGGTCTCAAACTCCTGAGATGAAGCAGTCCACTTGCCTCAGCCTCCCAAAGTGCTGGGATTACAGACATGAGCCAGCGCCGCACCCAGCCAGTTAAAAAACTTCTATGTTAGATGTTGGAAAGGACAGTATCTTTTTTTTTCTTTTTTCCCCCGATGTCATCCAGGCTGGAGTGGAATGGCGTGATCTCAGCTCACTGCAGCCTCTGCCTCCCATGTTCAAGCAATTCTGCCTCAGCCACCCCAGTAGCTGGGATTACAGGTGCTTGCCACCGTGCCTGGCTAATTTTTGTATTTTTAGTGGAGACAGGGTTTCACCATGTTGGCCAGGCTGGTCTCGAACTCTGGGACAGGATCTTTTGAAATCGTCTTTATTCAAAGCTTTTTAAAATGTATAATACTTTTTTTTTTTTTTTTTTTTGAGGCGGAGTCTCGCTCTGTCGCCCGGACTGGAGTGCAGTGGCCGGATCTCAGCTCACTGCAAGCTCCGCCTCCTGGGTTTACGCCATTCTCCTGCCTCAGCCTCCCGAGTAGCTGGGACTACAGGCGCCCGCCACCTCGCCCGGCTAGTATTTTTGTGTTTTTAGTAGAGACGGGGTTTCACTGTGTTAGCCAGGATGGTCTCGATCTCCTGACCTCGTGATCCGCCTGTCTCGGCCTCCCAAAGTGCTGGGATTACAGGCTTGAGCCACCGCGCCCGGCCATAATACTTTACATTTTATTTTTTTTTTAAGAAACACTCTAAATACTTCTTACAGTTGTCTAAGCTTTTTTGTGTTGAATGGTGTATTTTTTCTTCTGAAATTTGACTGTTTTAATTCATTGTAGTGGTGGTTCTTAATTGGGAACAATACTGTCCTTCGTTTGGAAATGCATAGTGATATTTAGGTTTTCAGATTACTGGGATAGAGGTGAGGAATGGTAGGCTCTTGGCCTTAGGTAACTATGAGCCAGGGATGCTAAATATCAGAACAGAACTAAAAGAATTATCCTGCATAAGATGCCAACTTTACCCCATTTAAAAATACTGCTTTACAAAATTAGTCAGTTATTTGATTTCTTACGTGTATCACTTATTATCCCTTTGAAATTCTTTCTTCTGTTGTCCCGACTTCCTTTATAATACTCATTATTAAATTACAACTGCATACATGTCTAGTGCTTATTTTATAATTTGGTTGTTAAACTTTTTTTTTCTTGAGACGTAGTCTCGCTCTGTCACCAAGCTGGAGTGCAGTGGCGCAATCCCAGCTCACTGCAACCTCCGCCTCCCAGGTTCAAGTGATTCTCCTGCCTCAGCCTTCCTAATAGCTGGGACTACAGGCGCCTGCCACCATGCTGGCTAATTTTTGTATTTTTTAGTAGAGACGGGGTTTCACCATGTTGGCCAGGATGGTCTCGGTCTCTTGACCTCATGATCCACCAGCCTCTGCCTCCCAAAGTGCTGGGATTACAGGCATGAGCCACTATGCCCGGCCCGTTGTTAAACTTCTTTTGAAACTTCAGTCAGTTTCTGCCATCTGTGGTTTAGAGATTATATCGTTGTTAAACTGCTGATGATTAGATTATTTATCTCTAGAATAAAAGAAAATAGGAGAAGGGAATGGAAAATGGATGGAATAAGCATAAGGCCATATAATGGAACCAAAGTTGGAGGTCTAAGACCCACCCCACCCTGCCTGCCCAGAAGAGGAGATATGTCAGAGAGGAAAGAAAAGGCTCTGGGCTTTCAACCGTTAGTATCCTACATTTCTGTGTATGCGAAATTTCTTTTCGTGCTGGTTATACTAGGTATGGAATGTGGAAGGATGAGAAAAGTGATAAACCTCTGTCAAATTAAGGAATAGAAAACTATGCCTTAAATTCTAAAATACATATATTTAGTTAGAAAATATTTATTGAATACTTACTGTAGGTAAAGCAGTAGTGGGAGCTATGAGTGACAAAAGTAAAGTTCTTTGACTTCTAAGTGTGTGTACTTCTGAGTGTGTGTACATATTATTGTAAGTCATGGTGTTGCATTGTAAACGTTACATGACTGCTATGGAAGGAAATAGTAAGAATTTAGAGAAAGAAGAAAATACTTTCAGCTTAGAATTTGACGAGGGTGAGTGGGGGCATTCTAGTTTGGGAAGAATGATTGGAGTTAAGCCTGAACCATTTACTCACCATTTCTAGAAAAAAATACTGTTGACTTACTTTGATATTTGAAAAATATATATTTTATTTAACAAACTTTTTCAAATTGTCCAGGACCTGAACCCAGACCCAATCTCAGAGGAGAATCAAGGACATTTAGAGTGTTTTTGGATCCAAACCAGTATCAACAAGATATGACCAATACTATACAAAATGGAGCAGAGGATGTGTATGAAACTTTTAATATAATAATGAGGAGAAAACCAAAGGAAAATAACTTTAAGGTAATTTGGGGGCTATGTAACTAAAAGTACTATGTCATAATTTAAGTAACTTTTATGACATAAATACGAAGATATTTGGTTAGGGGAAGATTTGTTAAGAAAATAATAATTACTGCTTTTATTTTTACTATAAGCAATCCTCTTAAACTCTTTTTATTTTTATTATACTTTAAGTTCTAGGGTACATGTGCATAACGTGCAGGTTTGTTACATATGTATACTTGTGCCATGTTGGTGTGCTGCA
>NW_012123709.1:6200234-6202026 GCF_000951035.1 Colobus angolensis palliatus
GTTAGATCGCAGACTGCTGTGCTAGCAATGAGGGAGTCTCCGTGGCTGTGGGACCTTCCCGGCCAGGTGTGGGATATAATCTCCTGGTGTGCCGGTGTGCTTACAGCGCAGCATTGGGGTGGGAGTTACCCGATTTTCCAGGTGTTGCATGTCTCAGTTCCCCTGGCTAGGAAAAGGGATTCCCTTTCCCCTTGCGCTTCCCAGGTGAGGCGATGCCTCGCCCTGCTTCAGCTCTCGCTGGTCGGGCTGCAGCAGCTGACCAGCACTGATTGTCCGGCACTCTCTAGTGAGATGACCCCAGTACCTCAGTTCAAAATGCAGAAATCACCGGTCTTCTGTGTCGCTCGCGCTGGGAGGTGGAGACTGGAGCTGTTCCTATTCGGCCATCTTGCTCCGCCCCTCGATCCTCTTAAACTCGTAACATTGATGAAATATAAAAATTTAAAGACATTGATTTGTTAAATTATTTTGTCTTTTGAAGAGTTTAAAAACTTAAAATATAGATGAATCCACATGTTATTAAGGGTCCACTTCCTTTTTTGCTTTTTGTATATTAGGTACTCAGTTAATGCCCTATTATGAAGTGAAGGAAAGCTTGCTTACTGGGGCTTCTTTTTTGAATCAAAAGTAGGTATACTTCCAAGTCACTTTAAGAAGACAGATATGGAACCCCAAGGCTCTGAATTACTATATGATATAATATATTTTTAGTCATTAGTAGGAAAGGGAGGTTTGGTGGCCCAAAGTTTTATTAAAGGATAGTTTTTTAAAACCATTATTTGAAACTATATTATAAAACTTAAACATTGAACAATTCTAGCATTTGATAATATGTAGCTTTTGTATAAAAAATGCCTTTCTTTTCTCTTTCTCCCAAAGTGCAATACTTCTTAGACGTTCCTATCACTTTATTACTTTTATGTAACCCTGTTGTTGTGATTGAAAAGAAAACCTTTCAAGCAGCAGAGCTTGTTCTTCATCTCTCCCTGTTGTTGAACACAAGTGGAGATATCCTTGATTTCTCTTTGTCTTATACTCTACCTCTAATCCATCAGTGAGTCTGATTAGCTCATCACCTCTGCTGATGCCGTGTCCAAGACACCTTTATCTCACACGTCCCTGCCTCCTTTCTTGTCTGTTCCTCCCCTTACACATATCCACATAATGGCTGAATAATCCTTTTAAAATGTGAAATATACCTTGATACCCCCACTTAACATTCTTTAATGTTTTTCCATCACATTAGAAAGTTCCTACCATAATCCAGAAGGTCCTATCATTTTCTGTCTTCTGGCTACCTCTCCAACATCATTTTCTAACACCTTTTCCTTATTCACTCCATGTCAGTCACACTGTCCTTTTTGCTGTTTTTTAAAATAATCCAAGACTTTTCACATGGTGTTCCTTTTACTTAGATAATTATCCCCAGGTGTTTACATAGTTCATTTCCTCCCGTGACATGGGCAACTCTTTTTCAATGTCACCTCCTAAGAGAAGCCTTCCCTGGCAACCTTACCTAAAGTAGCATCTTCTCATCATTCTCTAGCCTATTCCCTTTATTTTTCCTCAGAGCCCTTATCATAACTGAAGATTATACATTTGTTATGTATCTGAATTCTCCATTAGAAAGCAATGAAGCAAGTAAGTCTATGAGGGCAGGGTCTTTGTTTTGTCTGCCAGTGTGTCCTTACCACCTAGAACTGTGCCTATTATATAGTATGTTCTTAATCAACATTTATTGAGTGAACAAAGGATGGAGAAATCTAAGAGTTTCCAAGTTTTTTTTTTTTTT
>NW_012123709.1:6202212-6216980 GCF_000951035.1 Colobus angolensis palliatus
GTCTCGATCTCCTGACCTCGTGATCCGCCCATCTCGGCCTCCCAAAGTGCTGGGATTACAGGCTTGAGCCACCGCGCCCGGCAAGTTTCCAAGTTTTATAGTACCTATGACTGTCACAGTTGATCAGTTTTCAGTAAATAAATCTCAGTTACTTCACTGAAAACTAAAAAATTATTTTCTTATACTCATGTTTATTTTATTTAGTGCCTACTGTAAGTCTGATATTGTGCTAAAATGAAGCTTGTGAAGATGAATCAGATACAACTTACACCTTTAGAGAAGTTAGAAATATAGACAAATGCTTACCATGAAGAGTTAGAAGGTATCAAAAGCCTTAAAAAGGCTGTGGATGAAAGTGTCCTGAAAGTTCAAAGGAGGGATTTAGTTTCTGATCCAAGAAAGGGAGGAATGATTAACTTGCCTATGTTTAGGAAAAAAAGAATGCTCCTTTGGTGTGTTTGGTGTTTCATTATGTACCTGTGTAACCTCGCTCATTTATTGCCTTTTCTCTTTTCCAGTTGTACAACCTGTCCTAATCTGGATACGTTATTTTTTGCCTAGACAGTTATAATAGCCCCTCTTTGTCTACCCTTGAGTCTCCTCATAGCCAGTCACCTGCTTTTCATATGTTTCCCTACTGTGTGACACTGATCGTTTCACTCTCCTTCTCAGAACATTTCTTTGACTTCCTATTCATGATGAAATAAATCAAAGCTCCTTCACAAATCTTTTACTTTAGTTCAATAAAAGTGCCACTTTCCTCCATGAAACCTTTCCTAATGTTAAGTGTCCCCTGCATCCATCTCTCATTTATTGGGAACTTTGTTCCCATTGTATTTTGTAACATTCTTTACTGTTTACCACATTCTGCTGCTTTTTGTTACAGTTAAGGACATATTTTATCTTGCTACTAAAACTGTAATTTCCTTAGAGGGCAGAGCACTGATCTTATTCATCATTGTTATGTGAATACTCATTTGGGTATTCATTCATTCACCCGTTCCATATTTAAACTGGTCTAGATCCCTACTCTTGTGGGAATTATATTTTAGTAGGGATTAAAAAATGATAGTAGGGATAGTAGGGTTAAAACAAATAACCAAGTACCTGAACAAGAGAATTTCAGGTAGTGATAAGTGTAAGAACATAAAGCAAGGCAACGTGATTAAAGGTGTGATTAACGTATACTATCTCACCATTTTTAAAAGTTGTATAATAGTTATGATTTAAAAATTGTCGGTTTGGTTATTTTATTCTTTGAAATTGATAGCCTAGCCTCCAAATTTCTGTATGTGAGATAGATCACTTTGTTGAAATGATTTTTGGAAAGTCTAAGAATTTCCCTTGGCTTGTTGTAATTACTTTTGACAGTATATATGCTCACTACTATAATGACCTTTTGTTGTAGTCCTAATTCTTTCCTTCTGAAATTTTATTTGATATTTCCTTTATTTTTATTATTTTGTTCACTTTATTTTTTGTTTCTTCTCACAGTGCTAATTTTAGTATTTCTAAATTGTGAGGTTTCATCACAATTGAAGCATACATTAATGTGCTTCTGGTTGTGTGTGATTTTAGCATTAAAGAACTATGGAGTATAAAGAGGGAAAACCTCCAGGAGTTTCTGAGAGGAAGTATTTTCTCTAAGGGTTTGTTCTATATTGTTTTCTTACTGCTGTATCGACCTGAGTCTGGTTTTCATCCTACTCAATAGGAGTCAAATGGTAAATTTATTTATGTCATTCTGTTTAAGTGAACTCTTAATGGATAAACTGTTCTTGCTAAGTTTGGTCTTTTGTTTAACTCAGTGTGTGGTATCAGCTGAAAATATAGCTGTTGATTCAGTCTAGCCAAGCACCTGTCAGCCAACGGAAAATAGCTTCTTGCTCTGAAACACTCAGGAATTTTGGATTAGTGCAGCCAGCTCTGCATTCCAGTAGGTGCAAATGTTTGAGATGTCTTACTGACACAATCTTTTTCTGTCCTTTCACTGACAGGCTGTGCTGGAGACTATTCGGAACCTGATGAATACTGATTGTGTGGTACCTGACTGGCTGCATGATATCATTTTAGGTTATGGGGACCCAAGTAGCGCACATTATTCAAAAATGCCCAATCAGATTGCCACCCTTGATTTCAATGATACATTTCTCTCCATTGAGCATTTAAAAGCCAGCTTCCCTGGTCATAATGTTAAAGTAACTGTAGAAGACCCTGCTCTACAAATACCCCCTTTCAGGTAAAGTCAGAACTGGGTATGCCCCTCTCCAGCATTCTGTAGTCAATGTGCGTTATGCCATCAAGATTGTTAGCTAAAGTGAGTTTTGAGTACTATGTTTGAATTTTGTTTTAGCAGTCCCTACCTTCACCGTGCAATCACTGGGATAACTTTAATATATGTGAATCTATTTCTTAGGGCACAAGCTGTTTTAAGACCACAATAAAAGTAGCCTAATGCCTAATAAGGGATCAATAAATACTTATTATCTGAAGAGAACTGTACAAATATATTTATAGCATTTGACTAAAATATGTCTTTGCATTTATGCATAGTCTGGTATTTTTCTCAACTAATACAGCTGTGTGATGTTGAACTTTGTTTTTAGGAAAAAAATCTCTTTCTTTTAACTTTGCTTGCTTTCACAAATTTGAAATGTTCACAGTATAGCTGGGCACAATGGCTCATGCATGTAATCCCAGTGACTTGGGAGGCTAAGGCAGGAGGACAGCTTGAGGCCGGGAATTCAAAACCAGCCTGGGCAACATAGCGAGACCCCCATCTCTAAAAAAATTTTAAAAAGTAGCTCGGCATGGTGGCACACACCTGTAATTTCAGGAACTCAGGAGGCTGAGGCAGGAGGATTGCTTGAACCCAGGAGTTTAAGGCTGCATTAAGCTATGATTGTGCCACTGTACTCCAGCCTGGGTGACAGAGGAAGACCTCATCTCTAAATAAATGAAATAAATACTCACAGTAGTCATATTTAATGTTAAATTAGCTCTGGTCTTAAAATTTAAGTGAAAACAGAACAAAGTACCTGAAATAATTGGTTGTTATTCCCTGAATTCCTTCATATGGATTAGTGGTAAGGCACTGAGTATACCTATGGGTGGTAGCCCACAGATTACTTTCTTAGCTACAAATTAGAAAACGCACAGCTTTCAACTGATTGTTAAATATTTTTATATATAAATATATATGAATAATAATGTATATAATCAACCCAAACAGTAATATATATATATATATATGTAAATAAAATAGGCCAGGTGTGGTGGCTCATGCCTGTAATCCCAACACTTGGGGAGGTGAAGTTGAGAGGATTGTTTGAGGCCAGGAATTCCAGACCACCCTGGGCAACTGAGACCTCATCTCTATATAAAAAAAATGAAAATTAGCAAGATTTGGTGTGTGCCTGCAATCCCAGCTGCTCAGGAAGCTAAGGTGAGAGCATCACGTAAACCCAGGAGTGTGAGGCTGCAGTGAGCTATGATCACACCACTGCACTCTAGCCTGGGTGACAGAGCAAGACTCTATCTCAGAATAATAATTCTACATGTTAAATACACATATCCTTTATATACCAAACCTAGTCTTCCATACTTTCCTAATCCTATTTCTGGCAAAGACATTTTTCTACTCCTCCATCTTGAAGTCTCAGCATTATTTTTGAATCTTTTTACTCCCATAAAACTCCTGCTGTATCTCAGAGATTCCGCCTTGGGGATAGTTGTCTGTCTGCCTGTTGCCCAGGCTGGAGTGCAGTGGCGCGCGCTGTCTGCTCACTGCAAGCTCTGCCTTCCGGGTTCATGCTATTCTCCTGCCTCGGCCTCCCGAGTGGCTGGGACTATAAGGCACCCGCCACCACGCCCAGCTAATTTTTTTTTTTTTTTGTATTTTTGGTAGAGACAGGGTTTCACCGTGTTAGCCAGAATGGTCTTGATCTCCTGACCCCGTGATCCACCTGCCTCGGCCTCCCAAAGTGCTGGGATCACAAGCATGAGCCAACGCTCCCGGCCAAGGATAGTTTTTTCATGTGCCATTTGTACTGCTCCCTCTGTAGGCCCTCAGCAGTCTTTATGGTAGCAAAATCTTTCCTCTAGATCTCACCTCACTAGAATCCATTACATGGTTTACTGCTAGAGCTATTCACTGCCTAGCTAAAAAGCTGATTGCTCCTATTTCTTACCAAAATAAGTACTGACCACTTAGCCTCATTGGCTCTTAGCATTCTTTGGTGTTATCTATTTTTTTAGAATATGAAAGGCAACTGGAAAAAGTACACATAGAGAATGAATTTTTTAGTTCAATTTTAGGGACTTCATTGACTTTCCTGAGGTATCTGTGGAGAGTCACCTCCTAACCCCAGGTTATGACCCTCTGCCTTAAAAGCTTCATATTCTAGACGTGTCGTTACAAGGTTCCTGTCATAACAAGGCTTCTGTCTTGTTTTTTCAGCCTTATTTTTTCTCTATGTTCAGGTGAAATACACTGCTTGTACTTGGCCTCTGCTGTTGCTTCTTTCTTCCAGGAATGTCGTCCTGTTTTTGAATGTCTAAATTCTTTGAGACTCATCTTAGATGCCATCTGTCCCATGAAATTTTTTTCTGATTAAATGAAGGACAATGAATAAAACACTTTACAATGCACATGACATAGTATTTAATGTTTCTTTAAATTCTCCCTTAATTCTCCATTAACTGGATGACTTTTTTAAATCTGAAAACTCTCAACACTTTAGTGCTTGTAACTCTACCATTTTCAGAGTTTACATACAGATAGTGAGTTCCTTTAAGCCAGAAATGTTTCTTACTCCTGTGATTATTGTGCTTACAGTGTCATGCACCAGATAGGTAATCAGTAAATCCTTGTTAATTGTAAAAATGAACAAAAGTTTTGGTCTTGTAGGATAACTTTTCCAGTAAGAAGTGGAAAAGGGAAGAAAAGGAAAGATGCGGATGTGGAAGATGAAGACACCGAGGAGGCAAAAACCTTAATTGTTGAGCCCCATGTTATTCCTAATAGGGGTCCTTATCCTTATAATCAACCCAAACGGTAATTATTTTTATTTTATTTTATTTTATTATTATACTTTAAGTTCTAGGGTACATGTGCATAACGTGCAGGTTTGTTACATATGTATACTTGTGCCATGTTGGTGTGCTGCACCCATTAACTCGTCAGCACCCATCAATTCGTCATTTATATCAGGTATAACTCCCAATGCAATCCCTCCCCGCCCCCATGATAGGCCCCGATGTGTGATGTTCCCCTTCCCGAGTCCAAGTGATGTCATTGTTCAGTTCCCACCTATGAGTGAGAACATGCGGTGCCAAACGGTAATTTTACTACCTATTCTAATTGTAATAATGATAATAGTTTGCCATTTCAACTGGATTAGGAATGTTTTTAAATTTTGTTTCTTTTACAACTCCACAAAACTGTTTCTGAACCCTCTTTCTTTCTATTCTGTCAGTCAGCTGAATAACTGACATTTTAGGCCATTCTGTAGTCACAATATTTCAAAAAGAAACATTTTTAGGTACTGTGAGAAACAAATGTTAGAGGGCTACCTTAATTTGAGCAAGGGGTTCTTACTTCATGAGCCTGTGTTACATACAGCAGTAGCCCTAAGGCATGTGTTCCATAACTAGTAAGTTGGCATTATATTTAGTATTAGAATGGGAACTAGAACCTTGGCACTCCAGATGAGGTCTGGGATGGGCTAAGTACTGAAAAGTAACTATAATTCCATTTTAATTGTCTGTATTAGGGGGTAGAGGTGAAGGGAGTCATTCAGAAGAGATTGAGAGAACTGGGGTAAATACAGAGCAGATGTTTAGACCACTGGTCATTGTTGTCTAAATTTGTATTATACTAAATATCATTTATCTGTCCCAACTTTTTATTAACTTTTACTTGCAGTAATACGATTCAGTTCACTCATACACAGATAGAAGCCATCCGTGCTGGAATGCAGCCTGGGCTGACTATGGTAAGATAATTGTTATACCTGTTTGTTTGTTTGTTTTCTGAGACAGTTTCGCTCTTGTTGCCCACGCTGGAGTGCAGTGGTGCAGTGGTGCAATCTCAGCTCACTGCACCCTCCGCCTCCCAGATTCAAGTGATTCTCCTGCCTCAGCCTCCCAAGTAGCTGAGATTACAGGCACCCGCCACCATGCCCAGCTAATTTTTGTGTTTTCAGTAGAGGCAAGGTTTTGCCATGTTGGCCAGTCTTGCCTCGAACTCCTGACCTCAGGTGATCCACCCACCTCGGCCTCCCAAAGTGTTGGGATTACAGGCGTGAGCCACCGCACCCAGCCACACCTTTTTTTTTTTTTTTTAACATAGATTAAGACTAGAAGTAAGTAACAGATTTTAGAATGTGTTCTATTTGAAGTACAGCAACCCCACTGAATTTAAGTGTTTATAAGTAAGTATAGGTTCTTATGCATTTAGAGATCTTGCTGCTTACTTCAGTGTTCATAAAGTTTTATTAGAACATGACTGTGCCCATTTTTTTAAAGTTTTGTTTTATTTTTAATTGACATGATTGTGCATATTTATGGGGTATGAGGTGATGTTTTGATGACTGTATACATTGTGTAATGATCAAATTAGGGTAATTAGCAAATATATCATCCACTTGTTTTCTGCATTGCTTGTGGCCGTTTTTGTGCTGCAATGGCAGAGATAAGTACTTGCAACAGAGATTGCTTAGCCTGCAAAGACGAAAATCCTTCCTCTCTGGCTCTTTACAGAAAAAATCTGCTGACAACTGATTTAGAAGTGTGTTTAATTTTTAAGTATTTGGAGGTTTCCCTGTAATCTTCCAGTTACTGATTTCTGGTCAAAGTGTATTATGGTCAGAGAACGTATTGTATGATTTTAATTTTTTGGTTTTTGCTTTTTAAATTTGTTAAAATTTGTTTTATGGCCCAGCATATGATCTCTTTTGGTGACTATTTCATGTACACTTGAAAATAATGTGTATTCTGTTGTTTTGGAGTGGGTTGTCCTATAAATGTCAATTAGATCCATTTAGTTGATGTTATTATTTAATTTTTCTCTATCATTGCTGATTTTCTGTCTGTTGTTTTGTCGATTACTGAAAGCAGACTATTGAAGTCTCTCAATATAATTATGAATTTGTCTGTTTCTCCTTTAGGTCTGTCAATTTTTGCTTAATGTATTTTTTTTATTTTTATTTTTATTTTTTTTGAGACAGAGTCTCGCTCTGTCACCCGGGCTGGAGTGCAGTGGCGCATTCTCAGCTCACTGCAAGCTCCGCCTGCCGGGTTTACGCCATTCTCCTGCCTCAGCCTCCCGAGTATCTGGGACTACAGGCGCCCGCCACCTCACCCGGCTAGTTTTTTGTATTTTTTAGTAGACACGGGGTTTCACCGTGTTAGCCAGGATGGTCTCGATCAGGATGGTCTCGATCTTCTGACCTTGTGATCCGCCCGTCTCGGCCTCCCAAAGTGCTGGGATTACAGGCTTGAGCCACCGCGCCCGGCCTGCTTAATGTATTTTGAAGCTTCATGGATAAGTGCTTCACACCTTTAGGGCTGTTACGTTGTCATGGTGAATTGGCCCTATTTATTATTATGTAATGTCTGTCTTCATTGATGGAAGTTTTCTTTGCTCTGAAGTCTACTTTGTCTGATATTAATATTGTTACTGCAGCTTTCTTTTAAGTCATGTTTGCACGATATTTCTTTTTCTGTCATTTTACTTCTATTTGTCGTTATATTTGAAGTGAGTTTCTTATAAACAGCATATACTTTAGGTATGTTGCTTTATCCATTCTGAGTGTCTCTGTCTTTCAACTTGGTGTTTATTCACATTTAATGCAAATTAATGGACACATTATTTATTAAATAAATAAAAAATGTGGCCTATCATTTTTTATTTATTTTCTATTTGTTCCCTTTATTTTGTATTCTTCTGTTTCCCTTTTCCTGCCTTGCATTGTATTATTTGAATAGTTTTGAGTATTATGTTTTTATTTATTATATTTGTTTCTTTTTGTTTTTTTTTAGACAGTCTCACTTTGTAGCCCAGGCTGAAGTGTAGTGGCACCAGCTTACCTCACTGCAACCTCTGCTTTCTCAGGTTCAAGTGATTCTTGTGCCTCAGCCACCTGAGTAGCTGGGATTACAGGTGTGCACCACCACGGCCAGCTGATACTTTTGTATTTTTAGTAGATAATTGGTTTTCACTATGTTGGTCAGGCTGGTCTTGAACTCCTGGCCTGGAGTGATCTGCCTCCCTCAGCCTCCCAAAGTGCTGAGATTACAGGTGTGAGCCACTGTGCCTGGCCTATCATATTGTTTCATTATATTTTTGGGTGTAGTGTTTTCTTAGTGGCTGCTCTAAGAATTTGCAGTATACTTCACTTTTCAAAGCCTACTTACAATCAGTATTACGTCACTTCAGGTTGAATGGCAAATACTTACTCCCGTAAAGATTCTTTTACCTTCCTTCCCCTTTTATATTGTAGTTGTTTTGTGTGTTATGTCTAAATACATTAAGATACCATCAGGTAGTATTAGAATTTTTGCTTTGACCTGTATACGTATTTTAAAGAACTCTAGAGGAAAAAATAGCCTCTTACTGTATTTGCCATTTATTCTACATTCCTGATGTAGAATTGTTTTATATTGTAGTTGTTTTGTGTGTTATGTCTAAATACATTAAGATACCATCAGGTAGTATTAGAATTTTTGCTTTGACCTGTATATGTATTTTAAAGAACTCTAGAGGAAAAAATAGCCTCTTACTATATTTGCCATTTATTCTACATTCCTGATATTCCAAGTTTCCTCTGGTAGCATTTTCTTTCTGTCTGAAGAACTTTTTTTTTTTAATCACTTTTTATAACATATCTACTAGATATAAGTTAGTTTTGTTTTTCTTCATGCAAGAATGTCTCTAATTTATCTTCATAAAAGATATTTCACCTCGACATAGAATTGTGGGTTGATAGTCCTTTTAGCACTCTAAGTGTTATTACACTTCTTCTGATTTCCATGTTTTCTGATGACAAATCCAAAGTCATTTTAAATATCTTTTTGTTATATGTAATGTATCATTTTTCTCTGGTTGCTATCGGGATTCTTTTTCTTTTTTTTTGTTTTTAACCATTTAATTTTGGTATATCTGAGCTTGTATTTCTTTGGGATTATTCTCTTGGGGTTCACTGAGCTGCTTGAATCTGTAGATTTATGTCTTTTGCCATATTTAGGAAATTTTCAGCCATGATTTTTCGAAAATTTTGTCTATGCCATACTCTTTTTCCTCTCCTTCTTAGAATTTGTTGACATTAGTGTTAGACTTGTTAATGTTGTTCTATAGATTCGTGAGTCTCTATTTTTTTCAACCTTTTTTTCTGTTATTCAGGTTGTGTAGCTTACTGATCTATCTCAAAGTTCACCAACTCTTCCTCTATCCTGTTCATTCTGTTATTGGACCCATCTACTGAATTTGTTAATTTTATCTTTCAGGTCTGTACTTCACATTTTCTTACAATGTGTGATAACTGTGATGACTTAGTAGTTTGCTATGTGTTCATCTTCTTTTTAGGTTGTGGGCCCACCTGGTACAGGCAAAACAGATGTGGCAGTTCAGATCATATCTAACATCTACCACAATTTCCCAGAACAGAGGACTCTAATTGTTACTCATTCCAATCAGGTAAATGACTCCGTGTGTGTGTGTGTGTGTGTGTGTGTGCGCGCGCGCGTGCACGCTTGCATGTGTGCATACAGGTTAGGGGTTGAGGGGGAGGTAAGGGTGGGATACAATAAGTTCCTCTTCAAGAAATCTAGTTTCTTCATTCTTTGTTCTCCATTTTTCTGAGCCTGGCCTACGTGTTCCCTAACATATTCTGGCATGCCTAAGTCTCAGCCGGTTTGTGGCTCACATTCTCTCCCTTATTTGGGAATGCATTAGCTCCTAGTTTCCCACGAGCACCCCCTCGTCTCCCTTGCTTCCATGTCACACGGTGACCATATCTAGAAAACCTTAAGTTGTAGCCAATCAGGGTAGTTTAGATTGTGCAGTCTTACTCCAGCCAATGGGGAAAGGACACAGATACAGGGGTTGCATTAGGAGTAAAAACCCTTCTCTCCTTTGTTCGGTGTGCTCTTGTGAACGTGACTGATGCAGGTAGCACCCACCTGCAAAAGTAAATTGCCTTGCTGAGAAAACTTTCTGTCTGAGTGCTGGTTCTTCCTTGCGGCATTGAGCACTTGTTCCTAACAAGGAAGGAGCAGGGGATTCATGAAATGAATGTATTAATAGATGATTTCTCCTTGTATGAAAATCTGATCATGGGTACTACAGAATACCAGGAAAAGTTAATTGGTATAGATTGTTCCTGACTTTTGGTTCGACTTTTATTCTAATCTATAATAGTTTGACTTTATGGTGGTGTGAAAGCAATATGAATTCAGCAGAAATTGTACTTCAGGTACCCATACAACCATTCTGTTTGTCATTCTTATTTCACTATTTAATATATTATATGAGATAGTCCACATTTCAGTATAAAATAGGCACACTGTGTTAGATGATTTTGCCCAGGTATAGGCTAATATATGTGTTCTGAGTATGTTTTACATAGGCTAGGCTAAGCCGTGGTGTTCAGTAGGTTAGGTGTGTTAAATGTATTTTCAACTTAGGAGATTTTCAACTTTTGATAGGTTTATTGGAATGTAACCCCATTGTAAGTTGAGGAGTATCTGCTTTTAAGCTACTCTTGGATTACACTGCTTGTAATGAGACAACACTGAGAGATATATAAAAGCAATCTTTTATTTCTACTGGAGAGGGTCGTAATGTGAAAAAGCTAAGACTATATTTGGATATATGGTTAGATATTTGGATTAAATTAAATTGCCATTTTTTCCTTTCTTCTACACTAAACTAGAGCTTTTACTTTGAGATTTATAAACATTAACTCTTATTGGGAGCACTTTTATTCCTTTAGTAGAATGAATATTCCTGAAAGACTAAGGTCTAAAGTGCATTGATACTGGATTAAATTTCAAATTCATGTGAAATGTACACCTGTATTACATGAAGGGAGTGTATTCTACGTTAGTCATTCTCAAGCTGTCAGAAATGAGGGAAGAACAAGTAACATTTATTAGATCTGGTATAAAATGAGACAGGCAACTCTGAGAACATCTTGAAGCACATTATGACATTTACATGGTAGTCAAAACCTCTGAAAGTTTTTTCTCGGAGTTTATGTTAACAGTGGTGACTTCAGTTGACCAGTCTTAGAAAGAATTGGTATACACAGAAGCATTCCAAACACAAGTGTTATTGGAATGCCAAATATCAGTTATTCTGGTGATCATTAACTTTTAATTTATAAGGTTTTAAAAATAATACTGTTCAGTTCATTTGCCTGACATTTTTATATATTTTGAAGTTTATAAGTACTAAACTTATCCAATATACTGAATATCTGTTATACATAATTATATAATAACATATTACATAATAATATATTGGACATAACACATCCAATATACCGAATTTGTGAGAGTTGAAGGGGGATCAATTTGAACTTTGTCTTGATAAAAGAAACAAATTATGAAAAGAAGTTTTTTTCTTCTGTTTATAAAATTTGTTCTGTAATATGCCTATTGTAAATTCTTAGAATGAACAAAGAATAATTCATGTCTTGTTTTAACATATTTTTTACTGTTTTGTCATACCTTGATACGGCTTTCTACAGTTATCCTCTACTGTATGATTGATTTGTATAGCACAATCATTGAAAAGATTAATTGGCAAAAATAGACACATAATTCTCTGCTTGCTAAACACCTGCCTTGGTTTTTTGAAATTCAACTCATTTCCCTTGATGCCCATCAAATTGATTGTTTTCCTTCAGTTAACTGTTTTGTGTGCCAGATCTTCATTTGCATGTATAATTCAAGTAGTTTTCCAAAATCACTCTAATTCACAATGAAATCATGTCATTTTTTGGGGGGATAATAGTGTGTAAGTTTGTGGGGTTTTTGTTTTTTGTTTTTTTGTTTTTACTTTTACTCTAAATCTGTGTGGTTCTTGAGTTTGAATAGTGAAGGTTTGGATAGTGAGTAACACCATGTAATCTGCTCTGTTGGGTGCTGAGTTTTGGATGATGAGTATCTAGAGTTTGGATAGTGGGGGATTTTTCTCAAAAGTTAGTTAAATCTCTTCAGTTTCAGAGCTCAGATTGCTGAAATTTCAATGGTAAAGGATATCTGTATCTACATTATATAACCTAGGTGTTTATAAGACTGGATGTTGACTTCACAGACAGGGTTGAACTAGTGATAAGTGAGGAGAGATGTTTGAATGGCGGCTCATTTTAAAATAATACCTGAATTAGTGAATCTTTCCATACTATGAAACTTTTGCCTTTCTGTAAAACCTTGTAACTGCAGAAGTTCAGATAATGAATACTAGGATTCGAGGGAACCCTAATTATGAACATTTCATAGATAGAAAGTAATGACTTTTAAATGACTTTCATCAGAATAGTTTGCAATGAATGAGTGCTCTGCTCTTTATTATATTGAGAACATTAGACTTTCAGACTAAGATTTGAAAAAGATGCAATGTACGTTTCCACCTTCTGGTCCTCTTAAATGTATTCTACCTACGCACTCACTGCCTTCTTACTGTCTTTCTCCAACTGCAAAAACTTTTTCAGTTCTCTGCAACCCAAGGAAATGCTGTTGAATGAAATGAAACTCAGTGTGGTTGTTTATTTTAGGAATCGTTACAACTTAGAAGAAATAGCATCTGAGCCAGTGCCTTTCTTGTTTCATAAATTAAAAGCAGATATTTAATGGGTGGGTGGTTTTATGGTTTCTAGTTATCCATACAGCCAAATAGACATAGATGGCAGTATCAGAAATCAAGATAAATATTATTTGATTAAATTATAAATGGCCTAATATAAGGCTGATTTCCTTCTGTGTTTCAACTTTGATTCTTTCTAAATGCTAGTTTTTGCTGCTTTTAAAGGTGCCATCACCCTTCTTGCTTTATTCTCTAGGCCCTTAACCAGTTGTTTGAGAAAATCATGGCATTAGACATTGATGAGCGCCACCTACTGCGTCTTGGCCATGGAGAAGAAGAGCTGGAGACAGAGAAAGATTTCAGCAGGTGGGCAAATGGGAGTGTAAAAAAGGATTTTTTATTTTCTTATTTCTTTTATTATATTAAAGAAGAAGAGAACAATGAATACTCAAACTTAATTCTAAAAGGTTCTAATGTAACTTACTAAGACTGTATGTTGACCTAGAAATCTGGTCACGATGTCCCTCAGTTCCAGTTGTATGTGTTTATGCTATTTTGTCTTCAAACATATAATTTTATTAATGAAGAGGATGATCTTGTTAATCTTTTTAAAATTACAGATTGCCTTTTGCTTTCTATTTATTGAGGTAATTTTTAATGTTACCAATTCAAACCTGTACAACTTTAAATGGTTCCTTTCTCACATCTTATTCAGGTATTTAATTTGCATATATTTTAGATACCAGTTAGGAGGTTGATTTATTTATTGAAATAGAAATTACCAGAGGCTGACACAGGAGAATCACTGGAGCCCGGCAGGCAGAGGTTGCAGTGAGCCGAGACTGCGCTGTTGCACTCCAGCCTAGTGACAGAGCGAGAGCGAGACTCTGTCTCAAAAAAAAGAAAAAGAAATGCAAATTAATGATTAATGATAACATAAGATTTGGGGTTATAAGTATAACTTCAGATACTTATTGCCATTTTGGCTGGACTTTATGTTTGATATTACATACTGTAAATTGACTAAAACTTTACAAGTCGGGTTTCTTCTGCCATTAGTATTTTAATTTTTTTCCTTCAAAGTTGCTTTATGTCTCATTTTGTTTATATTTAAATCCATTTTTAAAGCCCAATTTTAGATAATAAGCACAATTAACAGCTGGACATATTTAATGTAGCCTTTGGCTATTAAACATGATCTTTGACGAATTGATCATAGACATTAAAAGAGTTTTAAATTATTATGTGATCTATTTTGAGCTCTTGTGTTACAGAGCTTACCAAACACTTAGCTTCTAAAACGTCACTATTTTGCAGAGGGCAAAGAACAACTCTATATTTAGGGCTCTATATTCTTATTTTCAGATTATCCAGTAATACTTTTGAATTAATCCCATAAGTATTTCCTCATTTTAAAGCCCACTTACAAAGGTAGGTTAGATTCTAAAATCTAATAATTCAGAATTCAGTGAACATGACGGTGCTAATAGAATGTTTGACTATAATTACAATTATATTGAAGTAGAATTTATAGTTTTTAAAGAATATTAGAATGGGGTAGAATTTTTACGATGATTTCAGGTACCACCAAATTTGGTAGAAGAAAATATACTTTTTTTCTTCTGACACATATCCTAGATATTGTTAGTTTGCATATTTGATTGGACATATTCTTTCTCTCTTACAATTAAAAAGAAAAATCATAACTGTTGTTTCACAATGAAAGTAATATCACTTTCTCTGAAGAAAAAATTGTAAAATCTGGTGAAGTTGTAGAGAAGGAGTGGTTATCCATAGTTATACTATCGTAAAACAACTTTTTGCTAGTCTTTTTCTGTAATGCTGTTATTTGTAATTTTTATGTTGCTTTTTTTTTTTTTTTTTTTTGAGACGGAGTCTCGCGTCTAGCACTGTCACCCGGGCTGGAGTGCAGTGGCGCATTCTCAGCTCACTGCAA
>NW_012123709.1:6217030-6234675 GCF_000951035.1 Colobus angolensis palliatus
CAGTGGCATCGTCTCAGCTCACTGCAACCTCTGCTTCCTGGGTTCAAGCAGTTCTTCTGCCTTAGCCTCCTGAGTAGCTGGGATTACAGGTACCCGCCACCACGCCTGGCTGATTTTTTTTGTATTTTGGTAGAGAGGAATTTTCACCATGTTGCCCAGGCTGGTCTCGAACTCCTGAGCTCAGGCAATACATCCGTCTTGGCCTCCCAGAGTGCTAGGATGATAGGCGTGTGCCACTGTGCCCAACCTTATGTTGCTTTTTGAAAATAATTAAGTCTTTATCTTTTAAGTGTAATAATATACTAATTGAGCAGACAGTACATAGAGTTTAATTGTACTATATATTGCTTTTATGTATTTATTTTATTTTTTTTGAGACAGAGTCCCACTCTGTCACCCAGGCTGGAGTGTAGTGGTGTGATCTCAGTTCACTGTAACCTCTGCCTCCTGGGTTCAAGGGATTCTTGTGCCCCAGCCTCCCAAGTAGCTGGGATTACAGGTGCCCACCACCACACCCGGCTAGTTTTTGTATTTTTAGTAGAGACGGGGTTTTGCCATCTTGGCCAGGGTAGTCTTGAACTCCTGACCTCAAGTGATCTGCCTGCCTCGGCCTCCCAAAGTGCTGGGATTACAGGCGTGAGCCACCGTGCCCGGCCTGTCTATTGCTTTTTAAGTTTAACATTACTTCACAAGAATTTTGGCATTTTATTAACAGAGTCTATAAGCATTCCTGATTTTTTTGTCATTTACAAAGTGTTCATTGTAGATAAAAGTTTAAACTACACATAAGCAAGCAGAAAAAAGTTATCCGCCATAATGTTTATATCCTTCCAAGTTGAAAAATTCTTTAAAACATAGATCATGTTTTAGAACTCTTTTTTTATTCTTAATCATCCCTTGCTACCTCAAATGTGAATCTCTGAACTACATACAGCTAAGAACATGACTTCTTTTGTTGAGTCTTTAAACATGGGAACAATAGTGACTGATTAAATTAGTTTAGTCTTATTTTAAGCATTAAAGGGTTATAGGAGACCCTTTGTTGTTGTGTTGTTGTGAAAAGAATGTGCATAGAATTTGGGATCTAATTCTGGTTCCACTACTTTCTTCCCTAACTGTGTTTTTGGATGACGTACTCTCCAAACTTCAGTTTTCTTACTCATTCAGCAAACATTATGAACCTGCTAGGTTTGGGCGCCAAGCTATGTATTGGGATATGTAGATGACAGAGATAATCAAATACATTTAAAATTACTTTTCAAAGCCTTTAGATCTAATCTACTGTTATATAGTATAAAACAGTGCTGTTTGAAGCAGCCAGTTTGTGAACTTATATGTTATTGGTCTGTGATGAAGTAAACTAGCACCAGAATGCACTGTCCTGCTTTCTTCTTTGTGAAAGTGTCTTATTGTGAGAAGAAAGATTGAGATCTGAACTAAATGGTGTATTTAGTGATGTAGTTGGTTTTCCCCCCTCCTAGACCAGAATCACCCTTGCAGATCAATGCTGGACCATAGAGTATACTCTAAGTTTTTTTTTTTTGAGACAGCGTCTTGCTCTGTCGCCCAGGATGGAGTGCAGTGGCACAATCTCGGCTCACTGCAAGCTCTACCTTCCTGGATCATGCCATTCTTCTGTCTCAGCCTCCCAAGTAGCTGGTACTACAGGTGTGTGCCACCACACCCAGCTAATTTTTTTGTATTTTTAGTAGAGACAGGGTTTCACCATGTTAGCCACAATGGTCTCGATCTCCTGACCTCATGATCCGCCTGCCTCGGCCTCCCAAAGTACTGGGATTACAGGCATAAGCCACCGTGCCCGGCCTACTCTAAGTAGCTTTTAGAGTAAAGTAACCCAAGAACTACCATCAGTAGTTAAATAGAAGCCATATCTTCCAGTTTTTTCTCCCCTTTTTTGCTATTATGATTTTCTTGAATTTTGCTGCTTGTTTCCTTCAAAGTCTCTTTATTACAGTTTTGCCATTTTGCCTAATTGAAATGTCTAGGTATGGAAGAGTTAATTATGTTCTGGCTCGAAGAATAGAACTTTTAGAAGAAGTCAAACGATTGCAAAAGAGTCTAGGGGTTCCAGGAGATGCCTCATATACCTGTGAAACTGCAGGCTATTTCTTCTTATACCAGGTAAGATAATAAGGTTTTTTAAATCATACTTCATCATAATATGAACCCCAATTGGAAGCTGGAATGAGTTCTTGTGATCCTTCATGAAAGCTTATTTTTTTGAGTAAATTAGAATATATGGTATTGCAAAAGCTATATTTATGAATGTTAAGTATTTTGTATTATCTTCAATTTTCTTTGCTAAATAACTTTGCTTGATGACTCATTCTGTGAAAGACCAGTGTTGCTAGTTTTTACATTTTTTTCTTTCTGTTGACAAAGTTCTGGTTACTCTTTTTTCTGTTTTTACTGTAGAAATACAACTAAATAAATATTCTAGCTACCCAGTGGCAACAAAGTATACTTAACTTTTATTGTATACATTAATCAGCTAATGAAGGAAAACTTATTCTTTCAAATTTCCAGAAATAAATTATGTATTACAACTAATTGCACAGTGGGTCTTGAAGTTAAAGGCTTCTGACTTCAATAGAAAGGTGTATTTTTACTTTTGTTAGGATTAATTTTGGAAGTATGCAAACCAATGACAAATAGCCAAATAAAGTGAATAAAACTAAACTTTAATAGTTAGTTGGATTAGTAATAATTTTAAATGGACTAGGACATAATTGGATAATTAAGATTTTTGTATAACTATTTTTTCTCTTTGTTCTAATGCCAATTATATATTTTAGATATAAATTATAATATTGTAAGCTTATTGTAAGTGGATATCACAAAGCAGTTAAGTCCATTCAAAATGAATAACTTTCATGGTTTCTTGTGAAGCAGGGAAAATACATAATATAGTCTTCATTAGATTCAAGACTGTTTAGGATTTGCATAAAGGAGTAAAGATCATGCTTAAATACTTTTTTGACACAGAAAATTACTTGGCTTTCAGTGAAAACAATGTTTAAAATTGGGGAAAATAACCTATAAATTATGAAGATTTATGTAATAAATTTAGGAAAAATGAACTTGAGGCTTCACAGTGTAAATAGGCAATTTTCAACATTTAAGAATCATATCGGGAAAGTTAAATTCCCTAGCCCTTGTTCCTATAGCTCTCTCATTCAATAGAGGTGGAATCCAGGAATCCACATTTTTATTTAGCTCCTCAGATATTTTGCCTAAGGACTACACTTTTGTGAAATACTGAGATTATAACAGAAGAACCTGGGAGAGTTACAGAAATTGAGGTTAAATAGTAAATGGCTGTTAGAGGCATAGCTAACATTATACAAAGTAATTGAACTATAATCACAAAAGTCATAAGCTTTCAAATATACACTCAGCTTAACCACACGTTCTTTATAAATCTTCTAAAAATCTGGGAGAAGGGTTGTCAAGTGCCAAATTGATTAAAAAGCTGCTAAAACTGAACTTACCATATATGGAGAGAAACAGAGATGAAAAAAATGTGAAATTTCTTTGTCCAGAGAGCTTTCTTTCCTTTACATGTCTTTTAAGCATTAGTAATAAACTATCTTGAGTTACATGGAGATTCTGAACTGTCTGAGTTAGAGTTCCATTAAGATGATGTTGAGGCTCTTTCCAGTTTGTAGAAATTTGTTATTAAAGAGCCTTTTTTTCTCCAAAGACAAGGTTACTTTTATAACAGAAGAGCAATCTGTCGTTACAGGAATGAAGAATACTTACATTGGATCAAAGATTGAATTTCTTTTTTTTCTTTTTCACATAGCAGATCTTGTTTTTACAAGGTTTATTTATTTTATGCTTTAAAACATCGTAATTAGGTGGCAGTTAACCTCAAGTCCCTTTTTCTACAGGTAATGTCTCGTTGGGAAGAGTATATCAGCAAAGTGAAAAATAAAGGTAGTACGTTGCCAGATGTTACAGAAGTCTCCACTTTCTTCCCTTTCCATGAATACTTTGCAAATGCTCCTCAACCCATTTTTAAAGGAAGATCTTACGAAGAAGACATGGAAATTGCTGAAGGATGTTTCAGGCATATTAAGAAAATCTTTACTCAGCTTGAGGTAAGGATTCTCAAGTTCTTTAACTATAATGGTTTTTAATTTACTTTTTTTTTTTTTTTTTTAAGTAAATGTGAAATATTCAAAACGTTTTGTTTTTTGTTTTTTGAGACGGAGTCTTGCCCTGTTGCCCAGGCTGGAGTGCAGTGGCATGAGCTTGACTCACTGCAACCTCCACCTCCCAGGTTCAGGTGATTCTTCTGCCTCAGCCTCCCGAGCATCTGGGATTACAGGTGCACACCACCTTGCCCAGCTAATTTTTGTGTTTTTAGTAGAGACAGAGTTTGTTGGCCAGGCTGGTCTTGAACTCCTGACCTCAAGTTATCTGCTTGCCTCTGCCTCCCAAAGTGCTGGGATTACAGGTGTGAGCCGCCACACCCGGCCTGAAATATTCAAATCTTAGAAATTAGATTGTTAATTTTAAGTAAGATATAAATTGGATCTTCATTCTGGCTTTCCTGATGTAAAGGTCTTAGTATTTTTGAGAAAGGAATGCTTCCATCAAGAAATTCAATAATGCTTCTTTGAATTGGAATTTGAGACTGCCATGTGGCCATTCTAAGTCCTGTATGCCTCTTGATCAGTAAAATAGTGGGGTTGCTGTAGTAACCAGGATGATTGATTCTGATTATGAAAGTGAAATGAGTCATAGCTACACAATGGGAACAGAGAATATGTCTGGAACCCAGCACCCCCTGGATATGTCTCCTAGTTTTTGCCACATCACTGCGGAATCATCATTGCAAAAATAGATAGCAAACATCATTGAAAAACTACAGCAGTCCTGTAAAGGGATCACATTCAGGCTCAGATTCCTCAGTAAGAAAATTTAGCATTAAATTTTCAGGTAGAAAGGTAGAAAAATCAGGGACATTGTTTCTTGTCTTTGTGTCTTTTAGATGTGATTATATACCCACTTCCTAGAACTATATCAGGCACGTAGTATACGTTCAGTAAATATTGAAATGTATATGGTTAGATGGATGGATGGTAAGTACAGAATAATAAATGTATTATGTTTATGGTTAGATAAACACAAAGTGAAAGGATAAAAACATACTCAATTCATAATAATAGCTGCCTTGGGCGGGAGTAGGCAGAAGGTTCTACAGGGTACCTCACCCATATTTGTAATATTTTAATTATTTAAAAAACAAAACAGAAATGTTAAAAAAACGTTTGAAAGAAGTATTGGTAAGGCTCAGATTTTATGAAACCTGACATTGGGTACTCTGGTTTGACTTGTTTGCCCCTCATATCCATCTATTGTCCATACCCTTTTCTGCTCTGTTGGGGATCCTCTGCCATGGTTGATGTTCTGCCTTACCCTTGCAGGTTTAATTTCCCAGCTTCCTATGTCAGCTGACTTCTTGCTTAGTATAGCCAATGAGAGAGTGCCAAGGTATTTCTTCATCAGTTCCCTCTACCTTGGGTTCCACCTCTTTTATGACTCCAGTTTCTCCTGGAAAAACTTGGGGTTCCAGCTTTTTTGTGTGACTACAGTCCCTGGGCTCTGGTAATACCACTTCCTACCTTTATTCTTTCCAGTCTAGGGATGATGGTGACTGCTGCTGTCTGTAATTTCTAAGTTACATTACCTTTATAGTTCCTCTATCACTTATATAACCAGTTTCTTGCTAATTTCCTTTGATATGAGTACTTGAAATCATTTCTGTTTTCCTGGAGGGACGTTGAGTGATACAGGTACAAGGATCATTGAATTTTATTCAGTATTCTTGTTTATGTTGTACATATTTTACCTTACATACAAAAACGTTTGAATTGTAACTTTTATTTCAGCTACTATTTGAACTCAGTTAGTACCCAAATCATAATGAACAGAATTATAATTCATTAGGCTTAGTTTATAGTATCTGTATGTTAATTTCTCAGGAATTAAGTCTGATTGGATTGTATAGTTATGTGCAAAACTCCATTTTCCTAAAATTATCTTTCATTGCTCCTCATTTCCATAGGAATTCAGAGCCTCTGAATTGCTTCGAAGTGGACTGGACAGATCTAAATACCTTTTAGTGAAAGAAGCCAAAATTATTGCTATGACCTGTACTCATGCTGCCTTAAAACGACATGACTTGGTCAAGTTAGGTTTCAAGGTAAAGACTTATGTTTTTTTTTTTTTTAAAGATTATCAGAGATTGGCTCACTTCTTATTGAAGTTCGTATTTATAATTACCTTAAAATGTTTCTTTTACAAGTGGATGATAATATCCCATGTTTGCATGATTAGTGAACTCTGAATCTAATTTTTCTAAATCTAGTTATTAGTAATTTGTCCATTAGGTAACATTATAACGATATAGTTGTCTGACCAAATTCTCATACTTGTTAAGGTTTTATTTTTACTGAGTATCACTTATTTAAAAATCTCCAAATAAAGCTTATGAAAAAACCTGAAATTCACCTAATTACAAAAATAGTAATAATAAAAATATCTCCAAACAGAAATAAAAGCTATAAAAAGAACATTTCAAAATGGTTTTCAGGCAGGTGTGGTGGCTCACGCCTGTAATCCCAGCACTTTGGGAGGCCAAGGTAGGCATATCACTTGAGGTCAGGAGTTTGAGACCAGCCTGGCCAGAATGGTGAAACCCTGTCTCTATTAAAAATACAAAAATTTAGCCAAGCATGGTGGTATGTGCCTGTAATCCTCGGGAGGCTGAGGCAAGAGAATCGCTTGAACCCAGGAGGCAGAGGTTGCAGTGAGCCGAGATTACGCCCCTGCACTCCAGCCTGGATAACAGAGTGAGAATCCATCTCAAAACAAAAACAAACAAACAAAAACCAAAGTGGTTTTCATCTACTAAACATCTGTGTGCTTAGATTATTCACATATTAAACATACAGCCATTCCAGTTATTTGTGTACTTAGCAAATGAAAAGCCTTTCATATGAGGATATGGAATACTCTTATTTAGACTGCAAAATAAGATATTAATTAAAAACAGGAGGAGGACATGATAGCCCGTTAATCTGTGACTCATTTGAAGTGGAATGTAATGATTGAGCAGTAAATTTGAATTTGCAGATTTTTTGACTTTGCTAGTGATACTGATCAGAACTTAGATTTTAATACAGTCATTTAACTTTCCTGCAACTGCTTTATCTGTTGTTTAAAACAGAGGTCTGTATACGGGCTTGAATTAAAAATTAGTAGTTCATTTGCTGATTAAAGTAACTGACAATTTTAAAATGTTGTGAGCTCACTGAAAGATAAATAAATTCAAGGTGATGAAATTGTTATCTTGGATGCAAGGTTCCTCAGCTGCAAGGTGGGACAAATACACTCAATTTATTAAAAGGTAGTGTGAACATACCCTAGTGATGTGAACTTAGCCTTTTGCAAATTATTAGTGAGAATTTTTAACCTAAATATTTTGTTCTTGGAGCTGATATATAAATATACTTTGATAATAAATCATAGCTTAATAACAAGGGAAAATAATGCAACCGTAATTAACATTTTTTTGCTTTCATGGAGCTTTTGCATGTGTTCTAAAAAAGTACTACTTATCACATTTTCAGTAGTCATTTTCTACATTTAAATCATGCTACATGTCAAAGGATAGTTAGCATGAGTGCTAATAGGTTTTCTATATTTTTGATTTCAAAGTTTTTTTTTTTTTATCACACTTAAGAGTTTTAAAAACCTTGTAGGTCTACTTAACAAAAAAAGGCAGTCCCCCACTCCGCTTATCCATCCCATTTATCCATTCCTTCAACTCTGTATTTTATCCTTTTCATCTATATCAGTCAAGAATGGTAAATTTCCATTTTAGGCATTGTCTTTTGATTCTGTGCTGACCCAAAGGACAAATAGATACACATTCATGCACGTGTGCATGTACCTTTCCTTCCTTAATGCTTCCAATATAGTTATGTCATAACTTTGATTTGCTCACTTTTGGGTGTTTACATCATTATTAACACATGAACACTTTCACATCCAAGCAGGGGAATATACCATGATTAGTTTTCCTTTCATGCACTTTTTTTTTTTCTTTCTGGAATTAATGATTTTTGTCTTTTTTGTTTGTTTAGTTTTCTGTTTTTACCACCAATTCAACCCAAAACTGTGTTTAGTTTTTAAATATTTTCTTAGTACATTTAGACACATGACATACATGTTTTTGGAGATCTCTCTCCTAGATACTCCTGACCTATTTCAGTTCACATGGCATCCATTCTAAGCCTTTGCCTTTCTCATATGTCAGATTCTGTTTTGGGCATTCTGTGTCTTTCTCTTCTGTCTTTTAGTAGAATACATCCTCCAGTATCTCTCCTGTGAAAGGATACATAGGAGGCCATATTTTTAAGACTTTCCATGTCCAAAAACTGTTTTAAATCTACTCTCACATTTAAATATTATGGCTAGGTATAGATTTCTAGATTGGAAATACTTTTCCTTCAGAATTTTGAAGAATTGTTCCATTTTCTTTTTTTTTTTTTTTGAGACAGAATCTCGCTTTATCGCCCAGGCTGGAGTGCAGGGGCCGGATCTCAGCTCACTGCAAGCTCCGCCTTCCGCGTTTACGCCATTCTCCTGCCTCAGCCTCCCGAGTAGCTGGGACTACAGGCGCCCTCCACCACGCCCGGCTAGTTTTTTTTTTTTTTTTAGTAGAGACGGGGTTTCACCGTGTTAGCCAGGATGGTCTCCATCTCCTGACCTCGTGATCCGCCTGTCTCGGCCTCCCAAAGTGCTGGGATTACAGGCTTGAGCCACCACGCCCGGCTGTTCCATTTTCTCTGTCTTCCAGTGTAGCTGTTCAGAAGCCCAAAGCCATGATTTTAAATGTATTTTGTTTCACATTTTTGTTCTGTCAGGAAGCCCTACAATCTTTTCTTTGTCCCTAGAGTTCTGAAATTTCAGTGGTATGTCTTAGGGATACAAAGGGAGAAGGACTCTTACTTTCCTGGATCCCTGGGTTGTGGGAGATGGATGGAGAAAGAGAGCCAGACTTCTCCACATTCTGTTATGTACACAGACTTTTGACGTAATTCCAACTTTCTGTGTGGCGCTTATATCTGATCCCACCCTCTTAACTCTGCCTGCTTTCTCCAAGTTCCAAGATCCTCTCCAGACACTAAATCTGTCATCTATTGGAGGTGAGGGAGGAGGGACATTCATTTGGTTCCTTGAAGTGGGGAAGTCTAATTGCCTCTTTAAACCATTCCTATTGTTACCAAGCAAAAGGGGCTTGCTGATCGGTGCACTAGAAGCCAATACTCTAACACCAGGTTTTTGAGGGGAAAAAAAGCTTCTTATTGCAAGTTGACTCATGAGAAGAACATAGTCAAGCTCAAATCTATGTCCCCATGCTGACTTTAAGGCAGTAATCTTATTAGAAAAGGTATATAGGGTGGATTCTGGGATTAATAAGTGATTGGTGGAAGGAAGGGGGTCTGGAAAGTCTTCAAGCATGCACAGTTCTCTCTTCATGCTACCTCTTGGATTGCCTGTGTAGGTTCTGGAGGAGTTAATATGAAACATGGTAGCAATTTGGGTTGAGATGTAAGCAAGCTCATTCTGTGCTAACTCTAGTTGGCTATATTGGTTCCAGCCAGTTTCAGCCAGTTTTATTATCTTAGAAGCAAAGGAAGTTTCAGCTTTGCAGCAAGGTGTTTCTTTTCTTATCCCGTAAACTCAGGAATTTCTCTTAGTTGCTGGTTTTTTTAACTCTTAGGATACAATTTCACTATATGATGTCAAGTGTTGTTTTGGGGGTTTCCAGAGATAGTGGTAATCATTATGTGTTCAGTTCATCACCTTTTAACAGAAGTCTGTCACTTGTTTCAATTTGTATTTTGTTGAAGCCTTTTTTTTTTTTTGAGAGGGAGCCTTGCTCTGTTGCCCAGGCTATAGTGCAGTGGAGCAATCTCGGCTCACTGCAAGCTCCACCTCCCGAATTCAAGTGATTCTTCTGCCTCAGCCTCCCAAGTAGCTGGGATTACAGGCGCCCGCCACCAGGCCCAGCCAATTTTTGTATTTTTAGTAGAGACAGGGTTTCACCATGTTGGCCAGGCTGATTTCGAACTCCTGACCTCAAGTGATCCACCTGCCTCGGCCTCCCAAAATGCTGGGATTACAGGCATGAGCCACCATGCCCAGCCCCAATTTTTTACAAACACGAAGTTAAATATTAGTTCTAATTTGCTTGTCTGTTTTCAGGCATTGTTGATTCGATGTTGATCATCTTAAACCCATTTTGAATTCTAGAAATTGTAGAAGGAAATTTATCAGAATGATAACAAAAACAAACAATGATAGTAAGCATCATTTGTTGAGCGTAAACTATGTCCCAAGTTCTGTGTTTACAGTGCACGAAGTTCTATGCTTACAATGATTTATTTCTCTTCTTCACAACTAGATGTTTATATGAGCTCTCTCCTTTTTTTTTTTTTTGAGACAGAGTCTCATTCTTTTGCCCAGGCTGGAGTGCAGTGGCGTGATCTCGGCTCACTGCAACCTCTGCCTCTTGTGTTCAAGCACTTCTAGTGCCTCAGCCTCCCAAGTAGCTGGGATTACAGGCACGTGCCACCACGCTCAACCAACTTACTGTATTTTCAGTAGAGACGGGGTTTCACGATGTTGGCCAGGCTGGTCTCAAACTTCTGAGCTCAAGGGATCCACCTGCCTTGGCCTCCCAGAGTTCTGGGATTACAGCTCTGAGCCACCACACCCAACCAAGATATCTCCATTTTATGGTTGAGAAAGGGTGACTCAAGAGAGATATTACCTTAGAGTCACAGGTAATCAGTTACAGACCTAGTATTAAAAGGTGGTTTTCTAAGAATTTAAAGTCTATTGTGCCCTTACTCTTACACCACCCTGACCCTATCCTAGCAGCTATAATCCACTAAAGAACCATAGAACTGTGGTAACGGTGGCTGTAGAATTTAGGAATCCTTTGAAAGGTCACAAAGACCAGCTCCTAGCCTGGTCCCTGGCCTGGAGCATCAGGTGCCAACCCAACATGTAATATGTTAGTGGAGATTAGTAAGAGTTGAATGAATGATCTGACTAATAAATACATGAAACAGGTAACTAAAGTGGTGATAATTTTGCTTTGGAATTAAAATCTCCCTTTTAAAAAGCAAAATCTACCATCCTGGCTAACACGGTGAAACCCCGTCTCTACTAAAAAATACAAAAACTAGCCGGGCGAGGTGGCGGGCGCCTGTAGTCCCAGCTACTGGGGAGGCTGAGGCAGGAGAATGGCGTAAACCCGGGAGGCGGAGCTTGCAGTGAGCTGAGATCCAGCCACTGCACTCCAGCCTGGGCGACAGAGCGAGACTCCGTCTCAAAAAAAAAAAAAAAAAAGCAAAATCTATAAATATTTTTTATAAGTAAAATTGCATTATATTTTCAGAACTGATTTTCAGAAAGCAGTCTTTTTAAGCTATCTCCTTTTGAGTTGCCCCCACTCTGTTTTGCATATTATACCTGTCATCCTGAGAATCTATACAGGGACTTCTTAGAAAATGTGGATGTTTGAATTCCTCCTTCTGTTCAGCTCCCACAAAAATGACCTAATCATTTTAAGAGGGAAATCTGGCATTATTATAGAGCTAGAGAAGAGACCATCCACATGCTTACACCTTCAAGTAGTTTCAATAACAGTCCAGAATTGAACCATAACTTTAAAACAGGAGAATTAAACATTCAAAGTAAATGTACTCTCCCCATCTCCCACCTCTCTGGAAAATAAAATAATGGGAGCAATCTTTAAAAACAAAGCAACAGAACTCTAATGTATACTTAGATTCAAGAAGAAGGTATTGTACTAAAACAAGAAGATGTCTTACTAAGTAGCGATCAGAATTAGAAGTGAAGAGGAAAGGTGAAACATGTTGAGAATAGATCTAAATGAGAATTGGACAGATAGAAGAGTAGTAATTGTCAAAGAAAGAATGAAATTTTCTCATGTTTGAGAAAGACTTGATTTTTCATTCTTTTACAGATGTGTAATACCTAACATTACTGGGAACAGGGCTAGGGAAAAGCTACAGACATTAAACAAGTAAATATACAGATAGAATTACGAATGTGAAGATTTGAAAGACAAAAGAACATTACTTTGGTACTTTGAGATCAGTTTTAGATTGGGAGGTCAGAGAAGGCCTAGATAAAGTGGCTTTTAAGCTGATATTTTAAGGATGAGAAAGAACCAACTAGACTAAAAGTGAAGAGAATAGCATGTGCAAAGGGCCTGAGGCAGGAAAGGTTTTGCCATTTCAGACAAACCGAAATAGGCCGTTGTGGTTGAAGCTTAGTGAGTAAGGAGAAAGATAAAGTACAAAAGGAAGTCAGGGACTAGATTGAATATCAGTTCTTGGTAAATACATCCTTGCTGGCAATGTTAAGACATTTTTTCCCCTAAAACAGTAGTGTGAAGGATTTGAAATAAGGAGTTGCGTAAGTGTCTTGGAGGAGTCAAGACAGGAAGAGGAGGAACTAGTAAGGAGTTTGCTATCCGTAGTCATAGTGGTAGTTAGGATTTTTAGAGTGGTAGTGCTGGTAGAAATAAAGAAAAATGAATAGACTCAAGAGTTTCGAAGGTAAAATTGACATGCTGTGGTGATGGATTAAATGCCCAAGGGTGGGACTGAAGTGGATTGTTGTGATGGGTAGGATTCATATAGGAAAAAAATTATCCCAAAATACTCCCTAGAGTAAGAGTACCAAAGGGAATGACCTCATATATAATTATAAATTGATTCTTTCTGATGTAAAATAAATAACTTAATTGAAAAGAACCAAATTGACATTGCAATTCAAGAAATGATATACAAGATCTCTTCATTGTAAACTTGTGTATTTAGGGGGCTTTCTTGAAGTCAAATACTTGAATTGGAAATGCAGAGGCATAGTGATAAATAAGACCATGAAGTTTCTGTTTGAATAATGTGTATGTTGTTATTTTTATCTGTCTGAATAATTTGTATGTTGTTGTTTTTATCTGAAATTATTTGGGGGTTTTTGGATGATTCTGTTTGTTATGGTAGTTGTTTGGCTTTTAAGCTGTCTTTATGACAAGCTTTCCTCTTTCTCAGTACGACAACATTTTGATGGAAGAGGCTGCTCAGATTCTGGAGATAGAAACTTTTATCCCTCTTCTTCTACAGGTAAGAAATATAAGATCTGAGGCAAAGAAAATAGAGTTCTAAGAATGCTGAGGACAGCATCAGAAAGCTGTACAGTTTGAGTGTGCTGATTGCCATAGTTCTGTATTTTCCTTAACTTCATTATGTTTGGTATTCTATTTTAAGCCTATAAACTTTCTTGAATCTATTCACTCTATTTAGTAGTTGTTTTGCTTTCATAAGTACTATTTAAAAATTCATAGTTTATTTCTGTAATTTTGAAAAGATTTAGTAATTTTAATCAAGGAAATTACATTGTTGTGCAGTTTAGTGGGAAGATGAGCTGTTTCTTCGTTTCTTTTGTTATAATTGTAGAATTATTTTTTCATATTCACTGAATGCATTTTTTTCTTTATGCCTAAGTTTTTGAGCTAAATTGTGCTATTTAAGAATGTTTTTTACTGTACAATATTCTTTACTATTGAAGCATTAAAAACAAAATGTGGAATTCCCAACTTAAGAATAGAGATCACTCTAATATGCAGATAAATTGAGTTCCAAAAGTTGTTTTATAAGTGAAGCCACTTGGAAGTTGGAATGTATTCTATCAGGATATGTTTCAGGGAACTAGGAGACACATAGAGTAGGAAATTGAAGTAGTAGTGTAGATAATTAAAGAAAGTAGTTTTTACTGCTTTGGTGGGTTCAGAATTGGTCCTCAGCTAATTGTGAAACATATTTATTTCACATCTTTCCATTTCTCTTCTTGGGCTTCTGTTTCCTTCTGTGTACTCGTTACCTAATGCTGACCTAATCCTTCCAGACTTCTTTGGATTACCCTGCCTATTCAAGCAGGGTAATTCCATGCTTGCCTTCTAAATACCTCCATTCTCCCTCACCCACTGTCACCCAAGGCAATAATGTCCATAATTAGTTCACAAATTGTTCTATAAATTTGCCAGACTCCTCCTTGTGGAGCTGGTAAAGATTGGTAATTTTGTAAGATAAGGAAGTCGTTTGATGAATAGTGATTCCCTTGGGTAATAAATTGGAGACTAGAGGATAATAGAGTATTTTGCCATTTCCTTACTTTTCATTTCTAGAATCCTCAGGATGGATTTAGCCGACTAAAACGATGGATTATGATTGGCGATCATCACCAGTTACCTCCAGTTATTAAGAACATGGCCTTTCAAAAGTACTCAAACATGGAGCAGTCTCTCTTCACTCGCTTTGTTCGCGTTGGAGTTCCAACTGTGGACCTTGATGCTCAAGGGAGAGCCAGAGCAAGGTAAAGGAGACAGGAAAAAAAAAATCATTCCCATTTAAGGACATTTGTTCCATGATCCAAGTATTTGTGAATAGCTTTTGTGTAGACTGTTAGCATTCCTGGCTATCCAGGAACTTGGCTGCCTGTAAATCCAAAAGCACTTTTGTCGACTACTGCAAGAGATATGAATGGACCAAATAATTTATTTCCTTCATTTCATTCATTAAGATTAATTTAAAGTAACGTATAATCTAAGGGCTTCTTTTCATTGTCCCTTCTCCTTTCTTCATGCCCCAAAAGATATACAGTTAATATAATTTTGAAATCTTAAAAAAAAAAAAGTGAACAAGAGGAGAACACACCAATTCTTACTTCATAAAGGATGCAGGCCCCATCTCATAGTTAACCTCCAGATGTCCTCAATTTTTAGTCTGCCTTGACTTTTTAATTTAAGGGATAAAGATAGCATTGATCTCAGAGAGTGTGATAGAACTCTCATTTTTGTAGTACCTTCAGTCTTCTGACCCTTGGTTACATGAAGTAGGGAAGCTAAGGTTGAAAGAGCATTATTGTTTAAAAGATGAGCAAAAATGGCTCACGTGAAAATTTGAAAGAAGCACAGAAACAGAGAAACCTCCTTATGTATATTAAAAGGGATTTTACACTGCTAATATTTTCTATTTGTGGGGGGATTTGTCTTTGGAAAGCTTGTGCAACCTCTACAACTGGCGATACAAGAATCTAGGAAACTTACCCCATGTGCAGCTTTTGCCAGAGTTTAGTACAGCAAATGCTGGCTTACTGTATGACTTCCAGCTCATTAATGTTGAAGATTTTCAAGGAGTGGGAGAATCTGAACCTAATCCTTACTTCTATCAGGTAAGAAAAAATAGGAAGCTTTTAAGTTTATTTTGCATTTGCTGGCTGACATATGCCTAATTCAGTGATACTTAACCATTTGGCCATTGAGAAAAGGAAAGTTGGAACCCCACCTTACACACAACATATGAAAAATCAATTTCAGATTGACTAAAAATACATGCACTAAGAAAACTATAAACAAACTAGAAACTACTAGAAGAAAATATTGATGAATATATAGTGTTACAGTGAGGAAGGTCTTCCTAAGCTTGTTACAAAAGCAGAAATCATAAAGAAAAATACTCATTGGAGAAAAAATTTATTTTCAATATTTAAAATTTATTTCAATATTTAACGAACAATAAGTTGAATTCTGAATATATTTATAGAACTCAAATTACTTAAAAAAATCAAGACTAATAGAAAATATGAGTATGCAGTTCATATTTTATAGCAAGTATAAATCAGTGAATCACATTTTCACCTCTTTAACAATGCTCAGGGTTGGGGTAGGTTTGGGGAAACTATTCTCATACAGTGCTAGTAGGAAAATAATTTGGTGGACAGATTGTTAACATATATTAAAATCAATGTTCTCACTTCTAGGAATTTATCCTCAAAAATAATTGGGCAAGTTTGCAAAGACTTGTATGCTTAATGCTCATCACTGCAAATTATATTGGAAATGAGAAACAACCTGAATACCTGTCAGTAGGGATTAATTGCATTATTACATTCCATATAAAAGAAATACTAGATAGCCACTAAGAATGATAACATTGTGTTTACTAACAGGAAGAATGTTTATGCTATATTAAGTGGGAAAAAATGGCAAAGGTATCTATAGTCATCTCATTTTAAAAAGGAGCTGCAATGTATACATATAGAAATATGTGCAGATAATCTATACAAAATGACCTGGCAGCATATACATCAAAATATAGTCTTTGGTTGATAGCATTTGGGGTTATTTTAAATTTTTCTTTTTTCTCTATCTCTTTACAGCAAAATATCCAATATAGGTTGTTATATATAAATTAGAGATCTTGAGTTATTCATGAAAAAGCATCATAGATCATCAGCTTAAATATGTATGCGTAGATGTAACTCATGCAGATCTTATTTTCCCTCCAAATATTTGGTTATATTAAGTCAAGTTACTCTATTTGTGTACTTACTGCCTGAGAACAGGTGTGACCTTTCAATGATAACTTTAAAAATATTAGAACCTAATTCAAGTCAGTGATGTTTCCTAATAGCCACCTTAGAAATTAATTAAGTATTCTGTCAGTAATCAACTGATGTTTTCATTACATTAATAGTTTTTGGAATTTCTCCTTTGAATCAGTTTCATTGCTTGAGTCATACTGTACTATGGATTGAAGCATTTTTATGCAGATTGGTTACCTGTTTTTCTTATTCATTAAGCCTAACTCTAGATGAGTTTTTAGCGATTCAAGAAATAAATATATTTTCAGATGATGATTTGCCACTATTAAATATATTTCTGAAGAGCTGAAAACACTATCCCCCAAAATAAGAATATTATGCATTTAAGTGATAACATTCGAAGAATTAGTGTCTGAGAGGGAAAGACTAGGTGGATAAATGAATAAAAGTCACCAATTGGAAGGGGACTTGACTCATTTGGAGCGAGTTCTAAAATGTTTGGTCACAATACAGTTCATGTTGTTTTATTGTTAATGTTTCATGTCTAACCTTTGGGCAAAGTACCAAATTGGGAAATGTTAAAGAACAAGAAAACTTAAATGCTTGTAACTCAAGCTGTGTGTCACAAAGAACCAGAATATAAATGATATTTCTAGAAGTCTTACAGTAATCTCTCTGTTTCCTTTGCATGAAATCCAGCTTCCTTTTTTTTTTTTAATATTGTGTTTATATTCTTATTTTACTTTCTTCTTTCATGTAGTACTTTGGATTTAGTCTCTACTAAACTGGATCAAACAGCTTTGTGTGCGATTCCTCACCTTTAGGTTGAATAAGCCTTAGTTTTAAGCTCCTTACTAGTCTATAATTTAACAGTAAACCGGACTGACCAATTTGAGGTCACATCCTCATCCCAACCATCATGCAGAGAACAGAAACAAAGCATACAAAAAACATTAAGAAACATGAGGAAGAAGGAAAAACATTGTGTAAAAATTGAGTCAACTATAATACTGCTAGGTGTATATGCTGTTAAACTGGGTATTGTATTGGCTTCCTTTTTTTTTTTTTTTTTTTTTTTGAGACGGAGTCTCGCTCTGTCGCCCAAGCTAGAGTGCAGTGGC
>NW_012123709.1:6234986-6240399 GCF_000951035.1 Colobus angolensis palliatus
TCCCCAGTAGCTGGGATTACAGGCACCTGCCATCCTTGCAAGGAATGAAGCCTAATTGATTGTGGTGAATTAATTTTTTTTTTTTTTTTTGAGATGAGATCTCACTTTGTCACCAGGCTGGATTGCAGAGGTGCAATTGCAGCTCGCCACAACCTCTGCCTCCTGGACTCAAGCAATCCCCCCCACCTCAGTCTCCAGAGTAGCTGAGACTATAAGCATGTACCACCACACCCAGCTAATAATTGTGTTTTAGCAGAGACAGGGTTTCTCCATGTTGTCCAGACTGGTCTCAAACTCCTGGACTTAAGTGATCTGTCTGCCTTGGCCTCCAAAGTGCTGGGATTACATATGTGAGCTACCATGCCTGGCCAGAATATTATTAATCTATATTGTGATTGTTGTGGTCTTAGGAATATTAAGCCTTTAAGTTGGTAAGTTTTATTTTAGGATTGTTCCATGTATTGCAAATTAAAAGTTTTTATTTATCAGTGTTAATGTAGCATAAGATTATCCCTCAGTTTTATGAAAGATGTTCACTTATCCAAGTTACTAAGTCTTCACTTCTTGCAGTGTGCAAAGTGAACAAATTGTGCTTATCTACATCAGACATTTTCTCTATAAAATTGAAACAAAAGCAAATAAATGCACAATCTGATTGTGTTTGCATTACAGAATCTTGGAGAGGCAGAATACGTAGTAGCACTTTTTATGTACATGTGTTTACTTGGTTATCCTGCTGACAAAATCAGTATTCTAACAACGTATAATGGCCAAAAGCATCTTATTCGCGACATCATCAATAGACGATGTGGAAACAATCCATTGATTGGAAGACCAAACAAGGTACTTTTATAATTATAATAAGTTCTCTTATTCATCATTTTGGCAAGATGGAAGGGTTTATATTGTTCTGCTTTGTCTCTTTGCTATCTCTTTTTAAGATAGTTGAGAAAATGAAATAATGGTAACTCTAAATAATTCTCTGACAACCCTATCTGACAGTCTTGCTGGTTTGCTGTGACTTTCTATCTCAACTACTGCATAAAGATATTTATTGATGGTAACAGAAATAAATGTTTCTGAAACTTTTTGTTCATAAAATGATATATAAGAAAATTACATTATAATTTGTGTACTGTAACGAGGAGTATGTTTTGCTTTGCAGAGATATAATTTAGACTGCTTTTTGTGTATAAGGGGAGGTTGTCTTGGGAATAAGGGAAGATTGTAAAATGTATTCAGACCTTGGGATTTAAAAAAATGTATTTTTTTATGTAATGAAAAATACATAGTATCAAATAAAATGATGCTTTCATTAATGAAGGGTTGAATACATTAGAAAAAACATAAAGATAATACTAATGATAAAATTAGGACTTTGGTTATGAACATGGCTATGTAAAAGCTCACCTTTTTTGGAAATTATGCAAAAGTAACAGGAAAATGAGAGAAAGAGGGGACAAACTCTATTTTTATAGACTATCTGGACAGTAGTAGAAGAAAAGAGGGCCTTTTGTTAAGAAAATCATCCAGCCTTCAGAAAACAGCCTTGCTCACCCCATCTTAACGTCTCCACGTAGCTAATCTAAGAAAATTACTTATTCAGTGATAAATAGTATAAAGGGAACTAGCACAAGCTCAATTTATAGGAAAGAATGAAGAACAGCAAAACATAGATAGGATACATGCTCCAGAAAACATGTTGGCCTGGAAAAGATGAAATTTTTAAATATACATTTTGCTGTAAATTGGAAAATACTTAATGAAGTAACCATATCTTTGAGGAACAGCTACAAAGCAGAGAAATGTAAGAACTCAGAAAGAGATGAAATGTAAGCTGGAAGAAAATAAAATCAGAGGAATGAAAACAAAATCAAAGGAATATAGGGAAGAATAGACACTGCAGAATACTTCATAAGGAATAGAGTGAAACTAAGAAACTAATAATTTTGCAAGTTTAGAAATAGAAGGACCTCAATATTTGAGTCCTTTTACAGAAAATCTGACTCAAATAATAAGGAAAGTTACTGTCTCTCATAACAAGATGGAAATAGGGTGGTTCCAAGGTTGGGTTACAGGGTAGCTCAGTGATGTTATTCTGCCCTGCCAGTGTCAGTATGGGAGCCCATTTCTCCACATGGTCAGAGTGGCAAAAGAATTCCCAGGTATAGTAGCCACACATAACAACAAAGGACTTATATCCAGAATATATATGAACTCCTATAAAAGTTATTACTAAATAAGGCAGACCAATACAAAATGGGCAAATGACTTGAACAGACACTTCACATAGGAAGACCTACAGTTAGCCAGTACGCCATGAAAAAGTGCTTACCATCATTAGTTGTCAAGGAAATACAAATTAAAACTACAATGATATACCACTACCTACCCAAAAGAATGTGTAAAATGATGAAGATTGACATTATGACAAGTGTTGGCAAGGATGTACAACAACTGAAACTCTAGAACTGGAACATTGCTGGTTAATGTGTAAAGTGGGATGGCAATTTTGGAAAAGTTTGACAGTTTCTTATAAACTATGCATTTCTGTACAGCTCAGCAGTTTCACTTCCACATATTTATTCAAGAGCGATGAAAACATGTCCACAAAAATATTTGTACATGAATATTTATTGCAGCTTTATGCAAAATAGCTTCAAACTAGAAACCGACCAAAGTTTCATGAACAGGTGAATGGATAAATTGGTATATTCATTCAGTGAGAGAATATTCAAAAAGGTATGAATTTCTTGTATACACACACATGAATATATCTCAGAAACATGCTGATCGAAAGAAACAGGACACAAAATAATATATCCTTTTGATGCTATTTTTATGTAATTCTGGAACTGGCAAAAAATAATCTATAGTGACAAAGTAAATCAGTGGTTCCCTGGGACTGGTGGATGCAGATTTGACCAAAATGAGGCCTGAGGTGATGGACATTTTTATTGTGGTGGTGGTCACATGGGAAAATGTATTGTCAAAATTCATGAAATTGTACACTTGGACACATTTTGTTGTGTAGAAATGATACCTCCATGTAGTTGACTTAAAAAGTGTTTTGTAAACTTCCTAAAGATAGACTATAAATTACCGTTTCTGCAGGGTAAGCAATAAACTTTGTTGAATTGATGAAAAGATAAATGCCTAAGTTGCCAGTATTAGTGACTGAAACCTTTCTGAACTTCCCTATTTGTACATACACTATTTCTTTTCTTTTCTTTTCTTTTTTAAAAAAACAAAACAAAACAAAAGAAAAAACAGGGTCTTACTCTGTTACGCAGGCTGGAGTGTAGTGTCATGATCTCAACTCACTGCAACCTCCACCTCCTGGGCTCAAGCAATCCTCCCAACTTAACCTTCTGAGTACCTGGAACTACAGGCACACGCCACCATGCCCAGCTAATTTTTGTGTAATTTGTGGAGATGGGATTTCACTGCATTGCCCAGGCTGGTCTTTAACTCCTGGGCTCAAGCTATCTGCCCCACCTTGGCCTCCCATGTACATATATTTTCAAAGTGATCAGAAAGTATAATGAAGATTATTTGTTTTTTTTCGTTGATGGAGGAATGCTGTAGACATTTACTAGTGGTATGTTAATTAATAAATAAGCATACTAAGTTACGTTGCTGAGCATCAAACTGGGATACCAGTTAATAAGCTAGACATAGTCCCTGCTTTCATGAAGTTTTGCAGTCTAATGGGGGAAGACTGTTAATTCCAAAAATAGTTATTTAGTTATCAGCAAAGGTAAAGACAAGTGCTATAAGTGTGAATAACATAAGGATGTAGTTTGATCTGGTTAGTATGGTTTATTTAATAACGTTCATTAACTTGTTCTTGGAATTCCAAGTCTATGATTATGTTTCTTTTGGGTTTGATTATTTTAAGGATAAGATGTTTGTTTGTAGCACATTATTTAAATGATCTCTAGCATCTTTTGGCTTTTGCAAATGCACCATATTTTCCATTTTTTATTTCTAGGTGACAACTGTTGATAGATTTCAAGGTCAACAGAATGATTATATTCTTCTTTCTCTGGTACGAACCAGGGCAGTGGGCCATCTGAGGTACGTAGGAAAAAACCTTCATAATGTTTATTGAACTTTACTATCTATTTCAATTTTGAAATTCGGTGGCTAAGTGTTCTAAGTATTTTTTAAGTTTAAACTATAATTACTCGGCAACTTTTGCTGCTTTTTGGAATGTAACATCAGATTCCTTGTAGTAACTATTGTCATTGCTGCTGGATATTTTTACTCTTAAATGTTTTAGTAATTTTAACAGTTTTACTCTTTAGTAACACTCAGAGATAGCATTTTATCATAAAATCTTAATCCTGTATCTGTTAGAAACGTAGTATCAGAAATTAAAGGAGATGAATAAAAAGTCTTCAGAATAAATTTTCATTGTATAATATGTTTTCTCATTTTTTTTCATATATAATCTTTCAGCTTCAGTGTTAGAGGATAAAGGAGCCATTTGTTCTCCCTGGATTAAGAATTGTCAAAACAAACAATAATCTATTTTTATCATTTATTATGATATATGTATGTGCTAGAGATTTATGGAAATAATATCTTCTTATTATAAAGCATCCATTTAGTTTTATATAAACCTTCATCTTATATGACATACTAACAAAACTAAGGAGAGTTTGCTTATTACTTTATTGGATAGACATGAAAAGAAAATTCTCCAGGCTCTCATAATACTGTCATTAAGATCTATTTGGAGCTTAACCCAGTAATCAGGTTTCATGAGATTGATAACTTTTATGTAAGGGTAAGTAAAGATGTAATAGTTTAAGAACTTGTTTCGCATTCTAAAATAGTTTGTTTTTGCATATTAAGTGTCAAGCCAGTATTTACAGACTTAACTTTTCTAAAAAGCAATTCCTTCTTCTGAGATTTATAAACTGCCGTCTGAATGGGCTGTCACTATGGTTTACATAATTAACATCTCAGAAACTTACAGTATGAATATATGAACACTCCTTCCACCCTGCTCCTCTCCCTACCTGTTTTCTTAACTCTGTGGTACTTAGTCTTCAGATTCCAGTGACTTTAGTTCTTTGCTGCCCTTTGCCTAATGTTTCTGTAAACTTAGAAAAAAAGAAAGATTTTGATGATAAAATGCTTATAAATGAAGGGTTAAAAGAACACCCGATTTCAGTATTGTCTTGAACGTCAACATTTTCTAGCAAAAATACCTTTATCCCAATAAGGTAAATTTATTTGTATTTGCCAAAATTTTCCTTTGAAACTCCAACTTCTTCATGGGGGATAGTGTTGGTGGTGGTTGTGCATAGAGGGGATATGTCAGTTTCTTATTTATGATTCCAGTTACCCAGGTAGCTTAGCCTAGGTATCTTAGCTAGAATTTTATCAGACTTTTTTTTTT
>NW_012123709.1:6240889-6280755 GCF_000951035.1 Colobus angolensis palliatus
GGATGGTCTCGATCTCCTGACCTCGTGATCCGCCCGTCTCGGCCTCCCAAAGTGCTGGGATTACAGGCTTGAGCCACCGCGCCCGGCCGAAAGCTAATCTTTCAAATCCTTCCTTTTATATATAGGCAAGAAACTATTTCTGTTTCAGGATACCAAGGAAACCTACTTCCTGCCATATTTCATTTTTTTAATAACATTATTGAGATATAATTTGCATATATAATTTATCTATTTAAAGTGTTCAATTCAATGATTTTTTTGTATATTAACAGCTATGCAGTTATCTCCAAATCAATTTTAGAACATTTTCATCACTCTAGCAAGAAACCCTGTACTTAGCAATCACTTCCCTCCCCTGTCCCCCAAACCCTTGGCAACCACTAATTTACTTTTTATCTCTGTAGATTTGCCTATTTTGGACACTTAATATAAATGGAATCATATAATATGTGGTCTTTTGTTACTGGCTTCTCTCACTTAACATATGTTCAAGGTTCATTGTTGTAGAATGTATCAGTACTTCATTCCTTTTCATCGCTGAATAGTATTCCATTGTGTGGCTATGTCACATTTTATTTATCCATTCATCAATTGGACATTGGGTTGTTTCCACTTTGTGGCTATTAGAATGAGTAATGCTGCAATGAATATGCATATACAGTTTTTATGTGAACACTTGTTTTTCTTTCACTTGGTTATAGGCCTAAGAGTAGAATTTCTGGGTCATATGGTAACTCTGTATTTAGCATTTTAGGAAACTGTTAGACTGTTTTTCAAATGCCTGCCTTATTTCTTTTGCTCATACCTTTTTTCAGCCAGGATGGACTATTTGGGTGATTGGGTTGGAGCCAGCTTCAGTTCCAGAGGCCTGTTTTAGGACAATGTGGAGCTGTTTAGTAGCCAGAGTAGTGGTACAGTTCTGGTCCCTTTTCCAGCATTCATTGTTCTTGTACCGAACTGATTTGGACAGCCTAGCTACCAATAGAAATGCGTGTAACCTGTTCTGAGCCAAGTAATGAGGCTGCAGCTTTCCTCTGTTATTTTCTCATAGGGGTTCTATCAGAGTGTTGGCGTTGTTGTTTAACCATGCTTTTCCTCTCCAGCCATCTTCTGGGGACTAAGAAAGAATGTTGCAGTTCACATTGCCCTGCTTTCAAGACATAACTCCAAGGAGCTCTGCCTACTCATGTTACCATCCTTTGTTTTTTTGCCTGGTGGTTTGTTATGTTCATAGTATTTGGTCATTCATTTAGCAAACATTTTCAGATCCATCCATTGTTTGTCAGTGTGCTAGATTCTTAATATTTAGTAATAGATCTAACATTCATGATCTCTGCCCTTCTGGAGTTTAGGATCTAGTGACAGATTCATTAATATATCCTTGGAAGATCCCTACATTTGAATCTGCAGAAAATTTTTAGTTCAAATCCCCTCATGTACAAATCCCCTGTAAGTACAATGGAGATCACACTTACAGAAGCCACTTTAATGCACTATAGCACTGAAGGCTGGGGAAAAGTTTTCTCAGAGAGACCATACAGTGTTCATTGCAATAGTGCTGTACCTGTGCTCTGTCTAGAGAGAGGGCCTTCTGGATGTGAGGGGGATTACAGTGGTCACCATGAAAACAACAGTTTGTCACCTGCTTCCACCACTAACCCTTTTTCCCCCGAACAACATTAAATTCCACCATAATTTTATTTGTAACATTTGTGTGAGAATTTATGCTAAGTATTTCTAGCAGTGTACCTTCAGTTACCAGTGTTGGAACCACCCAACTGTAGTGTGACCCCTTGGGGTTCTAAGGAAATATGGCAAAAATAATAATTTGGCTTACAGTAAACTAGAAAATAATATTTCCTTCATGAATCCAGTGTGTCACAAATGTAGAGATTCCTCAAAGTTCCTGTAAAGGAATATGTCTTTTCCTTCTACCTAAATGAGCATGTCTTAATTTTGTTTGTTGCTGGGGGAAGGCTACCTATCCCTGCTCTGTCCCCTCACACACATACACATAACACAAGAATATAAGTGATAGTATATGCTGGTGTCACACTGTACCTCCTTAAGGAAACTAGATTCTTTTAAGACCATAGACTAGACCATAAAACACCATAGAAAATGAGGTTGAATTAGAGATACTCCCCAAATATCTTGCATTACACAAAGAAAAGCTATTAGATAAATAGTCCAGTTCCTGGTTCTCTCTGTCTCTCTGAATGTTACAGAGAATAATCTCTGTAACATTAGATCTCTGTAACACTCTTTTACACTTTCTTTCAGAGATTGGAGGTGATTCTCCCAGGCTTTATTATTCTTCATGAAAGTCTTCTCTTTTGCATATTACTCAAAAATTTAGCCATCTAAAAACATCTCAAGTGAAAAAACTGTCCTCCACGTTTGAAACCAAAATTATCTTTTCTCACTAAAACACATTTTATCTAATAGTGAGGTGAAATTACATTAGCCCTCTTTACATTTATTTGATTCAAACCTTTTTTTACAAAACTTAGGTTCTTCTAAAAAATAAAGAAAAATGACATCATTCATCAGATAGCCAGCTACATGTATAGTTTGATCATTCAATTGAACCATTTTTATCACGGTTTTTATGAACACTGAGTACCTATTATAGGCCAGGCATTGAATCTAAATACTAGAAAAAATACATGGATAAGATATATTATAGGCTGACTGTCCCTTATCTGAAATTTCAGATTTTGAATTTTCACATTAGGGATGCTCAACTTGTATTGTTTTATAGCATCATACTATATTTCCATTTGTACTTATTGTTGTAAACAAGTATAAAACAGTGTGGTAAGAGTTATCTAGGAAGTAAAATTTTACCTTGATAGAGCCTGGGATTTTGGTAGGTGAAGTGGAAGAAGAACTAGTTCAGATTGACTCAATGACAGTGATGCATCAAGTTGATAATTGATGATTAAACTATACTGTAATACTAATATATTACTTAGACCTTTTTAATAAATGCGTTGGTTATTTTGTGATCCTCCCCCTCAAAAAGCCAACAAGAGGTTAGTAATAAAGTCTTAACTTTTACTTGGTTTATTAGTCATGTAACATTGATTAACTTCTATTAAGTTAAGAAGCTTAACTTTTTATTGCCGGGGCTTAACAGGACTATCTAATGAAATATGTAAAAAAAAAAAAAAAGCTGCATAAATGTTAATAATCTTGAAGTGTGCTAATTATTTTGTTTATTTCCCAAAGGGATGTCCGTCGTTTGGTAGTGGCCATGTCTAGAGCCAGACTTGGACTTTATATCTTCGCCAGAGTATCCCTCTTTCAAAACTGTTTTGAACTGACTCCAGCTTTCAGTCAGCTCACAGCTCGACCCCTTCATTTGCATATAATTCCAACAGAACCTTTCCCAACCACTAGAAAGGTAGGACTTCTTTCTTCATTTTACAGGCAGCATTCCTCAGAGTGGGAAATTGGGATTTTCTTATAGGTGACCACATTAGCTTGGAACATTATTATAGATAATTTAGTCCCTGTTTTAGAGTGTGCTGCACTGAGGAACTGAGTTAGATTTTCTATATAAAAATAATACCGGCAGGGCGCAGTGGCTTATACCTATAATCCCAGCACTTTGGGAGGCCAAGGTAGGAGGATTGCTTGAGCCCAGGAGTTTGAGACCAGCCTGGGCAACATAGCGAGACCTCGTCTCTATATAAAAGATAAATAAATAAATAAAAATTAAAAATAATAATGTCAGCCCACATTTAGTCACTACCATGTATTAGGCAGGCAGTTCTTCACTACATTATCTCACTTTCATCTCAGTAAAAACAGCCTATTAGGTTATTAGATTATTTTATTAACCCCATTTTACAAGTGGAGAAATTTAGGGTCAAAGAAGCTAAGTAGCTTGGCCATGCATCTAGCAGATAGAGGATCCAAGATCTGAAAAGCCAGGAGGTCTTTTCAAATAACATCCCAGAGTTCATGTAATTTATCATTATACTATACTGTTCGTCTTCAGCTTTGTAAGGAGAACTTAACTACTTACTTGAAAATAGAGCAATAAATAGTTGAGTTCTTAAGAAGCTTATATTCTGGGGAAATGAGGGAGGAGACAGCACATATATTTAATGAAAAGACAGAGAAATACTACTCCCTCTTATCCCCCCTTCTTCCTCCCCTTTTCCTAACACCTTCCCTCCTTAGGTAACCAGTCTCTTTAGTTTCTCATTTAATCCTTATATTCCTTTTGTATAAAGGAGAAGAGATATGTTTATTTTTATATTATTTTTCTTCTTACGTGAAGGGTATTATACTATTATAGACTTTTGGTCTTTGCTTTTTTATTTAATGAATTGTCCTAGGGGGTCCATTGGGTTTTAAATAACATTATTTTAGATGTTCACAGTATATGTCTTCCCTCCACCCCTCTAAAAAAATCTTAAGTCTTGTGTGTTTAATAATAGTAAGTACTTTTTTAAAAACTGCCTTTTTATTTACTTATTTTTGAAGAAATGCTGCTGTAGAGAAATAGGAAAATGGTGGAGAGAGATCATGGGGTGGTAGGGACACATAAAGCCTCAAGTGTCAGGCTCAAGTCTAGACACAATCCTATTATATCTGAGTTTCTCCATCTTTTGTGGGCTGTTAAACAGGCAAATTCCTGACAAGAGGTCTGGGACAGAGCCTAGGTGTCATCATGTGTAACAAGCTCCCCAGGTGCTTTCTGTGTAAGGGCTACACATCACACCTGAAGAAATCTGAAGTGCAGATCAGACAGTATCACTGAACAGAAGGCTTGGAAACCCGTGCTTTAGATAACACTCATGAGTTCAATGCCCTGGGGCGGTTAGGGCTGAGAACATCTCCCCATCTTCTGCTGAAGACATAGTGAGGGGCAGAGAGTGCTGCGTCTCAAGGAAAGGCAGTTCTTGGCAAGACTCCAGAAAATAAGCTAACAAACAAAAACTCTTCCATGTTCCTAGTCATAATAACATGGCAGTATTTGTACATACGAATTCTGACCATTGCAGAAAATAACCATTAATCAAAAGAATACCTGCTTAGATGGAATGCTGCCATCCTGCTTACTTCTGAGAAGTGTTGTTTAATTTACTAAATTATTTCTAACTTCATGTTCTTTAAATAGATTGAGTCCTCCTTTTTTGGGGTATGTTTTTTACCTTAATGGTTTTCTAAATTGTTCCTATCATAAGAAAGGATAAGACTTTATAAACATTTTATTAATAACTATAAATAAGAAAGTTGTTAATCTCTATTTTAGGGTGGTTTACAAAGAAGTGAAAGTTCTGTATTTTCTTGATTTGCTTTACTACTTTACCTACACTTATAGAGCAGTGTTTCTTAGATTGTTGTCAGAAGCTACAAAGAATCAGCTCATTCCACCCAGACCTTCTGAATCCGAATCTATAGGGGCTGGAGCCTAGGTGCCTGCAATTTAACAGTCTACCCCAGATGATTCTGATAGACACTAAAATTTTAAAAAGAGCGTTTGAATATTCACCCTCTTGACTCATAGTCATGTGTTAAATAAAAGTAAATGTTAGCCTCTTATTTTTTAGAAAAATATAAATAGGACAAAGAGTGTTAATATTTTCTTTCTGAATTATCTTATGAACTGTCTTTGGAGCATGCACAGTCTTAGAAACTGCTGTTTCAGACCATGTTGACTTTTCTGTCTAGTCAAATAATTACTTATCTCTTACTAATTCTTTTATATTAGGTAGTAGACTAAAACCCATACTTCACTTACCAGCCCAAAATTATATTAAAAGCTGGCGACTCTTAGCTCTTCTAGTCTCTAACTTTTCTAAATTTCAGTGGAATCACTATTCTTTTTTTTTTTTTTTTAAGTAATCTTTTTTTAATGGGAGTCACGTGGCCAGCAGGCAGAGCATGCTGACCTGGGCCCCCTTTTTATTCTATTTAAGTCTTTTTTTTTTTTTTTAAACATTCATGAAGTCTTCATTCTACTCTTCATACTTGCGTTTTATGTCCTCTTACGGTTAGTTCTTCCATACCCTAATCATGTTTATTCATAAGATTAAGAAGTGGGTTTATGTTGAAGTGTTACCTTCTAGGGTTGTTTTACTAGATACTTAACGTTCTTTTTTCCTTCTTCTAGAATGGAGAGAGACCATCTCATGAAGTACAAATAATAAAAAATATGCCCCAGATGGCAAACTTTGTATACAACATGTACATGCATTTGATACAGACTACACATCATTATCATCAGGTGAGTTTCTCAAAATTGACTTTTATTTTTCTTGCTGTAGAAATAATTTTCTTTTTTTCAGAATAAATCTTTACCTAATTCCTTGTGGGAAATCAACGAAACTAAAGTAGGCTATTATTATTTATGTAACATTCATATTTTTAAAACATCTTTATATAGATAGAATTCCACATACAATAAAGTCCACAAACTTAAAGTGTACAGTTTTATATGTTCTGGCTTAGGTGTTTACCTGTAAAGCTGTTGGCACAGTCGAGATAAAGAGCATATCCATAATCCCAAGAGTTTTCGCTTGTGCCCATTTGTAATCCCTCCTTGCCCTTCACCAGTCCCTTTTTACCTTCCCAGGCAGCCAAGGATCTGCTTTCTGTCATGATAGGTTTGCTTCCACTTTCTAGATTTTTATATAAATGGAATCATACAGTAAGTAGTCTTATTTTTTCTGGCTACTATTGCTTATACAAGTCTCTGCACTTTATCTTGGGTAGACACCTAGGAGTGGAATTGCTGGATTATATGTTAAGGATGTGTTTAGCTTTTTAAGAAACTGCCAACCTGTTTTTCAAAGTGGTTGACCCACTTCACACTCTCACCAGCAATGTGAGAGTTCTGGTTGCTATACATCCTCACCCTCACTTGATATGGTAGGCCTTTTTAAAATTTTGGCAGTTCTAATAGATATACATTGGTCTCAGTCTGGTTTTAATTTTCATTTCCCTAAGGACTAGTGATGTTGAGCATCTTTTCATGTGGTCATTTGCCATCTGTATATCTTTGGGGATGTGTCTGCTCAGGTTTACTGCTCATTTTTTTATTGGATTGTATATTAAGTTTCAAGAGGTTTTTATTTGTTCTGGCTACAAGCCCTTTATCAGATATGTATTTTACAAATATTTTCACCCACTCTGGCTTGTTTATTTATGTTGTATCTTTCAAAGAGCAAAAGTTTTAAATTTTGAAGTTCAGTGTATCAAATTGTTCTTTTATGATTCATGCTTTTTTTGTGTCCTAAAAATACATACCCTAACTCAGAGTTACAAAGGTTTTTTCTAGAAATTGTGTAGTTTTAGGTTGGATGATTAGGTGTGATGCATTTTGAGTTAATTTTTTATATGATACAGGTAGGATTGAGTTTTATTCATTTGCCTGTGGATATCCAGTTGTTTCAGCACCATTTTCCTAATAGGTTGTTTTTTTCTTTGTTGACTTGCTTGTCATCTTAGTCAAAATATCAATTGACTATATATGTGAAAGTCTTATTCTGGGCTTTCTATTCTGTTCCATTGTTCTGTATATCCCTTTGCCATGACTGTACTACCTTGATGATAGTAGCTTTACAGTCAATCTGGAAATTAGATAACATAAGTCCTTTAGCTTTGTTCTTCATTTTAGAAATTGTTTTAGCTATCCCAGTTCCTTTTCTTTTCTTTTCTTTTTTTTTTTTTTTTTTTTTTGACGGAGTCTCGCTCTGTCGCCCAGGCTGGAGTGCAGCAGTGGCCGGATCTCAGCTCACTGCAAGCTCCGCCTCCCGGGTTTATGCCATTCTCCTGCCTCAGCCTCCCGAGTAGCTGGGACTACAGGCGCCCGCCACCTCGCCCGGCTAGTTTTTTGTATTTTTTAGTAGAGACGGGGTTTCACCATGTTAGCCAGGATGGTCTCGATCTCCTGACCTCGTGATCCGCCCGTCTCGGCCTCCCAAAGTGCTGGGATTATAGGCTTGAGCCACTGCGCCCGGCCTTCCTTTGCTTTTCTATATACATTTTAGAATCAGCAGGTCAGTTTCTACCCCCAAAGGCATGCTGCAGTTTTTAAAAGGATATTTTGAAGAGTAGGATTGTTTAGGATCCATTTGGGGAGATTAACATCTTCATGTATTGAGTCTTCCTATCCATGAATAAGATCTCTCATTTATTTAGATCTTTGAATTCTCATCAGGGTTTTGTAGTTTTCAATATACAAACCTTACACATATTTTGTTAACATTTTGCTAAGTATTTTTCTTTTTCTTTTTTTTTTTTTTTTTTTGCTGCTATCGTGCATGGTACTTTTAAAAAATCTTCAAGGCCGGGCACGGTGGCTCATGCCTGTAATCCTAGCAGTTTGGGAGGCTGAGGTGGGTGGATCACCTGCGGTCAGGAGTTCGAGACCAGCCTGGCTAACATGGTGAAACCCCATCTCTACTAAATATACAAAAATTAGCCAGGCATGGTAGTACATGTCTGTAAATCCCAGCTACTTGGGAGGCTGAGGCAGGAGAATCGCTTGAACCCAGGAGACGGAGGTTGCAGTGAGCTGAGATGGCACCACTGCACTCCAGCCTGGGCGACAGAGCCAGACTCTGTCTCAATAAATTAAATGAAATTAAATAAATAAATAAATAAATAATTTCAGTTTCCAGCACTGTAAGCAGAGTCCCTGATGAGAAAGTCACTAGACTGCCGTGGGGCAAAGGGCAGGCTAAGCATATAGAATTGCTCCAGTTTTCTGGTTGAACAGGACAGAAACCTTGTTCCTTGCTGCTCCCTTCTCCCATGACTTTGTCTTAAGGCCAGGCTCCTCTCTACCTCTCACAGGGCTCTTTTTCTTTTTTCTTTTCTTTTTTCTCTTCTCTTCTCTTCTCTTTTCTCTTTCTCTTTTCTTTTGTCTGTTCTGTTCTGTTCTGTTCTTTTCGAGACGGAATCTCACTTTGTCGCCCAGGCTGGTGTGCAGTGGCACAATCTCAGCTCACTGCAACCTCCATCTCTCAGGGTCAAGCGATCCTCCTGCCTTAGCTTCCCAACTAGCTGGGACCAAGCTTAGCTGTTTTTGTATTTTTAGTAGAGATAGGGTTTCACCATGTTGGCTAGGCTGGTCTGGAACTCCTGACCTCAAGTGGTCCACCTGCCTCAGCCTCCCAAAGTGCTGGGAATGCCACCATGAGCCACTGCACCCAGCTCACAGGGCTCTTTGATTAAAGTTGACCCTTTCTTGAGTTAGTTTTATAATCAGTCCTAATCAGTCACTATTTTTTGCAGAAATGTTTACAGCAAAGTCTGTTGCTTAAAAATCTAATGGCTTTTCATGGTTGTTTTCCTCTCTGAAGATTTTATATGTATTTTGATTATCAGTATATGACATCTGTATAGGCATATTCCTTGGTGTTAGCAGGACCTAGACCATTGTCATCAGAGGTGTTACGTCTGTAATGTAAAATGATCAGCACTGTTTTGGAGAACTCTAGAATGATAATGTGAGGGCTTAGCTTTATAAGCTGTTTTTCATATTGGTATTGTCTTTTTTTTTTTTTTTTTAAATCAGACTTTATTACAACTACCACCTGCTATGGTAGAAGAAGGTGAGGAAGTTCAAAATCAAGAAACAGAATTGGAAACAGAAGAAGAGGCTATGACTGTTCAAGTTGACATCATACCCAGTCCAACAGACACCAGCTGCAGTCAAGAAACTCCAGCCTTTCAAAGTGACACCACCGCCAGTGAGACAGGAGCCAGTTCCAATCCAGAAGCCATCCCTGCTTTATCTGAGAGCACCACTACTGTGGCAGGAGCTGTGTCTGCGCCGGCAGAGGCTTACACACCTCAGGACGCCACATCTGCCCCAGCAGGGACCAAGTAACCAAACTGTAGTCCTAACGGAGGACATGTCATTCAAAAAGTCTGAGTAAAGTTATTTTCTATATTTTATATTTGCTACTGCCATTTTACTGTCACTAATTAATGTTCAGTTCTTATATTAACTGATGTTGGTGTCTTGAATGTATTTTTTTAAATTATGTGTATGAACAATTCTAGTTTCATTTGTTCAGCTAGAAGAGTAAATAACCATTCCTCTCATGTTTTGATCACTGAGTGTATCTGTAATCATACCTACATTAAAATCATTTTCCATAGAATATATAATATATACTGCACATTTTTAGTGAACTTCTCTAAAGAAGAGGACAGAATACACCAGACTTAACCATGAATACGCTTAAGTGTCCAAATTGAGAACTTGTTTCTTCTGTTATACTATCAAATGCTTAAATTCTGTTTCCTTTTTTCTTACTGTTCTTTACATAAGGTAATACCTTTATGTAAAGATACTACTGGCAGTAAGATACAGGTTTCTCCGATCTATCAGAGTGGTCACATGCATTTCCTTCTCTCAAATCTTAGAATCACCTAAGATGTCTGTTTATTCTTGAGGCACACCTCAGACTGAATGAGTCAGAATCTCAGGATTAGAGCCCAGGAATCTATATTTTAGGAGGTTCTCCACACCACTAATGTTTGGGTTGCTGGCAGAGTGGCATCAGCCAAGGCTGGTGAGGCTGAGCCAGGATTTGTCATCAGCTAAATAGGAGGACTCTGCCAAATCAATCTGGGCAAGAAGCAGGATCCTGAGTCTGGGCAATGAGAGTCAGAGAACTTAACTCCTGTGTGTAGGGTAGAATTTTCCTATGGCAGAAATTCTGAGTTTTCTGCCTTATTTTTCTTGGGATAATCAGCCACAAGGAGACCTTCAGGTAAAATGTGGTTCAAATATGGGAAAGCAGAGGTACTTAGGACCTTGCTACTCAAGTATGATTTGTGAACCAACAGCATCAACATCGTATTGAAGTTTGGTGTTTATAGAAATGCAGAAGTTTGGGCTCTGCTCCAAACCTATTAAATCTAAATCTACATTGCAACAAAGTCCCCAGGTGATTCACAGGCACTTTGTAGTTTGAGAAGCGTGTACTGAGATTACTGTGTTGTCTTCACATGAATGAGGCTATAATGGTAGAATTACCAGTGAATGTGACTAATGTTTTCTGACAAAGGACCTCTGCTTATAAGGTCCCTGGGCATGGTGCCCAGAACTGGGGGAAAAAAAAAAAGAAATGTTTATGTGTATGTGTAGAGGGGAAAATTGCCCACTAGTTCTGTTTCCCAGTTTGATCATCTGTTAGAGTATCTAAAGGGGAGCATTTCCCCCAGAGTGTCTCCTCTAGTGCATCTACCTATGGGCCTGGCCATGTCCAAGGAATCTTTGACGAAACAAGCAAGAACTGCACACTACCATTGAAATCCTTCTGGTCCTGGCATTTTGAATTAATGATTGCTTCGTAAGGAAATTAAACCCAGAAAGTCAAGTCAGTTATATTTTTGAGTAACTAGTGTTTGCTCGACTCTACCAGGCTGTGTTGAATATGGTCCAGACTCTCATTTTATGATGTGTCGTACTGCATCGGGACACTTGTGTCAGTGTCAGGTGAGGAGGGGAGATGAGAGTGACGAGGCGGGGAGAGGAGCGAAATACCAAGGACGCAATACCAGGAAACCCAGGTCTATTTGTTATCAGAGTAAGGATCAAGCCAGATAGCCTGTTACATAATTTCTCTTTTAAAAGATTTTGAAAGCAGGTGCTGTGGGCATCTGTATGCACTCGTAGAATTATTTTCATTTGTAAATATATGGTATTAGGCCAAGCAAGGGAAAGCAGCTTTCTGTATTTACCATCTTTCCTGGAAAAGATAGATTTTTCTCTCTCCCCTAGGGGATATGAGGTATGATACCTGCAACCAAAATAAGTGGACTGTTAAGCTGCTTTCTCAACTATTTTCCAAGCAATGTACATCACTCTTGCCTAGATGAGTGACCATACTTTTTTCTTTGCTGCTTGGTTTTTCTGTCACTAAAAAGCAAATTTAGGTGGAAGATGGATGGGTAAGTCCTTTGTCCTTGTCAAAATAAATTTAAAAAGGGGTAAAGGCATTGGGATTTGAATTCTTTTAAACTGTTTATTCATTGGAAAGGCAAGTGAGTGGCAGTTGACTATAGAATCTTGGGAATTTTTGAAGGAATTTAAGAGCTCTACTTATTTTAAGTAATGAGGAAACAATCAGAGAGACTTAACCAGGGTGGCAACTGTGGATGAGTGGGGTAGAATCCAAGTCTACAGTTCTACAGCAGTGCTTTATTTTTTCAATCATGCATACATGAGGGATTGCTTAATAAATTCAAGAGTTTTCTATATAATTTGAGATTACTACAGACACAGGTACTCTAGCCATGTGACTGTTTCAGATTAGTGTTCCCATTGCTCTCCATCCCGTTTTTCATGTCTAAATATGTCATGATTTTAGATTCTCTTTTTAAAGAAAACCAAAGAGGCATGCCAAAAACAATGAGCATGAAATGAAGCAATTCAAGTATTTAGAATTTCTTTTTTCTTTTTTTTCTCAAAATGCTGAGTTAAGAAAGTTCATTGCCAACAGTTGAGAATAAATAGCTCTATTGATTTAGGCAAATGAATGAGAAGATCTAAACATTATCAAGACTCCTCAAGTTGGTGTAATGAAAGTTGAGATGTTTTGCTAGATGCTGAGAGAAAAGGCATAAATGGGCCATTTGTGCTTCTGTAAACAAATGAAATTTTGTAATGATCAGGAGACAACATGATACTGTAAAACACACTTTGGACTCATCCAGACCTGGACCTGGCTCAGAATTTTACCTAATTTGCTTATCAGCATTTGGTTTGACCTTAGGCAAATTTTATAACCTCTCTAAGCCCGTTTTCTTTATCTGTAAATAACAGGGAAAAGATCTGTTTGGATTTGGGGCAGGAGAGTTGTTTGTTTTATAGGCTAATGTTTATGAAAATAATCTGTCACTTAGGTGCTTAGTAAATACCAGTTTCTCTCTCTGTTTTTCTTCAAAACTTTGTTGACAATGTAGGATATTGCCAACTAATCCTTTGACTTGAGTGCTTAGCCATACCCCAATCCAAGGAGCATGAAGGATGATCAAGAGGGGGACACCTAGTGGCAGTTGACCTTTGAGGATCTGTCTAGGATCGGGTCTACTGATTTGGGACCTCTGAATCAGTACATTATAACATCGAGGTGATCTCTGCCAAAATTAAAATTCTGGCAGAACAGTATAAGCAGAGGAAGACACTAGGTCTTTCTGAAATATGGAGCTGGTAACTTCTATCAGTTCTGAATTCTGTACTGTCACACCCCCAAATCATCTTTATTGTTGCATGTACTTAGCTTTGTGCCTTGAATTGCTATTTCCTTTTTATCTTGCAGTCAGATGGTATTTTTAGAGATGTTTCTTCCATCAAAACAAGATAAAGGTTTAAAAAAAAAACAAAGTGACCCTTTTGCATAAGCCAGAAGAGCAGTGCCTTGCTTCCTGTGAAAAATGCTTGGCAGTTAGCCTGTGTAATTATTTAGCAATCATGTTAATAGATGTTTAAGAATAATGGAACTGGAGCTATACTGAGCCAAGGGTGGAAATGAAGACATGTGAGACTATTTTTTCTTCATCCACCGATACTCTTCAGTTACAAGGATTTAATTTAAAAGAATTTTAATTAAATGGAATCCAGAAGCTTTGGACGCTCCTGTTTTTCTTCTTAGAGACAAACCTGGAACTTGACTCAGAATGCAGCATGGTACTCCTGACTGACAGTGTGCCAGCTTTATTCACTTAATCTCTCTACCTTTTGGCTTACATTTATTTCAGGGCTGGCTGACCTTTTGAGCTTAGGTACAAAGATGGCTGATACCATTATTTTTCAACATATATTACAGAAAATACTACTCTTGAAAAATGCTCTGAGAAATATGTTCTGTGGCCGATAGGTTTGGGAAACAATGTTCCTCCTTTGCAGAATCACAATGTACTGTTAGCTAATTAAAGGTTCTCAGATGTCCCACTGGAAATAATCATGTTTAGTTTTGTTTAAGTTAGCATTTCCCAAACTTAATAGAGCATAAAACTTTTTTTTTTTTTAAATAAGATACTTTGGTTAGCTGTTTCCTTAGAACACAATTTGGGAACCAATATTGCTGGGCGCAGTGGCTCCCGCCTGTAATCCCAGCACTTTGGGAGGCTGAGCCAGGCAGATCACCTGAGGTCAGGAGATTGAGACCGTCCTGGCCAACATGGTAAAACCCCGTGTGTACTAAAAATACAGAAATTAGCCGGGCATGCTGGCAGGCACCTGTAGTCCCAGCTATTCTGGAGGATGAGGCAGGAGAATCACTTGAACCCAGGAGGCGGAGGTTGCAGTGAGCCGAGATGGCGCCACTGCACTCCAACCTGGGCGATGAGCAAAAACTCCGTCAAAAAAAAAGAAAAAAGAAGATACCTTAGATAGCTATTTCCTTAGAACACAGTTTGGGAACCAGTATCTTTACATTGGCTAAAACTGTGAATCTCCCTTTAAAAATAAAGCCCCAAAATACATTTTTTTTTCCCTACAGGTAACCAGAGGGTGAAGTAACACAGCCAAAGAGGAAACCAGAAGTGAAGTGATTTGTACAAAATGTTATAGTGTAATTTATTGAGTGTCATGTGGTATTAATAGCAACATCCTGAAAAAGCAAATGAATAAAAGTTTGGTCAATGTACCATGACATTCCTTCATGTGAGCCTCCTAAGAAAAGGTCACTGAGCATTCTCTGTTTACATTTTAATTTTAGACTCCAGAATTTCACACTAAGTTTTTCTTCTCATTTCTTATGCAGTAAAAGAAGAGTTCATATTTCCAGTGTGTCTTGCTTTCTGTTCTTTAATTTTTGTTTCCTTAAAAAGTTTAAATTCCAAAAAGAGAAAAGGATTACTTAGCATAACCAACAGAGGTGGTCTGGAAATAATAAAAGAAAATTAAGGCAAATATAAAACATGTAGACAGTTTCCTCTCATAAGAATGTTTCACACACAAGGATCCCAGAAGTTGCCTTGCATTAGGTAGATTGAATTCTTTCTTGATCTCCAGAAATGACTGCCCCAACAATCCTCTTCCCCTCCACCTTTGATTTAACGGTGTGCACTCTATTATATTTACCTCTGTGTTGCAATCTACATTCAAGAACCTCAAAGGTAGCCGCTTCTCTTTGAAAGATGCCTGGTTTAATATAAAAAGCTCTTTTAAGAAGCTGAACTTACTGACATTTTTCGAAAAACAATTCTGGATGGGAAGTGATCCTTTTCTACTTTAGTTCACTGATTCATTTGGGCCATTTTTGATTGGTTAGTTGGTTGGTTAGTTTTTTCCAACTGGTTTCTAGTTCAGTTGTCCACAAAGTGAACTAAAAGTGCTTACTGTGTTACTGTCTTTTCATTGCCTTCTTGCTTCCCGTGCTGGTTTCTTCTCATCTCAGACTGCCGTAAGAACAGTGTGGAATAGGAGTAGGCCTCGTTAATTTGCATGCCATTTCGTTGGTTGACTACTTTTCACAGAAGTGAATTGAGTTCGATATAAAACTTTGAAGATGTTTATGAAACTAGTATTTGTATATTAATAGACTACTGAATGCCAACTCTGTGCCAGGCAGCAATGCCAGAAGCAACTCTGGTACTTTATAGATGAGAACACCAAGGCATTGGGTGATTTGCCTGGGACCCCACAGTTAATTGAACTGAGACTAGAACCATCACACAACTTTTAGGCAAATTCCTTACCATGCTGCTCTTTACACTTCTTTGCTTGAGACACATTAAAGAACAGAACACCACCAACTATGCATGAGTAAGACAAGCCTACTAAATAATTTCTCTTATGGTCAATATACCAAAGAGACTAGGTTGCCAAAATCAGGATAGGAAATAAAAGGTCTCTAAAAAGAATGTGCCAATGTTTGCGATATTTATTCTTACACAAGAAAGACAAATTAGTATTTGTTTTGGTTTGAAAAAGGAATGCGAAACACATAATAGGAAGGGACTCTAGTAATACCGTATGCCTCAAAATGCTAACTATCCTAAAGTCATTTTGTATTTAAGCAGAAGCAGAGCGTGCTAAGTAATACTAGTTTTGAAAGTGATTTCTGAGTGTGTTACCCTCGACTCTTAGCTTCTCAAGAAAAGTAACCGGGACCTGGTGTCCGCTCCTGTTGCCTTTGCCTCTTATTCCCTAGTCACTATGCGTGAGCACATCTCCATCCACGTTGGCCAGGCTCGTGGCCAGACTGATCATCCCTGCTCAGAGCTCTGCTGCCCGGAACATGGCATCCAGCCCGATGGCCAGATGCCAAGTGACAAGACCACTGGGGGAGATGACTCCTTTGACATCAGTGAGACAGGTGCTGGCAAGCATATACCCAGGGCAGTGTTTATAGACCTGGAGCCCACATTCATTGACAAAGTTCACGTTGCCATCTACCACCAGCTCTTCCACCCTGAGCAGCTCATCACAGGCAAGGAAGATGCTGCCAATAACTGTGCCCAAGGGCACTATACTATTGGCAAGAAGATCATTGGCTTCATGTTGGAGCAAATTCTCAAGCTGGCCAACCAGTGCACAAGTCTTCAGGGCTTCTTGGTTTTCCATAGCTTTGGTTGGAGAACTGGTTCTGGGTTCACCTCCCTGCTGATAGAATGTCTCTCTGTTCATTATAGCAAGAAGCCCAAGTTGGAGTTCATTTACTCAGTGTCCCAGGTTTCCACAGCTGCAGTTGAGCCCTGTAACTCCATCCTCACCACCCACACTGCCCTGGAGCACTCTGAGTGTTCCTTTGTGGTAGACATCTGTCATAGAAACCTCAATATTGAGCGCTCAGCCTACACTAACTGCCTTATTCTTCAGATTATGCCCTCTATCACTGCTTCCCTCAGAGTTGATGGCTCTCTGAATGCTGATCTGACAGAATTCCAGACCAACTTGGTGCCTATCCCCACGTCCACTTTTTTCTGGCCCCATATGCCCCTGTTACCTCTGCTGAGAAAGCCTATCATGAACAGCTTTCTGTAGCAGAGATCATCAATGCTTGATTTGAGCCAGCCAACCAGATGATGAAATATGACCCTCACCATGAAAAATGATGGCTTCCTGCCTGTTGCACTGTGGTGACACCATAAAGATGTCAATGCTGCTGTTACCACCATCAAGACCAAGCACAATATCCAGTTTGTGGATTGGTGTCCCACTGGTTTCAAGGTTGGCGTTAGTTACCAGCTTCCCATGGTGGTACCTGGTGAAGACCTGGCCAAGGTACAGAGAGCTGTGTGCATGCTGGGCAATAATACCACAGCCGTTGCTGAGGCCTGGGCTCACCTGGACCACAAGTTTTGACGTGGTGTATGCCAACCATGCCTTTGTTCACTGGTACATTCGTGAGGGGGGTAGAAGAAGGGTTTTCTGAGACCCATGAGGACATGGCTGCCCTTGAGAAGGTTTATGAGGAGATTGGTATAGATTCTGTTAAAGGAGACGGCAAGAAAGAAGGAGAGAAATATTAATTATCCATTCCTTCCAGCCCCGCAATATGTCTTATTCCCATAATTTAAGCTTCAACATTAATTGACAGGCATCAAAGCTTTCTGGTTAGATTGTTTTCACTCAGTGGAGATCAATGTTCCAAACGTACCTGTAAGACTTTTCCATCATGTCTCAAAGTAAAGGCTTTAAGATTAAAAGAGAGAGAGGGAGAGAGATTTCAAATAAAGGGAAAAACAAGATTTACCAAGACTTACATTTTTAATCATTATACATCAGCTGGGTCAGCCTTCTGATTACACTTCCTATCACAAACCCAGCATTAATGCATTTGGGAGCTGAAAATAACATCCATGTGAGTTAAAGTTCCCAGGAGTAAAAGTCTATGTGTGAAATAAATCAAGATAATGTTACAGAAATAAATTGTGATAAGTTTTTTCAGGGCTATCATTGTAAATCTTGATCTAGTTGAACTCTTATTAAAGGAATGGGTTCATTTAAGCAAATGAAGAATATGTCTGCAGAAATACGGTCCTACCTTGGAGAAAAAGTCATGAATGTCAACTGCGATAGCTCAGGAATTAAATTGATCAGGCAGATCTCTTAACTTGCCAATGTACTATTAATAGTGGGCATGAGAAATGAAATTGTTGGTTCTTGTCTAGAGTTAACAATGACTGGAATCAACTTCTCTTGCCCTGGCTAGTCTGAAAAATAGAATGCAAGCCAAATGAATGCAAAGATCTCTGACATCAGACTCAGTGCTCTGATAACAGATTAAAGGTATCAGCTATGAGGAGTTCCTTAATTAGCAAGACCTGGCATGAAGCAGGACATGCTATATATCAGTAGGCATTTTGGGACCCTGAAGGATACATTTGATATGTTTTGTGATGCATATACATTTATTTTTTGAAAATAATGACAATAGGAGAGTGTCTTTTTTCTAGTCTAGCCAAAGGTTTGTCAATTTTATTTATCTTTCCCCAAAAAACCAACTTTTCATTTTGTTGGTCTGTATTGTTTTCTAGTCTCAATTTCATTTATTTCTGCTCTAACCTTTAGTATTTCTTCTACCAGTTTTGGGTTTGGCTTGTTCTTGCTTTTCTAGTTCCTTGAGGTTCATAATTGGGTTGTTTATTTGAAGTCTTTCCACCTTTTTGATACAGGTGTTTATTGCTATAAAATTCCCTCTTAGTACTACTTCTGCTGTATCCCATAGATTTTGGTATGTTGTATTTCCATTTCCATTTGTTTCAAGACATTTTAAATTTCCTTCTTAAAGTCTTTATTGACCCATGGGTCATTCAGGGGCATGTTGTTTAGTTTCCATGAATTTGTGAAGTTTCTGAAGTTCCTCTTGTTATTGATGTCTAGTTTTATTCCATTGTGGTCAGAAAAGATACTTGATATGATTTCTACTTTTTAAAATTTGTTCAAAATTGTTTTGTGCCATAAGATTTAGTCTATTCTAAATTATGTTCCATGAAAAGAAGGTACAACCTGCAGTAGTTGGGTGAAATGTTCTATAAATGTCAGTTAGACCTATTAGGTCTAGTATATAGTTTAACTCTGGTGTTTCTTTATTGATTTTCTGTCTAGGTAATCTGTCCATCACTGAGAGTGGAGTGTTCAAGTCCCCATATTATTATTGTATTGGAGTCTATTTCTCCCTTCAAATCTATTAATTTTTGCTTTATATGCTTGGGAGCTTTGGTGTTTGATGCATAGATACTTATAATTGTTACATCCTCTTGCTGAATTGACTTCTTAATCGTTAGTGACCTTCTTTGTCTCCTTTTACAGTCTTTGATTTGTAGTCTATTTTGTCTGATATAAGTATAGCTACTCCCTTTTTTTTGTTGTTTCTAGTTGCATGAAATATCTTTTTCCGCTCTTTTACTTTCAATCTCTATGTGTCTTTGTAGGTGAAATGGTTTTCTTGTAAAAAGCATATAGTTGGGGCTTCTTTGTCCATTCAGCCACTCTTTGACTTTTAATTGAAGAATTTTGTCCATTAACATTCATTATCATTATTGATATGTAAGGACTTACTGCTGTTGCCTGTTTTCTGATTGTTTTGTAACTCCTGGCCTGTATGCTTTCCATGGAGAAGTTTGTTGCCAGATGAATTGGAGCTCCTTGATATGTTACTTGCTTCCTTTGTCTTGCTTCTTTTATGATTCTCTCTTTGTCCTTGACCTTTAAGAGTGTGATTATTGTATGCCTTGGGGTACTCTTATTTGGGTCAAATATGTTTGATGTTCTCTGACCTTCCTGTACTTGGATATGTATATCTTTTTCTAGTTTTGACAAGTTTTGTTATTTCTTTGAATAAGCTTTCCACCCTTTGCTCTTGCTCAACTCCCTCTTGAACATCAAAATTCTTAGATGTGATCTTTTGAGGTAATTTTCCTTATTTTGTAGGTGACCTTTATTACTTTTCATTCATTTTTCTTTTGTCTCCTCTGTGTATTTTCAAATAGCCTGTCTTCAATCTCTGATTCTTTCCTCCACTTAATCCATTCTACTGTTGAGCGCTTATAACAAATTGTTCAGCTTAGCAAATAAATTTCTCAGTTTGAAAAATTTCTATTCAATTTTTTTTGTGTTATTTCAATCTCTTTATTAAGTATTTCTGATAAATTTTTGAATTGCTTTTCTATGTTAGCTTAGAAATCACTGAGTTTCCTTAAACCACTATTTTGAGTTATTGGTGAAAAAGTTCATATATTGCCTTCTTGCCTTGCTTTTCTTTTTTTCCTTTTACTTTAAGTTCTGGGATGCAAGTTCTGAACGTGCAGGTTTGTTACATAGGTATACATGTGCCATGGTGGTTTTCTGCACCTGTCATCTAGGTTTTAAGCTCTGCATGCATTAGGTATCTGTCCTAATGCCATCTCTGCCTGCATTAGGCATTTGTCCTAATGTCTTCTTGCTAGGGTCAGTCACTGATTCCTTGCTTTGTTTGTTTGGGGAGATCATGGTTCCCTGATTGCTGCTGTTTCTTGTGGACGTATATCTATGTCGTTGCATTGAAAGTAGTTTTCTATTCCAGCCTTCTCTGCCAAACTTGTTTTGGTTTTTATTGCATATATTTGGTTAGAGGTTCTTTACCGCCAGGTCACTGCCTCCTTTTCAGCTCTAGGTGGTGCCTTAAACCCAGGTTTCACCTTGGCTCTAGTAAACACTCCAAGCACAGCTCTTCCTGAATAGGAGAGGTTCCGAAGGGAATGTCCTGGCATTGTAAGAAGGCCAGCTAGGGGTTTTTGCTCAGGGGATCTGTGGGATGGATCTCCTACAGCATGGTGCTGCTGAGCAGCCACTCTGATTTGGCATCTCCTTTGGCAGAGTTACAGAGCAGAGCTTCCAGGGCTGGGGATGGTAATCCCATCTTCCCCCTTTATCTCTGCCTGTCCCCAGGGATATTTCTCTCTTCAGGCACTCAAGATACTTCCTGCAGGTTAAGAGAGGGACAGGTCTTCTGCCAGGAAACCCAACATCATGGGAAAACTGGTTGTCCACATCAATCTCACTTTCTCCAATATGGAAACAGGTGAGGCCAGGTGCAGTAGCTCACACCTGTAATCCCAGCACTTTGGGAGGTCGAGGCAGGCAGATCACAAGGTCAGAGATCAAGACCATCCTGGCCAACATGATGAAACCCCATCTCTACTAAAAATACAAAAATTAGCTGGATGTGGTGGCACACGCCTGTAGTTCCAGCTACTTGGGAGGCTGAGGCAGGAGAATTGCTTGAACCTGGGAGGCAGAGGTTGCAGTGAGCCGAGATCCTGCCATGGCACTCCAGCTTGGCAACAGAGCACGACTCCATCTCAAAAAAAAAAAGGAAAGAAAAGAAAAAAGAAACAAGTGACCAAGTGAGTTGGGGGAAAATTTTCTGTGGACTTGGTGCCCAACAGAAAGGGGAGTCTTATTTTCTTACAGTCTTCTCCGTGTTTTTCCACTCCTCTGTGGCCCTAAGAACCATCTCTCTTCATCCTTGAGTTCTAAAATATTTCTCATGGTAATCTTGGTGCTGTATATTTGTTTTTGGTTTTCTACAAGAGGGAATAAAAACGGCTTGCTTCAACACTGCCACTTTGAAACCAGAAGTCAGACTGGCTGATCTTTAAGGTCCTGTCTTTTATCACAATTACTTTTGCCTGTTTTTGATCTTTGTATAAATTGAATCATACATAATGTACTTTTTGTGTTTACCTTCTCAAATGCATTTCTCTGAATGATGTGAGGTAGGGTTCAGCAGATTAACTGAGTACTATTTATCCAAAAGGCCAGGCTACAGTGCACTACACTACAATGTAGTAGCATCTGTGTCATAAATCAAGTGATTATATATGTGTGGGTCTTTTTCTGTAATTTCTTTTGTTTCATTGGCATATATTTCATCTCTTGTGCCAACATTTCACTGTTTTACTTACTGTAACTTTATAATAAGTTTTAACTTGTGTATATCCTTTAGCCATATTCTTCATAATTATTGGCAACTTTTAGTGCTTGTATAAAGTTTAGAATTATTTTGTCAGTTCCACAAAAAAACTTAACAGACTTTTATTGGGATTACACTAAATCTACAGATCAATCTGGGGGAAAATTGGCATCTTACAACCTAGGAATATGGTAACTCTTAGTAAGTAAGTACCTCTAAGTAAACTCCATTTACTTAGGCCTTCTTAAACTCAATAACGTTTTATAATTTTCTGTATAAAGGTCATGGTCATTTTTTGTTAAATGTATTCCTAGGTATTTATTTATACTAGTGTAAGTGATACTTTCTAAAATTACATTTCTAGTTGTTTGTTACTAATATATAGAAATACATTTTGTATGTTGCACTGGTATTTAGCAGTGTCAGTGAATTCACCTATTTCTTGTAATTTGACTATAGATTATTTTAGGTTCTCTACATGCATAATTATGTCATCTGTGAATACAAAAGGTTTTTTCTTCCATCTTTATACTTTTAATTTCCTTTTCTACCTGTATGCCTTTCATTTTCTTTCTCGCCCTCATTGACCTTTGCAGGCCTCCAGCACAATGTTGAATAGAGATGGTCAGAACAAGTATCTTCGTTTCTTCCCAATTTTAGGGGCAAACTTTCAATATTTCACCACTAAGTATAGTGTTTGCTATAGGTTTTTGCATATACTCTGTATCAGATTTTAAGAATTTCTTTCTATTCCTAGCTTGCTAGGTGTTTCTTTTTTAATCATTAATGTATGCTGAATTCCAACAAATGCCTTTTCTATGTCTATCAAAGATGATCATATGCTTTCCTTTATTTATTTATTTTTCAACAAATGCCTTTTCTATGTCTATCAAAGATGATCATATGCTTTCCTTTATTTATTTATTTTTCAACAAATGCCTTTTCTATGTCTATCAAAGATGATCATATGCTTTCCTTTATTTATTTATTTTTCAACAAATGCCTTTTCTATGTCTATCAAAGATGATCATATGCTTTCCTTTATTTATTTATTTTTCAACAAATGCCTTTTCTATGTCTATCAAAGATGATCATATGCTTTCCTTTATTTATTTATTTTTATTTTACTTTAAGTTCTGGGATACCTGTGCTGAACATGCAGGTTTGTTACATAGGTATACAGGTGCCGTGGTGGTTTGCTGCACCTATCAACCCATCATCTAGGTCTTAAGCTCTGCATGCATTAGGTATTTGTCCTAATGCTGTCTCGCCCCAATCATATGCTTTTCTTTATTTTGTTAATGTGGTGGATTACGTTGATTTTTTTTTTCTATTGATTGATTTTTTTCTAATTAGGGACATAAGTTGCTACTCTTCACATGACTGGTAATTTTTCACTGGATGCTGGACATTACAAATGCTGTGTTATTGGATGTTTGGATTTTGCTCTCTTCCTTTAAAGAGTGTTGAGGTTTGTTTTGGCAGGCAATTACATGTGGATTAGATCTACCTTTTTGATGTTTGTTTTTAAGCTTTGTTACACAGGTGTAGAGTACCTTTACTCTAAGGCTGACTTAGCTCTATTACCAAGCTATGACCCTTCTCTGGCCCCTGTTGGATGCCCCAGGTTTTCAATGAAGTATTTCTACTTGGGTTGATATAAATTAAAACCTTTTCTATTGTATGAGCTCTAGAAATTGTTTAGTAGAGCTCCCAGGCAGTTGTCTTTTGATCTCATGAAGTTTCACCCCATGCATGTACAGATTAGTATTCAGCCAGGACTCGAGGGGACCCCTCTTTAGATTTCTGGAGCCCTTTGTGTAACTTCCTCCTTTTAGTTACTCTGCCTTACAAATTCTAGCCAGCACAGCCTTCCCAAGTTTCTGTCTCTTAAATTCAGTGAGACTGCTGGGCTTCTACTTAGGTTCCCCTAAGCAAAGGCAAACTGTGCTGCTCTTCAAAAATTGCTTGTAGGCGAAAGCCAGGGCAATCACAGGGCCAACCTTTTTCCTTCTCCTTCTCTCCAGGATGAAAAAACTGCTGCCTGTTGTTCAATGTCTGAAAATAATTGCTTCATACATTTTGTCCAGTTTTAATTGATTATAGTGAGATGTAGTGGGATGGGTAGAAGTTGACATTGTGTTTTTCAAATATTTAACCTCACAATCCTAACCTTTTTTATAAGTATGTTTGCTAGTATTTTATTTAGCATTCTTGCATTTATGTTTATGAGAAAGATTGGCCTATCAGCATAATAATTGTTATTATTGTACCATACTTGTTAGGTTAAATATCAAGTTTAGCGTGACTTCATAAACTGAATTGGGAAGTACTTTTTTTTTTTTTGAGACGAGGTCTCATTCTGTGGCCTAGGCTGAAGAGCAATGGTGCAATTTTGGCTCACTGCAACCTCCACCTCCTGGGCTCAAGTGATCCTCCCACATCAGCCTTCCAAGTAGTTGGGACTACAGGTGCACACCACCATGCCTGACTAATTTTTGTATCTTTTGTAGAGAAAGAGTTTCACCATGTTGCCCAGGCTGGTCCCAAACTCCTGGACTCAGGAAGTCTGCCTACCTCGGCCTCCCAAAGTGTTAGGATTACAGGCAGCAGGGTTTTTTTTTTTTTTTTTTTTTTGAGTACTCTATTTTTATTCACTGAAAGTGTTTTTTGTAACATTGGTATTATTTCTTCTTTAAACACTTGGAAAAATTCAACAATGAAACAATCTAAGGCTAGATTTCTCTGTGGGAAGATTTTAAATTTCAGATTCAATGTATTTATCAATGTAAGACCACACTGTTTCTTCTCGTGTTGGTTTTGGTAAGTTATGCTGTCTTAGGAATTTGTCCATTATAAAGCTGAATTTTCAGATTTATATTGGGAAAAGTCATATCTAATATGTTCACAGCACAGCGTCAGCTACGTCCCACACATGCTATATCACATTTTCATCAACATTCCGTTCAAAAGGTTTTCTAATTTCCATTGTGATTTTGTTTTTAACCCATGTTTTTTCATTTTCACTGAAAATGCTTTAGAACATTAATGGAGATGATGGTTGCACAACATCAGGAATGCACTAAATGCCACTAAATTGTTCACTTAAAATGAAAAAATTTAAATTTCATGTTATTATTCACTTTAAATTGGTTAATTTATGTGAGTTTCACCTCAACAAATAATACTTTTTAAGAAGTGGGCTGGGTGCGGTGGCTCACACCTGTAATCCCAGCAGTCTGGGAGGCCAAGGTGGGTGGATCACCTGAGGTCAGAAGTTTGAGACCAGCCTAGCCAACATAGCAAAACCCCGTCTCTACTAAAAATACAAAAATTTGTCGGGCGTAGTGGCACGTGTCTGTAATCTCAGCTAGCTGGGAGGCTGAGGCAGGAGAATTGCTTGAACCTGGGAGGGGGAGGTTGCAGTGAGCCGAGATCACGTCCAGCCTGGGCGACACAGCAAGGCTCTGTCTCAAAAAAAAAAAAAAAAAAGAAGTGGATTACTTAAATTTCTAAGCATTTGGGCATTTTTCTTCTTCTTGTTATTAATTTCTAGCTTTGGCTGAGTGCAGTGGCTCATGCTTGTAAACCTAGCACTTTAGGAGGCTGAGGTGGGCAGACTGCTTGAGCCCAGAAGTTTGAAACCAGCCTAGGCAACATGGCAAAACTTTGCCTCTGCAAAAAATGAAAGAAATTAGCCAGGCATGGTGGCACACACCTGTAGTCCCAGCTACTTGGGAGGCCGAGGTAGGAGGATCACCTGAATCCAGGGAGGTTGAGGCTGCTGTGAGCCATGATGGTGCCACTGCACTCTAGCCTGAGTGACAGAGGGAGAGACCCTGTCTCTAAAAAAAAAAAAAAAAAAATTCTAGCTTCTCTGCAGTCAGAAAACCTAGCCTGTATTATGATAATCCTTTTAAATTTTTCATGACTTTTCCAGTACATGTTTCATGTACACTTGAAAAGCTTGTGCTGTATATTCTATAGTACTTAGGTATATATAAAAATTAGGTAGAGTTTGTTAATCATTTTGTTCAAATCCCTTATACCCCCTCATGTTGCGTGGGTTTTTTTCCTGTCTGCTTGTTCTATCAATTACTGTGAGATGTGTGTTTAAAAATAAAAACTCAGTGTAATTACAGGTTTGTTTCTATTTTTAGTTCCATCAAATTTGCCTTGTGTATTTTGAAGCTGTGTTATTAAAAGCATACAAACAAAATTATATCTTCCTGATGGATAGTCTTTATTATTATTATTTACAACTGTCTGTCTTTAACTCTCAATATGCTTCTCGTTTTAAAATCTACTTTGTCTTATATTAGTATAGTTTCACCAGCCTTCTTTTGGTTGCTTTTTGAATGGCTTATCTTTTCCACTCTTACATAACCTTTCTGTGTCTTTGTATTTAGGATTTTTCTGTTGTAAGCAACATACTGTTGGGCTTGGGATTTGATTGTACCTACTTACAAGCTAAGTTATGCATTGCTGGCAGAAGGCATAAGACTCCTGGGTGATAAGCAGAAGACTCACTCAGCACAGTAAGTAGCATGAATGTCAGCTTGTTCACTTTTGTCAGTTCCTCCTTCTCCCCAAGGCCTACAGAGGTAATGTGGAGGGTTCAGCTGAATGCCTGAGTGCTCAGTGGGTTGTGTTATAGGAGAGAAATAATGGGCAATGCACCACTTTTGTAGCAAGCATCAAATAAGCCTGCTCTTTGTCCCAGAGGGAGACATAACCTCATCCTTCAAGGCTACTTGCTGCAAACTCAGCCCTATAGAGAAATGGCCTGAGAAAAGAGCAGCCTTGTATTGGCACACCCGACAGGAGCATGGAGGGGTACTCTGTGATTATGAGCTGATTTATTCCACTTTGACATTCTGTCATATTTTGCTGGATGTATTTCAAGGCTATGTTATTAGATACATACAAATTTAGAATTATATTCCTGGTAGATGGGCCTTTTCATCAATAGCAAATGTCCTTAGCTCTAGTAATGCTTTTTGACTTAAAGTGTACCTTGTCTTACATGACAATATACTACCCCATTTGTCTTTTGGTTAGATTTGTCATGGCATAGGTATTCTCACCCTCTTGCTTGATCTTTCTGTTTCTTCATATTTAAAGATTTTTTTGTAAGCAACATATATAATTAGTCCAGCTATCTTTGTCTTTTAATTAGAGTATGTTTGAATTTTATGTAATTACTGGTGTATTTTGATTTACTTTAACTGTTTTATTTCTCCATGTTTTATGTTCCTTTTTCTCATCTTTGTTGCCTTCTTTTGGATATATGAAGGAATTTTTGTTATTCCATTTTCTCCATTCTATTAGTTTGTTAGCAATTCATTCTTTCACCAGTGAGCCTGAAGATTATAGCAAGCATTGTGGCTTATTACGGTCTACTAAGAATGGATACTTATTTCACTTCCCAGATGATGCTAAGACCTTAAAACATAACTACCTTGGCCCCTGCTTTGTGCAGTTGTTTTTGTATAGAGATTTTTCTACCTTCTTCTTTTTTTTCTCTAAGACAGAGTTTCGCTCTTATCACCCAGGCTGGAGTGCAGTGGCGCGATCTCGGCTCACTGCAACCTCCGCCTCCCGGGTTCAAGCAATTCTCCTGCCTCAGCCTCCCAAGTAGCTGGGATTATAGGCACCCGCCACCAAGCCCGGCTAATTTTCTGTATTTAGTAGAGACGGGGTTTCACCATATTGGTCAGGCTGGTCTGGAACTCCTGACCTCAGGTGATCCACCCACCTCAGCCTCCCAAAGTGCTGGGATTACAGGCATGAGCCACCACACTCAGCTCATGCCTGTAATTTTTTCTACCTTGTAATCAAAACATTATTATTGTTTTATGAGCTAATATTCATTTAGAGTCACCCTTTCCATTGCTCTTCATTCCTTCCTACCATTTCTCTTTCTCTCTCTCTTTTTTTTTTTTTTGACAGTGTCTCGCTGTGTTGCCCAGACTGGAGGTTCTGTGGCACCATCTCTGCTCACTGCCAGCTCTGCCTCCCGGGTTCATGCCATTCTCCTGCCTCAGGTTCCTGAGTAGCTGGGTCTACACGTGCCCGCCACCATGCCCGGCTAACTTTTTGTATTTTTTAGTAGAGACGGGGTTTAACCATGTTAACCAGGATGGTCTTGATCTCCTGACCTCGTGATCCGCCCACCTCGGCCTCGCAAAGTGCTGGGATTACAGGCGTGAGCCACTGCGCCTGGCCATAATTTTCTTTCTTTATGAACAATTAAAGCTTTTAAATGTTTCCTTTCGTGCAAATGTGCTGCTGACAAATTCTCTGTCTGGAGATGTCTTTTTTTCACCTTTAATTTTAAAGGGTATATTCACTATGTATAGAAGTCTAGATTGTCAATTATTTAAGCACTTTAAAAATTGTCAGTTTATTGTCTTACACCTCTATCTCTCATTGGAAAAGTCAGCTCTCAGTCTTTTTCTGCTCCTTTGAAGATAATGTCTCTTTTTCCTTGCAGCTCTTTAAAATGTTTGTGTTTGATTTTTTTTTTTTTTTTGACAGTCTTGCTCTGTCATGTAGGCTGGAGTGCGGTGGCACAGTCTCAGCTCACTGCAACCTGTGCCTCCCCAGTTCAAGCGGTTCTCCTGCCTCAGCCTCCCATCAAATAGCTGGGATTACAGGCGCCCACCACATCTGGCTAACTTTTGTATTTTTAGTAGAGATGGGATTCCGCCACGTTGCCAAGCTGGTCTCAAACTCCTGGCCTCAAGTGATCTGCCTGCCTCGGCCTCCTAAAGAGCTGGGATTACGGGTGTGAGCCACTGTGCCTGGCCTGTCTTTGATTTTCCTCAGTTTGCCTAGAAGGTGCCCAGATGCAGTCTGTGTATTTTCGACTCACCCTTCTTCCACCACACCGATCCCGCTTCAGCTCTGCTCTGCTTGCTGTTAAACCTATCTACTGAGTTCGAATTGTAGCTGCACTTTTTATCTTCATAATTTTCATTCTATTCTCTTTTAACAAATTCCAATTCTTTGAGCAAACTCTTGTCATCGATTTTCTTCAGGATATTGATTACAGTTATTTTAGTGTGCCCAATTACTCCAGCATCTGGAGTTGTCTGTTGTCAGATTTTTCTTTCAGTCCTGTATCTTGCTATGCCTGGCAATTCTTTAATGAATGCCTGACATTGTGTCTCAATCATTGCACAGGCTCTGGATGATGTTTTCTCCCTGCAGAGAGGATTTACCTTCTTCTCTTGCAAGGAGCCAGAGGTAGATCATGCCAATCCAGTCGCGACCATACTGCCTCCCTGGCTGGTTTGCTGTCTTTGAGAAGGTCCATCCAGCTCTGGCTCACCCTATTCCTAAGACGTAGCCCTGTAAAGATCCCAGCTAGGGGCCTGGGATATTTTTCAGGTCCTCCTTGACAAGTTCTGAACTCAGGTTTTGTCTCCATAACATTATGAGACTGCCTGAAACTCTACTTTGCCTTGTACCCACTTCCTGTTTGACTTCTGAGCCTCTTGTACAGTTTAATCAGAAAATAACTTGAAAACTGATGCTGATGTTGGCCTCACATTTTTGCACCCCTCTTCTCTCTGGCATCTTGATTCTCTACATGTCCTAATTGCCTTGGCAACTTCCAACTTTAATTTTTATCTTCTCAGACCCATCAAATTGTCTAAAACTACTGCCTTCTCAGCTGTTGGCCCTGCATCAAGAATTGCTGCAAGGCTTTAGAGGTAAAGTATTGTGCAAAAAGATCACCATAATAATCACATAAATAAACTTCTCTCAAGTTCTAGCTATCTTGCCAGTTTTCTGTTGCTTTCCAGCAGATTTTTTTCTTTAATTTGATCCAGCTTTCTTTAGTTTGTCTTGGTGAGAGTATTGGCTGGTCTATTCCATCAGAGCTGGACTCAACCACATGTGAGAAATACTGATATAATGCCTTATTGTACTTATTTCAGTAATATTTCATTTCCCTTACTGCACTGCAAGCTGCAGAATTAGCCTTAATCACCAGCTTCGTCAGACCCTCATTCTTGATACCACTTGGCTCTTCTTTTCACCACAGGAACCTTTAGACCCCACCTGAAGACAGAGCCTTGTTCCTGATCTGTGACCAATCCTGAGATCCATTAGGAGGCAGGAAAATAATATCCCCCAGGTTATCCCTGTGGTTTGCAGCTTGAGGCCACTCCCCTGCCGGTCTGTCTCAGAGCACATGAACAAGGGCAGTTCTGGGAGGGGGGTGGTTTGTTTGTTTGTTTTTGTTTTTTTTGAGATGGAATCTTGCTCTCTCACCCAAGCTGGAGTGCAGTGGTGCCATCTTGGCTCACTGCAACTTCCGCCTCCCAGGTTTAAGCAATTCTCCTCAGCCTCCTGAGTAGCTGGGATTATAGGCATCCGCCACCACAACTGGCTAATTTTTGTATTTTCAGTAGAGACAGGGTTTCACTGTGTTAGCCAGGCTGATCCCGAACTCCAAGTGATCCACCTGCCTCAGACTCCCAAAGTACTGGGATTACAGGCATGAGCTACCACACCTGGCGGGGTCCCAGATTCTGATTGGCCTGAACTTTGTCTGATCTTAGGGGCCATAGTTTTAAAAAAGAATGTAAAATTACAAACAGGTGTAAGGTTTTGGAAGGGGCCATGTAAGAGAGGAGTCTTGAAACTACTTTTTTTAGTTATTGTTTGTTTTTTATTGAGTCTTGAAACTTAACCTTCATTAGTGTATTAGTCAGGGTTCTCCAGAGGGATAGAACTAATAGGATATATATATATATGAGTTTATTAAGTGTTAACTCACATGATCACAAGGTCCCACAATAGGCTGTCTGCAAGCTGGGAAGCAAGGAGAGCCAGTCCAAGTCCCAGAGCTGAAGAACTTAGAGTCCGATGTTTGAGGGCAGGAAGCATCCAGCATAGGAGAAAGATGCAGCCTGGGAGGCTAGGCCAGTCGAGTCTTTTCATATTTTTTCTGCCTGCTTTATATTCTAGCCATGCTGACAACTGATTAGATGGTGCCCACCCAGATTAAGGGTGAGTCTGCCTTTCCCAGCCCACTGACTCAAATGTTATTCTCCTTTGGCAACACCCTCACAGACACACCCAGGATCAATACTTCACATCCTTCAATCCAGTCAAGTTGATACTCAGTATTAACCATCACAATTAGCTTCATTCTAACTCTGACTTTGGTTTAGATTTACATTTTTAATTTCTAGCTTTGTTTTCCCATCCCTAACCCTCTATCTTGAGCAACTCCTCTGGATCTGTTTCTTTCACACAAGCTTTGGAGTCTTGCCATGGACTTGGGTTCTAACACTGGCTGACTGATATACTTGGCCTGACTATATCCTTAAAGAGACTGGCAGGAAAGAGCATCCTAAAGTCCTCTAGAAAGGGGACAGAGGAGTCCACAGAGCCAGCATAAGGAGGTTCAGAAATGAGTGGATGACAATGAAGACAGAATTTCAAACAAAGTGTTAAAAATGTTCACTATCCACTGGGTATTTATTGTATACCAGATACTGTGTTTCCTGTGTGTTTTCTCATTTAATCTTCTCAGATGCCCTGAGATGTGGGTATTACTTTATTTTGTGTTTTTTTGTTTGTTTAGTTTTGTTTTGTTTTTGAGAGGAAGTCTCGTTCTTGTTGCCCCGGCTGGAGTGCGATGGTGTGATCTCTGCTCACTGCAAGTGATTCTCCTGCCTCAGCCTCCTGAGTAGCTGGGACTACAGGTACCTGCCACTATGCCCAGCTAATTTTTGTATTTTTAGTAGAGATGTGGTTTCACAATGTTGGCCAGGATGGTCTTGAACTCACCCACCTCGGCCTCCCAAAGTGCTGGAATTACAGGAGTGAGCCACTGCACCCAGCCAGGAATTACTTTAAAATCACCATTATACTTACGAGAAAACTTCCCTAAGCCACATTAGTCCACAATTTGGGCATTTGTCCAAAGCCACAAAATTAATAGGTGAGAGAACTGGGATTTGAACTTTGACTCCAAAGTCTGGCATTATCTAAACTACTTCAAAATATAGACATTTTGTTGTGTTTACCTAGAAGGGTCTGGCTCAGAGTAGGGTTTTATTTATCTATGATGATATGAGAAAAGTTGCTTTATGATATTGAGAGTACAGTAAGATCATAAACCTACTTTCCTCTCTATTAAATGGAGATGATAAACTCTTTAGTTAGTGTTTTGCTGATAAAGCCATAAGCTGTTTCATGCAGTTCCTCTTTGGTTTAGTCACCATGATTACGAATTTATTTACATCATTCTTATTTTAAAATTATTTAGTTCCTTGTGAATCCAAGGTCAGAGAAATCTTCATTTGCATTTATTCCTAATTTGTACCATACTGTATTTAATTTAGAATATAACAAGGATATATGCTCATGATCACATTATTATTTATTGCAAGAAGAGTCAGTACTCCTCTTGTACCAGAAGAAAAACCAAACAGACACTCTTTCAACTTAGCAGGATGTAGAGTTGTACCCTTTCCTCTTGTCAGCCCTGCTTATATAATTCAGAAGAAGAGCACTTGCCACTGTTGAACAGACTTTTTCACAGAGGGCCTGGGTGTGCAGCACCCTGCCAAGTTTCCTATTAGTTATGGAGAAAAGCCATTTGTATTCTGAAATTGCAAATCAGCCAGGCAATCACCACACAGAAATAACCCCCATGAAAATAAAGCAGTGCTATATTTGAAGCCTTAATCATGTGTATTTATAGACCTGAGTTTAGTTCTATTTGGAAAATTTCATATTATACAGTAACATTGTGATTACCAACATACCCGAAGGGTGAGGGGATGGGATGTTTGATCCACTTAAATTTTCTGAGTAATGAGGAGTTAGTCACAAAGAATTTTTCTGTCCACTCACTAGTGAACGCCTTTCAAAAATTGCTTCAGTCAGCTCAAAGGAGATCAGAAAGCCAGCTATGAGGTATTCGGGGTGGGAGAAGTAGGGAAGTGTGTTCTCGACAGATTCGTCATTGATACATAGAAACCCACCATGAGAGATTCAGTCTTATAGCTTAGGACCCTGTTCCAAATTAAAATGAAAATTACTTGGGTTGGCTAACATTGCACAATATTTTAGGACTTAGTATTAATAAGTGTATCAGGACATTTCCTGGGAGAAGATTTGAAAAGATAGAAGGTACTAGAAGGCCTTGGGTACCTGGGGTGAGAGAGCAGCATTGCCTGTTTCCCAAGTCTGCTCTGGGCCAGGCCTATCAGCACAGTCTGCCCTTCTTCGATGAACACGTGTCACTGATATTGATCAGCTGACCTATAACCAGCATTTTATTGGACCCCCTCAAACTTAGCACACTCAGAAGGACTCATCATCTTCCTCACCCCTCACATCTTCTTCGCAATGCTCACTGTCTCCTCTGCTCCTAGTATTCATGCTTACGAGGAGAGGCACCAATGAACAAACACTTGCAGGAGGCGAGGGAGGGAGACATTTGGAGATTTAGAGCAAGAGTATTCCAGGCAGAGGGAATGGCAGCTTGAGGGCCCTGACACAGGACCTGGCCCAGGGTGTTCAAGGTGAATGAAGGGAGCAGTGGAAAGAGAGGAGGCCAGACAGGAGCTCTGTAGAAAGCACTTTCTACTGTTCAAATAAGAAAGCTTTGAGTTGTCTTTGTCTTCTTTCTCCGCCTCTATCCCCTGACTCAGTCTTTCCTCAAGTGCTCTGAAACCTTCCTCAAAATTGTGACCTCCTCTCCATTCCCACTGCAACCACAATCAGTTCCTCCTGGCTGCTTTCCCTGACTATGGCTTTTCCCTCCCAAATCCGTCCCCCATTTTGCTGCTCCAGTTGGCCTTTCCAATCACCTAGGTCATCCTGTTGTTCCCCTCTTCAGCATCCTCAACGGCTCCCCGTTATCTATGCTAGCGCTTTCCAATCAGACTTTCTGCAAAGACAGAAATGTTCTGGAATCTGTGCTGTCCAGTGTCCACATGTGCGTTTGCAATGTGGCTAGTGAGACCGATAAATTGAATTTTAAAGTTTATCTAATTTTAGATAATTTAAATGGTTGCACGTAGCTAGTGGCTACATATGGTATTGAACAGCCCAGCACTGATATTATTTTTAATCTTTTGGAAAAGCCAGGTTTCCTTTCGAGACTCTAATGAGAGCTTCATTTTCCCTTAAAACTTCAGCTACAATACTTTTGCTTGTATTCTAATGGTTTGTGAATCTAGGGAGTCCATCTGTGTACCTGCAGTTAGGAACTTCTGGCCTAGAAGGTAATGTCTAAGCCCATTTTGGGGGCTCAAGACAGCACTTGGAAAATGTCCTCTGTCTTAAGCTAGATTCTATGAGCTGATTGTTCTGAGTGACAGGAAGCAGACTATTTGGAGGAATTAATGATGATCGGGAAAGGAAGCCAGGGGCCAGTCCCAGCAGGGCAGTATTACATGTCAGGTGACACAGCATCTGGAGTCAAGGAGAGCAAGAAGAGATTGGAAAATGTAATGGGGCAAGGCAACATCGTATGCCCTACCAGCTGCGAAAGAAGCGAGGCTGTTGTACCGGTGCTGGGACATAATAGTCAACCCAGAGGGATCAGGCTGGAAGACGGTGGCCTCATTTCATGTGCTCTGTGCCGCCATCACGCTGTGCACATCCCTTCCTGGTCCCCAAATCCAGCGTGTTCCCATGTGGTTGTTCACATGGCTTCTTTTGCTAAAAAGCTCTTTCTTGCTGGCCTAGCAAACTCCTTCTACAAGGTCAAATTCATCCCCTCTGTGAAGATTTTCCCACCTCCTTTTCTTATGAAATCAGTCACTCCTCAGCTGTGCTCTCCCATGGCTGCCTCTCTCAGCCTCCCAGTCACCCAGTGTGGATTCGTAGTTTTGGAGTCAGATGGACCTAACTCAAAAATAACTGAAGTAGCTCTGCCACTTGCTAACTGGGTGATCTTTGACCACATTGCTATAGTTCCCTCATCTGCATGAGTGGGGTCATGATACCATCTGTGAAGAGTTGTTATAAAGACTAAATATGTTGAGATATGGGAATTGACCAGTATAATGCAAGACATATAGTTGACTCAATAAATAGTAGCTGTGATTACCATTTTTATTACTATTATCATCTGGCTGGTAGCATTACCCCATGATGGTACAGTTAGCTGCTTGTGGATGTTCCTGTCTCCCACACAAGACTGGATTCGTCAGTAGCTTTCCTGTTTGAAGCAGCTTAGAAACAACCTGATATGAAGAAGAGGCCTATGGCTTGGTTTGCTTGTCCAAAAAGTTTCAGATACTATTTATTAGGCCAAAAATTTTTAGGATGCCCTTGCCAGGCATCACACCCTTCCATTGGATAGAACAATAGTATCATAAATAGGGACCAGCCTTTCACCTGCTTTGTGTGGTTTGAAATGTTCTAAAAGATCTGGTCAAACATGTTCCTTCTCAGTCCTGGCATTGCCCAAATCCTCTGCTTTTGGCACACATTGGTTTAGCAGACCAGTGCTGGAGAACAGCACGCTGAGGAAGACAGAACAGGCATAGCCTGAGTGGGGAAAAGACCTGAGATGCCGCTGTTGCTATCGCTGCTGATAATGATGCTGAAGGTGATCATGATGGTGATCATGATGGTGATGACGATGGTGAAGATGAGGGTGAGGGTGGTGATAATGATGAGGATGGTGTTGGTGTTGAGGGTGATGGTGATGGTGATGATGATGATGGTGATGGAGATAGTAATGATGGAAATGATGATGGTGAGGGTGGTGATGATGACAGTGATGGTGTTGGTAGTTGTGGCTGTGATGGTGATTGTGGTAGTGATGATAGTGGTGATGGTGACAGTGATGTGGTGATGGTGATGATTATGGTGATGGTGGTGGTGGTGATGTTAATGATAGTGATGGTGATGATATTTATTGAGCACTTATGCATCAGATACTGTGATATGTGTTTTACACAAATGATTACATTTGATGCAAACCCCATGGTACTATAATATTTTGTTATGCAAATGAGGAAATTGAAGCTTAACTCTCTTCAGGAAATTAAGAAACATGCCCAAGTTTTACATAGCCGGTAGGTGGGGGGAGCAGGATTTGAACTGGGATATTTGAGTACAGGGCCTATACTGTGACCGGCTCATGCATGGAAGTGCTGCCCAGAACGGTGGACTCTGGGTTTAGTGAAATGGGAGAGGCTAGTATGTGCCACTAGGAAATAAGACAGAGGCTCTGGGGATGTGGAGAATGACCTGGTGAGACAATTGGTTGTACAGAATTTATTTTTGTCTATTACTGAAATACATGTGACGGTGAGCTGGCTCACTCTGGCCTCTTAAATGAGTGAAAGCCCTCACTTGGCTTTTGGAAATGTTTTTCTGGTGGACAGTGGTGCATTGGCAGATCCTCACATGTCACTGCTGGGCAAACAACATCTATCCTTTGGCACCACTGGCAGCATCAATGATGAACAAAATTTATTAATGTAGCATTCATCCCTCAAACCCATGGTGCTCTTAAGACGTGGCTGCTTTTATTAGTGAAACCTATAATGGGTCCACTTACATTCATTATGAAGGAAAAATAAAAACAGTTTCTCCTTGATCCTTTTGTATTTATTATTTTTTCAGAAATGACTAGAGACTTGGCTTCAAAAAAGGATGAATGACTGCTTGGTGCTGACTCACCACTCAGCTGTTACTGCCTCTGGCTAAGAGGGAGGCTCAGGCAGGCATCTGCGTGGTAGCTGCTTACCATTAAGGTGGTGCTTGCTGGATTGTGACTACTCACAAGCCTCTCCTGCTTCTAACTCATGGCCTGGACTCTTCCATGGGTTCCTGTCTGCTTCTTATCAATGTTCACTGCAACCTTGCATAGTCATAGGTTTTAAGCTTCTCACTGCCCTCCCCAAATCCATTCCAGTCCCCTTGTCTTCACTGGCCTGTTTTCTCCTCCACTTACCATTACTCAGTGGGGCAGGGAGTCAGTTCTCACCTCTTTTCCTTTACACTTCCACTGAGGCCCAGATGAAATGTTTTCCTCCTTCTTCGTCTTATAGAGAGGGTATTCAATAGCACGTAGACTGAGAAGCCAGGAGGCACAAAGTCTGAATCCCAGCAGCCTTGATTTGACCAGATTTTTAAGGGCCATTCCAGTCCCAAGCTGCTGTGATTAAATCTTGCCGGGAGCATTGGACAAAGAAAAACTTTGCCATTGTGGGGTCGCTAAGACATCTAAAATCTGACCACTTGGAAGAAAGAGGTGCAGATATTCACAGAGATGTTTATGTGTGGAGGGGAGCCATTAGAAAGCTTGTGAGCTAAGGTCACCTTCTTGGTGTGGTGGCCTAACTGCCCTAGGAGGTTGTCCTTTTCATTTTTTTTCAAGCCTGGGAAGCTAGCATGGCCCCACTTAACAACTCAGCAGGGGAAGTTTACCACTCATATATCCATTTGTGTGGAGCAGCTGAAGGATGCCGGCCCAAGATCATGTCACCTGCAAAAAAGGATCACTTGAGTTTTTTCTTTCCAATTTGGATGCCCTTTATTTCTTCTCTTGTCTGATTGCTCTAGCTAAGACTTCCAGTAGTACGTTGAATAACATGGTGAAAGTGGGCATCCTTATCATGTTCCAGATCTAAGAGGCTTTCCATTTTTTCCCTGTTCAGTATGATACTAACTGTGAGTCTGTCATATATGGCCTTAATTATGTTGAGATATGTTCCTTCTATACCTTTTTTGAGGGTTTTTATCATGAAAGGATGTTGAACTTTATCAAATGCTTTTTCAGCATCAGTTGAAATTATCATCTGGTTTTTGCCCTCCATTCTGTTGATAATGATGTATCACATTGATTAATTTGCATTTGTTGAACTATTCTTGCATCCCTGGGATAAATCTCACTTGGTCATGATGAATGATCTTTTTAATGTATTGTTGAATTTAGTTTGCTAGGATTTTGTTGAGAATTTTTGCATTACTATTTATTGGGGAGATTGGTCTGTAGTTTTCTTTTTTGATGTATCTCTGTCTGGTTGTGGCATCAGGATAATACTAGTCTCTGAGAATGAGTTTGGAAGTATCCCCTCTTCCTCCATTTTTTGGAAAAATTTGAGTATTGGTATTAGTTCTTTAAATGTTTGGTAGGATTTGGCAGTAAAGTCATTGGGTCCCAGACTTTTCTTTAGTGGGAGACTTTTTGTTACAGCTTCAATCTCACTGCTTTTTATTGGTCTGTTCAGGTTTTGGATTTTTTTCGTGGTTCAATCTTGGCAGGTTGTGCGTGTCTAGAAATTTACCCAATTTTTCTAGATTTTCCAATTTATTGGCATATCATTGCTCCTAGTCGCCACTAATCATCCTTTGAATTTCTGTGGTATCAGTTGTGATGTCTGCTTTTTCATCTCTGATTTTATTTACTTGGGTCTTCTCTCTGTTCTTCTTGGTTAGTCTAGCTAAAGGTTTGTCAATTTTGTTTATATTTTTTAAAAAAACAGCTTTTCATTTTATTGATCTTTTGTATTATTTTCTTCATTTCAAATTCATTCAGTTCTGTTCTGATCTTTATTTCTTTTCTTCTACTAATTTTGAGTTTGGCTTGCTCTTGCTTTTCTAATTTAATTTATTTATTTGAAGTTTTTCTTCTTTTGATGTAGGTTGTTATAGCTATAAATTTCCCTCTTAGCACTGCTGTTGCTGTATCCCATAGGTTTTGGTATGTAGTGTTTACATTATCATTTGTTTCAAGAAATATTTCAATTTTCTTCTTAATTTCTTCATTGACCCACTGGTCATTCAGGAGCATATCATTTCATTTCCATGTGTTTATGTAGTTTCCAGAAATTCCTTTTGTTACTAATTTGTAGTTTTATTCCATTGTGGTCAGGTAAGATGATATTATTTTATTTTTTGAATGTTTTAAGGCTTGCTTTGTGACCTAACATATGGCCTATTCTTCAGAATGGTCCATATGCTGAGGAGAAAAATATGTATTCTGCAGCCATTAGATAAAATGTTCTGTAAATATCTATTAGGTTCATTTGTTCTATAGTGAAAATTAAGTCCAATGTTTCTTTGTTGATTTTCTGTCTGGGACATCTGTCCAATGCTGAGAATTGGGGTGTGCTGAAATCTCCAACTCTTATTGTATTTGGATCTATCTCTCTCTTTAGCTCTAATAATGTTTGCTTTATATGTCTGGGTACTCCAGTGTTGAGTGCATACCAATAGCTTTTTAAAGAGGCAGAAGATGGGACTAATACCAGAATCCTCTCTGTTCCCTTTAAAGTACAGTATAATGGGAGTTGCCATGCTCAGAAAAAATCTTTTTCTCATTATCTTTAAATTTTATCAGAATTGAACAACTCTTTCAGGCTTATTTATATTTAGATATCTAAATCTTTCCACCTCACTATGGTCAGAATATCGGTGTTCCCTCCACCAAATTCATATATTGAAACTTAATCCTCAATGCAGTAATATTAAGACATGGGGCCTTAGGTAGGTGATTAGGTTATGAGGGCTCTGCTGTCTTGAATGGGACTAGTGCCCTTATAAATTAGGCTGAAGAGAGTACCCTAGCCCCTTCAGCCAAGAATGCAGCAAGGGGCACCATCTATGACTCTGTGAATGAGGCTTCTACAGACACTGAATCAGCTGGTGTCTTCATCTTGGACTTCCCAGCCTCCAGAAATGTGAGAAATATGTTTCTATCATTTATAAATTATTCAGTGTACAGCACTTTGTTATAGCAGCCTGAATGGGCTGAAACACACCCTATTGTTGAAAACTCTGCTGCCCAGAGTCAACAAAACACAGAAAACAGCCATCCCCTTCTCCTCCCTTATCCTGTTACAGAATTCTGCCTTAACAAGACCCATTTTTATCAGTGTATATTGTTCCCAGATAATTCTCCTGCACAGCAATGTTCTCCACTCTGTAATAGGTGAATCTTTTTTTTTTTTTTTTTTTTTTTTTAGACGGAGT
>NW_012123709.1:6280891-6291012 GCF_000951035.1 Colobus angolensis palliatus
GTGATCCGCCCGTCTCGGCCTCCCAAAGTGCTGGGATTACAGGCTTGAGCCACCGCGCCTGGCCGGTGAATCTTTTTTTAAGGACAAAAAAATTCTCTTGTACCCTGTGATATTAGTGAAGTGGATTTTTTTATGCCCATTGACAGTGTTTCCCATACTGAAACTCTAGGTTAGGCCATTACTAAGTGGGGTTTAAACCAATTCAAGTTGGTTTAACATTCAAAAATGAAACAATTATCATCACCGTAGTTCCCCAATTAACAGAGAAAAGGAGAAAAAATGTGTGATCATCTCGACAAATGCAGAAAAATAGTTATCAAATTTCAATGCCCATTTTTGGTTAAAAACTCTCAGCAGTCTAGGAATAAAAGGAAACTTCCTCAATCTAATAAAAAGCAGCTACAAAAAAAATTACAGCTAGTATCATGCTTAATTATAAAATAATGAATGCTTTACCCTAAGATGAGAAAAAAGACACGAATGTCTGTGCTCACAATTTCTCTTCAACATTGTCATGACAGTCACAGCCAGTGCAATGAGGGGAGGAGGAAATAATAGGCGTATTATCAGAAAAACATAAGTAAAACTGTCTTTATTTGCAGATGACATGATCATCTACATAGAAAATCATAAAGAATCTACAAAAAGTCTATGCAATCTAATAAATTAATTTTAGCTAATTTTGTATATTTAGCTCAATATACAAAATTAAAATTTATTTCCATATACTAGCGGTCAAAAATTATGTTAAATTTTATATTTATAACAGCATCAAAATTATAAGACAAGAATAAGTGTAATAAAAGGTAAGCAAGATTTCTACTAACCTAACACTATAAAACATTGCTGAGAAAGATGAACAAATACCTAAATAAATTAAATGACATACTGTGTTCATGGATTGAAAGACTTGATATTGTTGAGATGTCAGTTCTCCCCAAGTCTATTCATATATTCAGTGCATTTCCAAATAAAATCCAATTAGACTTTAAAAAAATTTTTTTTCTTAAAAAATATTGTAATAGAGATAGGATCTCCCTATGTTGCCCAGGTGAGTCTCAAACTCATGGGCTCAAGGGATTCTCCTACCTCAGCCTCCCAAAGTGTTAGGATTACAAGCATGAGCCATTGCACCCATTCCAGACTGTTTCTTTGTGAGAAATTGGAAAACTGGTCCAAAAGCTTTACAGATCCAAAGAACCTAAAATAGCCAAACTAATTTTGAAATAAACAAAGTTGGATGACATATTACTCGATTTCAATACTTTCTGCAAAGCTACACAAATCAAGACTGGAATATTGGCAAAATTACAGCAAAATATATTAATATAACAGACGAGAGTCCAGAATAGACCCAGATAATATATAGCCAAGTGATTTTTGGCAATAGGACCAAGGCAATTCAATGACAATTCAATTCAATTAAAAGAATATGTCTTTTTAACCAACAGAATGAACTGGATAAACCTATAAACCTTGATTCTTCACCTTATACCTAACATAAAAATTAGTTTGAGATTGATCATAGACCTAAACATAAAATCTAAAGCGATAAAACTTTTAGAAGAAAACGAAGGAATATTTTCATGTCCTTGAGGTAATCACAGATTTCTTAGAGAAGACAGAAAAAGCCTGAAGTAGAGAAAAATGATACATTATCTTTCATCAAATTAAAAACTACTTACTAAAAGACACCATTAAGAAAATAAAAAGCCAAGCCAAGAATAGGAGAAAACTTCTGAAATATTTATATTTGCTAAAGGGCTTAAATTTGAAACATACAAATAATTCTTACAAATCAGGCTGGGCAAGGTGGCTCACACCTGTTATCTCTGCACTTTGGGAGGCCATGATGGGAGGACAGGTTGAGGCCGGGAGTTCAAGATGAGCCTGGTAACAGAGCGAGACCCCATCTCTTAAAAAATTAGCCAGGCATGGTGGATCATGCTTGTAGTCCCAGTTACTCAGGAGGCTGAAGCAGGAGGATCACTTAAGCCCAGGAGTTGGAGGCTGCAGTGAGCTTTGACTGTGCCACTGCACTTCAGCCTGGGCAACAGAGTGAGACCCTCTTAAAAAAATTCTTACAAATCAATAACAAAAAGACAATCCAATTTTTTAAATGGATAAAAGACTTGAATAGACACTTCACAAAGGAAGACATACAGTAGTCAGTTGAGCATATTCTGAGAACAGAAAAAAATTCTCAGAATTATTAGTCATTAAGGAAATACAATTAAAAATGAGAAAATTTTATACCCTATAGAACAGCTAAAATTATATATTTATTGTAAGAGAACATCAAATATTGGTGAAGTTGTGGATCAACTAGAACTATCACACATTGCTGATGAGATTGTAGATTGCTTCAATAACTTTGGAAAACATTTTGGTAGTTTCTTAAAAAGTTAAACATTAAAAAAAATATATAATTTTTTAAAAAGTTAAACATATACCTTTTCTGTTACCCAACAATTCTACTTTTAGGTGTTTACCCAAGAGAAATGAAAAAAGAAAGACTTGTGCAAGAATGTGTATAGCATTTTTATTCATAATAGTAAAAAATAAGAAATAACCCAAATGTCTATCCACTGGACCAAGTATTCCATTTATATACAAGGCACCATTACTCAGTAGTAAATAAGAATGAATTACCGAAGCACAACCCTGTGCTTTAATTTCCAAAAACACATTATGTTGAGTGAAAGAAGTCATACACTGAAGAATACAAAAATACATTTTAAAATTGTTTTTAGAAATGGGAGTCTTGGTATGTTGCCCAGGCAGGTCTTGAACTCCTGGCCTCAAGTGATCCTCTCACCTCAACCTCACCAAGTAGCTGGGATTATAGGTGTGAAGTACCTGACAGAATACATACATTGTGATTCCATTTACATAAAATTGGGGAAGACAATGGTAAGAATATATAGTGGTAGGAATCAGAACAATAATTGCCTGTGGGTGTAGAAATTGACTGGAAGGATATCTGAGGGAGCTTTCTGGGGGTGATGGAGATGTTCCATATCATGATTGGGGGTATTAGTTATATAGGTGTGTCCATTTTTCAAAAATCATCAATTTACATAAAATCTGTGCATATCAGATTTGTAATTCTAAGGTGAAATTTACAGAATTTTAAGCCAACACAAAGGGGAAAAAATTACTCAGTCCCTTAGGTTATTATATAAGTATTTTCTAGAACAGCTGCTTCATCAGAACACATTCTTACCTCTCACATTTTCAGTTCCCTCTTTCTTCCTAGCATCTGCAAATTCCTTTCCTCACAGAGACTTCCATAAACTCATAAAAAACATGTACTGCTTTGAACTAAAAACTGGCCTTTTTAGTTCTTTATCATGAGATAGTTTAAGATTATTCTAGTAAACCAGAAGTCTTTACCTTCTCTAATGGTTTTGTCCATGGTATCTCTTGCCTTGTACTTGAAAAGTATATACATGCATACATATAAAAAAGTCTGTTTTTCTTCAGTAGCTTTAAGATTTCTGTCTTGGGTTAAAACCTGTGCTTTAAAACCGTCATCCAAAATCTGTTAGTGGACAAGCCGGGCTATATAATCAGGAATACCTAAAGATAGTTAACTATTATCAGTTGTGTCTCTCTCAATCCTATACCTGAGTGTTGCTAACATGCTGCCCAGTACAGCATTGAAAAAGAAAGCAGGAAACACTGTCATGAAAAACAACATATCCTTTGGGAGGCTGACAGATGGCTATGTCATCTTCTATTCTTGTTTATCTTTTATCTTCTGCCTTATATTTTTCTCCTGTGGTTAGGAGCCATGTTTAACTTCCCTCAAAATGTCACATCTAACCTGTTTACTTTATTGAGTTCTAGAAAGTGACTGATCTTAAATAATTAAAATTAGATGAATCGACATAGAAAGAATCCAGTTTCATTTGCACTGTGATTGAAATCCCTCTAATCACAATGAAAATCAAAGTTAGGATTGCCACTGATATTTAAACGTAGCTATCTTGTGCAAATGTGATGTTTAGAAGTTCTTTATCTACTCTGGGAATTTCCTAAATTCAAACTTCCCTTGATATTGTCATGCTGAAATTCTCATTGGCACTGAAATATTTAAAGAAGGGAAAACAGCACCCAAACCGTGCAAATTCTATCACTTACGTGAGAAGTGTGCTTCTACTAATGGCACGTGCTAATCAGGATGTGAGACTGAAATATATTTACTGTGTTTTCCTATATTGATGATGATGATGATGATGATGATGATGTGTGTTGGTTGAAGGAAGAGAATGAGAGAGAGTCAGAAAGAGAAATGAAGGGAGGGCGAGAGGGACATATGTTGAAATATATATAGGTACACTTATGAGAAAAAATGGTGTATATGTGTATGTATTTTATGAGAAAGTTTTATTTCCTATATTCTAAGATGTACCTTTCCTCTCTATTTTAACATTTACAACTATATATGTGCTCTATAGAATGGCTTACTTTTCCCCAAATATCTGTTATTGAAGCAACAGTATGTTTCACAAATGATAACCTCCAAATTGTGGAAGTACTGTGTTGTCACATAGAGAAGCGGGACTTCTGGAGGACAGGTGGCATACTGGTGTGCATTTCATCAGTGACCCATATGTTTTTACCTAGTAAACAAGTGCGGGATTATTCACAGAATTAACATTTTCTGTTTGTCAGGTTGTATTTTCTGGGGACAACTTTAAACATGCTTGTCAGATAATCCAACACCAGAAAAAACAAATATGAAAAATATTTTAATTAAAACATACCTTAAATATAGCTGAATTGGTTTGGCCAAAATGTCAAAAAAAGATGTGATAAATAAACAAAAATGTGACCATTTTTATGGCATTCCAAGATGTATAAATTGAATGTCTCTAAGAGAAGCATTGAAAGGTAGAAACAAGGAAACACATTTTAAAATCTGGGAAACCTGAAGAATAAATCTTCCATTTTTTATTCAGCCCGTCACAGTGTCACACACAGTGTCTTGCACATACTTGATATTCACATACTTAATGGTTGCAAATGTTTATTTTATTTTTTATTTTAAGTTCTGGGATACCTGTGCTGAACGTGCAGGTTTGTTACACAGGTATATGTGTGTCATGGTGGTTTCCTGTACCTATCAACCTGTCATCTAGGTTTTAAGCTCTGCATGCATTAGGTATTTGTCCTAATGTTCTCCCTCCCCTTTCCCCCGATTCCCCTGCAAATATTTATTTAGTGAAGTGTATATACCTGTCAACAGACGAGAATAATTTCAGTTCTTCCATGAAAAAAAAAAAATCAGTGTGCAATGCTAATGACTTGTCTGATGCAGCTATGATGAGATGTGCTTCCTAAAATTTTCCCGTCGTACTATTGGCCACTACACTAAAGTGGAGATATAGCCGAAAATTTGGAAATGTATTCATGTGGAGAGATATATTTGAGAAACCTGACTTGATCCATTATCGCAAGATTCATTTCTCTCTAGTTAGAAAAGGCTAATAACTAAGCTGCTGAAATCATGCACCATGCCAACATTGTTTTTGTTTTAGAGATCAGGATTTCATTCTGCAGCCCAGAGCGGAGAGTAGTGGAGACTGAAGTTCTGGGCTCAAGTGATCCTCCTGCCTAGGCATGAACCGCCGCACCTGGACACACATTGTTTTTACACTTGACTGTAGCCAAAAGGCCGAGAAACAATCACACATTAGGTTTGTTGTTGTTGTTGTTTTGTTTGTTTGTTTTTGTTTTGAGACGGAGTCTCGCTCTGTGGCCCAGGCTGGAGTGCAGTGGTCTGATCTCGGCTCACTGCAAGCTCCGCCTCCCGGGTTCAGGCCATTCTCCTGCCTCAGCCTCCTGAGTAGCTGGGACTACAGGCGCTGCCACCACGCCCAGCTAATTTTTTGTATTTTTAGTAGAGATGAGGTTTCACCGTGTTAGCCAGGATGGTCTCCATCTCCTGACCTCGTGATGCGCCTGCCTCGGCCTCCCAAAGTGCTGGGATTACAGGCGTGAGCCACCGCGCCCGGCCACACATTGTTTTTTAATACCAACTTCATAAGTTGATTCAGTAAAATGACAATAGGACAATAGAAAATAAAAATTGATTAAAACGAAGTATAGGCAATTTGAAAACATAACTCCAAATTGAAAATATAACTAGTAGAATGTAGGTGGTGGCTTTTCTTATTTCAATTTTTAGCACTAACTGCCCAAAATATCTACCCAAATTAGCATATCAGAAATAAGACCATATGTTAAAATGACATAACTTGAGACCTCACTGCTTTATACATAAATGTGGGAGCTTTTTTTTTACCATAATGACAAATACAAGAAAAAATGGGATGTTAAATTTCCAAAAGTGAGCTGACTAGATCCAGCCATTTTTTTTAACTAGTCTGTGGCTTGCCCCACATATTCAAACTTTCTAATAGGAGGTAACTACTAGCTTTGATTTCTTCCCTACTTCCCCATAATTGTTTTGGTTTTGTGGTTTTGTTTGTACCTCAAATATTTTTTAAAAAGTCAGAAATACATCTGACTATTTTGGAAAAAAATAAATTTCTAATAGATAATTCAAAGTCACACGTTTTATCAAAATTTGTCTTTTTGCCAGCACTATAATCTGTATTATGAATATTTCCTTTATCTTTAACCTGGCTTGGTGGCTTACAGCATATTCTCTAGAAACAGCACGTGTCTTCCTCTTTCCTTTTATCCGTAACCAAATGTTGTTTGTTGTATGGGAATCCACCTGACCACGGATTTCCATATCAATTTAAATATCTTTTTAAAAATGCACTTCTGTTCACCTCAGACTACTTTCAGCATGTTTCATCCCACCACGTCCATGATGTCTGGATCATTACAAATTCATTTAATTTATTGTCCATGAATTTAGATGTCAGTGAACACCACTTGAGAACAAACAGAGGCTATTCAGAACTGTCTATAACAAGGGAGCCAGCCACCATCACTGGCATTTGGCAGAAGGGAAGTAGGAAAGTTTTATAGTGAAAAAAAGAGACTTCAGGTATGCTCTGCTTGGAGGTTGTTGGCATGAGGAAGCTAGAGGTAGGCTAACCAGAAGCAGGACATCTTATGTGATTGGTTTGGAAAGCATATTTGGCTTTCTCTGGCTGGTCCTGAGTTGGAAGCAGGGATAAAAAAAGGAGGAAATCTGACAGTCATTGACCAAGCCCTGACCTTTCTGGGCTGATTGCTAGAGGCTGAGGTTTTGCTTGCTGCAGAGCTTGAGTGTCAGAGTTCTATTGACATATGTGGTCTGACCATTTTTTATTTGTATATTTAATCTCTCAAGTGTCAACAATTTGATGTAGTAACTGTTTGGACCAGACCCAGGGATGGCTGGGAACTGGGTAAATTCACTGGCACATAGCGTAAGAGTTGGACCAGCTAATTGAGCATCCTGATGTCTGTCAGCCAAATCTAAATAGACAATGGACAAAATGGCATGGATAAGAAAGTAGATGGAATGACCCTAAAGACTTCCTTCAACTGTAAGCCCTGCAAGATTCTGTGAGATAATTGTTGGTAAAGGCCATCACGTGCATGCAGTCCTGAGACTGCCTGGCCACATAAGAATGAGCTTTGGGCCTGGAGCACTTCCTTACCGAGAGTCTAAAGAGCCCTCACAGCTGTGCTGAGCTTATCACCTTGTGTGGGAATACCTCCCTTTTCACTCAATATGGACTCCTGTGTTTGCCTAAGCCGGTGTATCATTTGGTACCTGGCCGACCACACGACAATGTCTATTCCCAACATGGAGAGAGCTGAGTCCTTTGCTTGCAGCATGAGAGGAGTGTGTGCAGCTGCTCACCCTGCATCAGCTGCTGGCCACTGGGGAGTGATACCCACTGTTGAAACTGATCTTGCTCTGCCTCTTCTCTGTGTGAGTAAAGCGTTGTTCTATCCAGTGCCTGCATGAAGCTGGTGTTTCTTGGTGACCTCAAACCATGGAATGGGCTGACATCCTGGGACCACTGCTCCTGGTGGAGTGCACTCCTCCCGGGGAGGTCTGGAGATGATAACAGGTGTCATTTGCTTGACAGCTGTCATCAATGAAATCGGTCTTCAGAAAGAGGGGACCCAGGCATGAGAATATGATTCAAGAGCCTCCTTGAACCCCCGTTTTCAGAATACTAGCAGGTAGGTAGTAGGTAAATAAATGAATGGGAGGACTGTGAAGAAGAAAGCACAATCTAATCCACTAACTTAGAAGGATAAGAACCCGTACTGGATCTGGGGTATAAGGTTCTAAGAATCAAGGCAGAATCCAAGTACTATTAATAGAACAAGGACCCGCCTGATGCTGAGTCACTCTAAACTCCTCCTGATTAGAAATTAAACAGGCTGTAAGCCACTTTATCTGAGATCGTGCTGCCTGGCAGATACCATCACAAGCCTTGACCTCTGCCATTAGACCCGGTGCCCACTTTCCTGCAAGAGACTATTGGGATTGCACTGTTCATGCCATTCTTCCTCCTGGAACTCCACCCTTCCTCCCTGCAGACACACCCTTGCCTCCTTCCAGAGTGTTCCTGCACCTCCAGGGACATCCCCCAGCTCCCCAGTTCCCTCTGCCCTCTTCTTCAATGTCTTCTCCCTCCTCTTCCCCTTGGCCTTAGCTCAGTCAGGTCTCTCCCAAGGTCTTTTCCCACCAGCCCTTCTGAGGGGCACATAGTCCTTCTCTCCTTCTCTCACACTCCCCAGAGTCCTTTTTCTCCACTTGTCACCATTACTGCCCCTTCCTTTCAGAATAAAGCTCCTCCTTTGAAACTTAGGCCTCTTAGCTATAGCACCTTCTATGCTGCCTTTAAACCTGCCTTCCACTGTTTAAATCTTTTGATGTCTTTCAATTTCTCTTAAGATAAAGACTAACATCCTTAATGAGGTCTTGTGAGGCCCTAAGTGAGCTGGTCCTCGCCAACAGCATTGACTGAGGATAAATAAATCCCCAGGATTCACATGGCTTTATGTCACAGTGAGTTTACTTTTAACCTAAATGAACATGCTCCCTACCTCTAGGTGCAGAGAGCTCCACCTCAGGTTCTTGGGCCATACACTCATTTATCCAACAAATATTTATCAGGTGCATAACTCTCATAGGATGCTGAGGTAGACAATGAGGATGTGGCAATAAAACAAGCAGATGTGCTCCTTGCCCCTCAAGGAGTTAAGACTCTGTCCGAGTGGTGCTCAAATTTCAGGATGCATCAGAATAACTTGAGGGCTGCTTAAAACCCGCCATGCTGGGCCACACATCCAGAGTGTGGGATTCAGTCAGTCTGGAGAAGTTATATCCCTGATAATTTCCCAGGTGATTCTGATGCTCTTGGTTCCAGGTACCATATACGTTGAGAACTCTTGCTCTAGCAGAGCACACAAGTAAAGCATGACTCGTTACATCTCATATTATTATTACAAATTACATTATTTATAATAGATGCTGAGAAGCATGGGGTACAACCACCTAGATTAGCAAAGGCTGTCTTTGAGCTCAGCCTTAGAAAAGGGGTAGAATAGAATGGAATAAACAGAAGAGAGAAGAATATCATTCCAGGCGGAGGATCTTTGTGAAGGGTGGGAGAGTTTGATACATTTTGGGAATTGAAAGGAGGCCTTGGCTGGAGGACAGAAAAAGAGTAAGAACTTGGTCGCAGATAAAGTTGGACTCTTTTATCTTTCTTTACCAATCTATTTAAATCACAAGGGGAAGGGAGAAAAGGAAGGAAGCCCAAGAGAATGGGAGCAGTGGGCCGTGGAGGAGAGAAAATGCATCCAGAGCAAGAAATTTGCCAACAACCTCAGGAATTCCACTCACAAGATGGTGGGGGCTGGGCAGAGGGGATAATGAAGAGGAGATAGTGTGGGTTGAGTCTTGAGGCACCCTCCACATGCCGTGTTTCATTTCATCCTCACAAATGCCCTGTAAGATGGGTACTGTGATTCCTATTCCTATTTTGCCCATGAGGGAATCAAGATACAGAGTTTACATAATTTTTTTTTTTTTTTTTTTGAGACAGAGTCTAGCTCTGTCACCCAGGCTGGAGTGCAGTAGCATGATCTTGGCTCACTGCAAGCTCCGCCTCCCGGGTTCAGGC
>NW_012123709.1:6291062-6297869 GCF_000951035.1 Colobus angolensis palliatus
TTTTGAGACAGAGTCTAGCTCTGTCACCCAGGCTGGAGTGCAGTAGCATGATCTTGGCTCACTGCAACCTCTGTATTCTGGGTTCAAGTGATTCTCCTCCCTTAGCCTCCCAAGTAGCTGGGATTACAGGCTCCCGCGAATTTATTTTTTATTTTTAGTAGATACGGGGTTTCGCCATGTTGGCAAGGCTGGTCTCAACCTCCTGGCGGCAGGTGATCTGCCCTCCTCGGCCTCCCTAAGTGCTGGGATTACAGGTGTGAGCCACGACGCCCCGCCTTACACAATTTTCTTAAAGCTACGCAGTTTTCCTCTGTGCTAGGCACTGTATTAAGTGCTTTTTATCAAACCCTATAACTGCTTGAGTTTGATACCACTATCCCCTTTTTACGAGGCGAGAGTCTTAGAGCGGCAAAATAACGGACTCAAACAGAAGAGGTGAAAGTGGGATTTGAACTCATGCAGGACTTTCTCAAAGGACCCAAATTCTGGGGGCTTAACTCTCTTCTGCCTCACAGGCTGAAGCAGGACGGACTGGGTCTACCCACAGTTGCTGGCTTTTTCAGTGACACACACTGGAGAGAAGAAAGGGAATTACGTGGCATAGAGAAAAGAGGGTCAATCAGGGAAGGACTTAGGAAGCAACAGGGACAATGAGACACCAGATGGCACTGACTGACATTTATGAATGTTGTCCCCCTCAGGTGACCTATGTAGAGCTCCATACCTGGCTCAAAGCAGAGGGGAAGAGGGGAAAAAGACTCACAGCCTCTGTTCTTGACGATCCAAGGGAGGATGTAAATAGCTATTATGTGCATGAGAACACAAACAGAAAAGTGACACTATATAAATACAGCAAATTAAAAATGCACAAGGGCTAAGGGCGTTGCTAAAACTGGATTGAGGACCTGGAGCCAGGGGCGTTGGCCAGGGAAGCGCGTATGAGCTTGAAATTGCCGTTGGTTATTGGGAAAGAAGGTACAGGTGAAAGGAATGTTTTAAAGATGCTGCTGGTGTAGACCTTGGACCAGCAGCACACAATCTCAGAGCTTGTTAAAAATGCCTAACTCTCAGCATCCTGACCTCCCTCCTACATTAGGATCTACATTTCATCAAGGTCCCCAGGTAATTGTATATACATTGAAGTTTATCAAGTACTGATGGAGCATGCAAAAGAGATGAGTTCTTGCCTCTTGTCAAGCATGCACAAGAAATACCCCAGAATGCTAAGGAACCAGGCATTTGCTGAGGACGGAAGAGGTTCTTTAATGCTTCTTTTTGTGCTTCCCTAACATTACCTGGTCCTGCTAGAATATTGAACTTCATAAGCAATAAAAGGTGAGCCCCAACAGGTGGAACCATAGAACATGTAGTTAGCATCCTACAGGTCTGATGTGAGTGATTTAAGGATACTTCAGCCAGCTGATCCTGGTTGTCTTGACGCTGTTTTCAAGCTCAAAATCCCTACAAAGGCCAGGGAATGGAGGCCCATAGGAACAGTTGTCTGAGAAATGAGAAGATTGCATAAGGCAGCACAGGTCATCCAGAGAGCCTGCTCCCGTGGATTGGTAATTTCATATTTCAAGATGGTAGTAGCTTGAAACTGGCTATGGTGGAAGTAGGTACACTGCAGAAATCAGCCAACAATACAAACGAAGGCTTTATTTTTTTCAGAGAGCCAGCTTACCAGCACGCAACTGCGGAAAACGACAAGTCAGAGGAAAGCCTTGGAGTTAGTGTGTATAAAGTATGGAAGAAGAAATTCAGGAAAGAAGGAAGGGACGAGAGAAGTCTTCAAAAAGATGCTATTAGACAGCTTGGGCAATATAGTGAAATCTTGTCTGTACAAAAAATAAAATAAAATTATCCAAGTGTAATGGCACGCACCTGTGGCCCCAGCCACTTGGGAGGCTGAGATGGGAGGATTACTTAAGCCTGGGAGGTGGAGGCTGCAGTGAGCCAAGATTGTGCCACTGCACACCAGCCTGTGTGACACTGGGTGACACCTTGTCTCCCCCCCACCAAAAAAAATTGCTGCTAGAGATACCATGTTCCAAACTCCCGGGAGTGACTTGGATTCATCCATTAACCTCATTTCTAAAACTCCTTTTCACAGGCCTGTCTCAGGTGTGGAAGTTCATTGAATCATTGAAGGTTTTAAGAGAATGGAAAAGATGTGAAATAATACAGAAATTTCATCATGGGCTGACTAGAGAAACATAGAAAGTGGGCAGCTGTTGTTCTATGGGGTCAAATGTCCTCCTCAGTCCTCATCTGCTCAGCTATCAGCCTGGAGAAGGTGGATGATGGGTCCGGTTAGGGTTGGAGCTTTTTGTCAGTCACATGGATATTGTGTTTATTATTAGGTTTGTACTCAAACCAACCTTTTCTTGTGTCTTAGATTTGCCCTTGTGCTTCTGATATTATCATTACTTCTGGTTAAAAAGCAAGTTTTTGATTAAGAAGTGAGTCACTGGAAAGCATCTCTGTCTCAATTACTGTGAAGTGCATTTCATAAGCCATATTCCTGAAGTTCTCCCCTTCAACCAGGCCACTTTTCTTAGTTTTCACTGAAGAAATCTTGAACTTTTCCATTTCTGTGGCTTTGCTTTTTCTCTGCCTCTTCTTTGGGATGCCATTCCCTTTTCTATCATATTGGTCAACTCTACCCAGACCTCAAGGCCAAATACTACCTATTCCAGGAAGCCTTCCCTGATTACTCCAGTCTTGTAGTAACCCCTTTCTCCATTCAAAACTTTGCCTGGACAAAATTTTGGGGGGATTGTGCCCTATACTTTTTTCAAATGAATATTAGAGAGTGGACCATCCATTGCAGAATTCCAGCTATGAAGAATTGCAACACCCAGCAATTGCTTGCAGGAGGGCACTTGTTCAAAATAATACACACTTCCTCTTCACAAATCTTCTCTCCACTCTCAGGTTCCCTGGCAGTCTTCTAAGCATGCCTCCTCTGTACCAGTTAGCATTCTGCTCTTTGTTGTCCCAAAACTAGACATTGTGACAGTTGCAACGGCACCTGTGGCCCTCCTTTCATCGTGGCAGCTAGCTCAAGCCAGCAGCTTACTTTGGTTCCAATCAGAATCTTTGCCTTTAGATAATCAAATTGCACAAAACCTAACTGAAATGACCAATGGTAATCTGTATACACAATACAGTAGGAATAGGCTTACCCTTACTGGGGTAGGAGAAAAAGTAAATGTCCTAATAATGTAATAAGTCTCTAAGTAGTTGAACAGAAACAGATGTAGTTTCAAGAACTGGAGAGAAGGCAGTAGGACAAATATTCCCAGAGACACTTCCTGCCATTCTATGCTATCCACAGCGGCACAGCTGGGTGGAACGATGGCCAGATAATGTGGACATTTTTCTTATGTGTGGGGGGCTTTTTCCTTGAAGGGAGGACTTTTTGTCACCAGGTGCATCAGGCAGTGCTCAGACTATATTTGATCACACAGGGACATGAACAGACTGCTGGAAGAACTTCTAATTATAAATATAAGGCTTACTTTCCTGGCCTCGTGTCATCAGATTTTCTTTTCATTTATATGAAACAGGAGACATCAGCTTTGAAGACTTGCTGACACTTTAATGAAAAGAACTGTGGTCGTGAGTTGGTTGCTTTTTATTTCTGTTTCCATGAATTCCCTAAATCAAACATCTCAAACTCACACTGGAGGTGAGATTCACATCCTACTTTCTACCAGAGAAAATCCATAAATTAGCACAGGATAGGAATCTGGCCCTGACTATGCAGGCAGGGCAGAGTGACAAGTTCAGCATAGGTCTCATACTCTCACAATTGTTCCCTGCTTTGTTTGGCCAAAGTTAAGTTGTTTTCCATTGTATTGGAACAATGTGTTACTAGTCAGTCCCCTGAAGCCCAGGGTAGAAGCTGCATTATCTTCCCTCTTCTTCCGCCAACTCACACACATCCTAATTTTTTTTTTTTCAATGTAACTCAGCAGAATGTGGAGACGATTTGTCACGCGATAAGAATTTTTTCTCAGTTTATTGCTCAGAAGATGTATTATACAATCCTTTGGTGATTTTTTAAGACTGTGAAAGCAGTAAGTTGAAAATAAGCAGTAGCAAAGATGACTAAACTTTTTGTTTGTTCTCCCTGCTCATCCAAACACTCTCAGTAATCAAAATATAGAATAAACCTTCCTTTGGAACAGACAAAAAAAAATCCTTCAAAACCATTTTATTTTTCTTAGCATCAATCCATTAAAATTATAACTCATCTGTAGGCTGTAGATAAACGTTACGGTTCTTGGCCTTTGGAAGTCTTAATTTCAAAAGGAGAGAGAAGATAAGCATGAAGAAGTTATTAAAGATACCTGGCTGAAGCTCATGTGTTTATGAGCTCCAATATAGTCAGAATGGGCAACCTGCATAGGCTTAGAAGATGGGAACTGGGGAAAGCAGTGACTGGCTAGGGGGTGTTGGCCCAGGAAGCAGTTTATTCTTGTGCTGGGAGTCAGGTGGTGTTGTGCTGAAAAGTTTTTTTTTTTTTTGAAAGGGAATGCCTAAAGAGATTAGAAGAAAAGGAGAAACATGATTTGGCAAGAAAGATTAGAGATTATATTCTTGGAAGAGTCCGAAACTGTATGACTGGGGAGGGAGAAAGAGAAAGACAGAGAGAAAAGAAACTATAACAATTTTAGTCATTCTACTAGGTCTCGTAATTTTATTTGCATTTCTCTCTTACTATTGAGATGGAATATCTTTTCATACATTTATTGACTGCATAGATAGCCTCTTTTTTGTAGTGTCTATTTGCGTCTTTGGTCCATTTTTATATTGGCTTGTCTGCCTTTTTCTCAATGATTTATAGGAATTCCTATTTAACCTGGATCTAAGCCCCTTATTGGATAAATGTATTGTAAGTATTTTCTTCCGTAAGTTTGCTTATCTTTTCAACCTCTTAATAGAATCTTTGTTGAGGCAAAGATGTTGTTGTCCAATTTATCATTATCCTGTGGTTAGTGTTTTTTGTTTAAGAAATCTTTGCTTATCTCAAAGTACTCAATGAATTATTCAATGATATATTCTAGGAATTTGATTTTTAAACTTGCCCATTTAGATCTATGATTCACTTAGAATTGATTTTTGTAGATGGTGTGAGATGGAGTCTTTATTCATTTTTCTTACATGGTTATCCAATTGATTCAGCACAATTTATTGAAAAGGCCATGATTTCTTCAATATTATTTGGGGTGACATTTGGCTAAATCAAGTATACATATACGTGCAGGTCATTTTCTGGACTCTCCGTTTGTCTTACCTTGCACCAACACAACACTGTCTTAATTATTATAGCTTCCTAATAAATCTTGATATTCAGTAGTTTAAGTCTTTCAGCTTTGTTGCTCTTGAAGGTTACTGTAGTTATTCATGGCCTTTTGTATTTCTATATAATTTTAAAATCAGCATTTTGATTTCTAAACACACACAGCTGGCAATTTGATGGCATTGCATTGCATTTAAAAATTGATTTAGGTTGAATTGACATCTTTATAATGCTGAATCTTTTGACTCAATTGGGTCAAAAGAGATATGTTCAGGAAATGGAGAGAAATGACATATCTTTCCACTTAGGAGCTCAACTGGTCATGTTATATTATCCTCTATATATTGATGTATTCCACTCACTAACATTGTGTTTAGGATTATTGCATCTATGTTCAAGAGAGATTAGCTTACATTTTTCTGTCTTTTAATAGTCTTGTTAGGTTTTGATATAAATGTTATGCTGTCCTCATGAAAAGAGTTGGGAAATTTCCCCCCTTTTTTTCTCTTCTCCAGAAGAGTTTGTGTAATGTTGATGTTCTTTACTTCTTAAATGTTTGGTTAGATTTACAAAGGAAGCTAATGGATTTGGAGACTTCTTTTTGTGAGAAATATTTGTATTATACATTCAGTTTATATAATAGATATGAAATTATTCAGCTTCCATTATTGTCGTGTTGGTTTTGGTAAATTATGTTTCTGTAGAATTTTTCCCTTTCATCTGCGTCTTCACAGATATTGATATAAAATTGTTTATAATATCTTATTTTTTAAATATCTGAAGGAGATGATGTCCCTTTTTCATATCTGACTTTGGTAATACATGCTTTCTCTTTTTAAATCAGTTTTACTATAAGTTTATAAACTTTATTAGCTTTTATTTTTCAACAACCTCTACTCCAACAGAGAACATTATTAGCTTTTGTTGAAATAACAACCTTTTGACTTTGTTGCTTTTATTTTATTTTTTCTATTTTACTAATTTCTGCCCTCATTTTTATTGTTTCTTTTCTTTGGCTTTCTTAGCTCTTAATTTTTTTTTTTTTTTTTTTTTGCTTAATTTACTGAGAAAGATGTTTTAGGTTATTCATTTGCGATCTTTACTTTTTTTCTAACATATGTGTTTAAGGCTTAGCGATATCTCATAAGTTTTGAGATGTTGTATTTTCTCCATTTGGTTTGAAACATTTTCTTATTTCCACTGTAATGTCACCCATACGCCATGGATTATATTACAAACATCTGGGAGTGTTCTGTCTCTTTGTTATTGTTAGAAAAAAATACTCCATATAATTTCAGTTTTTTGACACTTGTTGATACTTGCTTTATAGTCCACTATATCATTATGCTTTGCTAGTATTAGCTGGGCATTTGAAATGGGTGTGTATTTTGTTGGATACAGAGTATTCTATGCGTCAATTAAGTGGAATCTTGTGAATATTTGACCCTGTCTTGTGATTCAACTCTTCTGTATTCTCATAGTTTTTTTTTTTTTTT
>NW_012123709.1:6297919-6391578 GCF_000951035.1 Colobus angolensis palliatus
CAGGAGACCAGTTAGGCTATTCAAATAATGGAGGTGAGAGATGACAGCAGTTTGGCCCAGGGTGGGGACCACGGAGGCGGTAAAATTTAATGGTTGTATTCTCATAGTTTTTTTTTTTTTTTAATCTTCTGGTTTTGTTTGTAGATTTTTAGATTGCTTCTTTAATTTCTGTCAGATTTTCTTTACACTTTTGAGGTATTTTATTAGATGCATACAAATTTACTACTTTTATATCTTCCTGTTAGATTGTCACTTTTATCATTACAAAATGTTCTTAGTTTCCAGTAATGCTTCCTGTCTTAAAGTTTACTTTGTCTGATATTATTATAATCACACCAGCTTTCTTTGGCTCACATTTGCATAATATGCCTCTTTCTATCTCTCCTTGTTTCAACTTTCTTGTACCTTTATATTTTAGGTGTGCATTATATAATTGAGCTTTTAACTCAAGTCTAACAATCTCTCTCTTTTAATTAGAATATTAGTTCATATTTATGTAGTTATTATAATATTAGGTTTATATCTACTATCTTACTGTATATATCTATCCAACCTGTTTTAAATTATTTTTTTCATTTCTTTGGGATTAAGTAGTTTTACTACTTCACTTTTCCTCATGTTAGTTGTTAGATACACATTATTTTGCTAAGCTTTTGATGTTATCTTAGATAACACGATTTGTATTCTTGCTTTATTATAGTCTAATATCAATTGGTCTTTTTACTACTTCCCAGAGAATGCCAGCACCTTTGAACACTTTAGCTCCTCTTATCACTGTGCCTGACTTTTGTGCTAGAAGATGTTACTATAGCCGTTGGCTTCCACCTTGTTGAGAAGCCATTCTCATTGTTATTACCAGTTATTTGATAAAAATATATCTTTTTCTTTGGCTGCCTACAAGATTTTCTTTTTTTCTCTCATTTTTAGCACTTTCATATGATTTGCCTAGTCCAATTTTCTTTGCATTTACTCAGTTTAAGGTTTGTAGAAATTTGGACTTGTGAATTAATGTCTTTCTTCACTTTAGTAGAATATATATATATTTTTTGAGATGGAGTCTTGCTGTGTTGCCCAGGCTGGAGTGCAGTGGCATGATCTCAGCTCACTGCCATCGCTGCCTCCTGGGTTCAAGTGATTCTCCTGCCTCAGCCTCCTGGATAGCTGAGACTATAGGCGTATGCCACCACACCTGGCTAAGTTTTGTATTTTTAGTAGAGAGGGGGTTTCACCATGTTGGCCAGGCTGGTCTTAAACTCCTGACTTCAGTAATCCAACTGTCTCAGGCTCCCAAAGTGCTAGGATTACAGGCATGAGCCACCACGCCCAGGCACTTTAGTAGAATTCCTGACCATTATCTATTCAAATATTGCTTTTGTCATATTCTCTTCTCCCTTTCCTTTTTGAGCTCCAAATGCATGTGTACTAACCTTTTCACCGTATTCCATTTGCCTTTTAGCTCTTCAGTGTATTTCTTTCTTTTGCTCTTTAAGCTTTAGTCTGGATATAGTCTAGTACCTTAAAGCTCACTAATCCTCCTTTCAACTCTGTCAACATGCTTTTAAATTCATCTACTAAGTTACTAATTTGCATAATATTTTTAGTTCTAGAATTTCATGTGAGCCTCCTTAATGGATTCTAATTCTTTGATGAAATTACCTATTTGCCATTTATTATCTTGAACATAGTAATCATTAAAAAATCCCCATAACTTGTGTTAGGTGTGCATTATATAATTGAGCTTTTAACTCAAGTCTGGATCTCCTGCTGGTCTCTTTCATTGTCTATTTTTTTCCTTGTGATTTTTTTCAATGATTTGATCTGGCCAAGTCCCTTTTTGTTACTTGCCAGATACTACGTATGAAAAACTATAGCAATGATTTGAGGCTCTCTACAAGGTTATCCTCCTCCAGGGAATATTTACTTTTGATTTTGACAGACTGGGTACTGCCAATCACTTCTAACTAGCCTGGGATTGAGCTGACTCAAAGTCTGTTTGCCATCAGTCCGTCTTTACTTCTAAGATGTAGCCCTTTGTGGATCACAGCTGAAGGCCTGGTCTTTTACCAGGGACACTCTTCCTCGGCAGGTCCTATACTCCAATTCTTTCTCTCCCAGGATGGTCTCGATCTCCTGACCTCGTGATCCGCCCGTCTCGGCCTCCCAAAGTGCTGGGATTACAGGCTTGAGCCACCGCGCCCGGCCAGGCCTGGTCTTTTACCAGGGACACTCTTCCTCGGCAGGTCCTATACTCCAATTCTTTCTCTCCCACCCCAGCCCCATGAGACTGCTTACACTGCTGCTCAGTTCCTGAGCTTTTGGCTGCCACTTTTTTTTCAGCTTCTGCTCTACTTGGGTCTCTCTCTCTCTTTCTCTCTCCCCTACAAATTGGCAAATGCCGCAAGGGGAAAAGCAGCAACAAATATTGGGCTCAACTCGTTTGCTTCCCCTCTCTCAGCCATGTTGACCCCTAAAGTTCTCCCTCCTTTGATAATGTGTCTGTGTTTTCAAAGAACTTGTTTTAAAACATTTTCCTCAACTTTTCCAGTTGTACTGGGTGGTAACATGCCAGTCCGTCATAGCCAGAGTGGAGACTTTTGTCATTCACATTTAAGTGCTCATTGACAACGCTGAATCAGAGGAATTCCTCAAATAGGAATGGTTTCCTGTAGAACTTCACAGCGTCCTATCTCTGTTGAGTCTGAAAATAAATAAATAAATATATAACTGACTTTACCCTGTCAGTAAATTCTACATTAAAAGAGTCTTAATTACTCAGCTGTTTAAATTGAGGAAGTACAACAGGAAGGTCAGAGATACAGCTATAATTTAATTTTTTCTCTAAAATGAAGTTATTTGCTTATTTTATTTGTCAAGTTGGGTTCTTGAGCCACCACAAAGCACAATGATTTTGATTTGAAGCCAGATTATTATTTTATTTGCCTACTTACAAAAGCTTAAAGGGTAACAAACTATGGACAATTCTACTTGAGCTACTCAAAATAGTGTATTCTAAATTCATAAAAAATAACATTGAGAAAAACACTAGATCAGTCTGAGAAATAGGAAAAGAATGATTACTAAATATGTTTAATTTATAGGCATGTGACTCAGACTACAGCTGGGAAACCAGCTCTCCTCGGGAGCTGATTTAAAATCTCAGATTCTGTAGCCCTGTCCCCAAGAAATTGTGGTTCCAAAGATATGAGGTAGGGAGTTTCCAAATGATTTCTTTGTAGGTAATCTCAAGACACACTTGGAGAAGCACCGGTTTAGAGAACTGAGGTTAGATTTAATTATAGCAATTCCCCATATCTACTGTGTTCTATTTGTGTTTCATGAAAACAAGGAACTGAAGTTTTAAGAATTTCATTACATTTAATTATTAATATGATCACTGTCCATAGTAGCTTCGTATTTGTTGCACTAGCATAGTGTAATAGTGAAGTATATGGGCTTTGGATTCATATTGCCTGGGTTCAGATTCTAAGCCAATCCTAATTACCCATGTGACTTGGGCAAGTAACTTAACCCAACTTCCCAGCTTCCTCATCTGTGAAACAGGAGAAATAATACTTCACGGGGTTAGTGGGAATTAAATTGTTATAATAGATGTAGTGTGTTTATCAGTGATAAAAGCCTTTTTAAAATATTAAGTATTTGCTGGTCATGGTGGCTCATGCCTGTAATCCCAGCACTTTGCGGGGCTCAGGTGGGCAGATCACTTGAGGCCAGGAGTTGGAGACCAGCCTGGCCAACATAGTGAAACCCCATCTCTACTGAAAGCACAAAAATTAGCCGGGCATGGTGGTGCATGCCTGTAATCCCAGCTACTCAGGAGTCTGAGGCACAAGAATTGCTTGAACCTAGAAGGTGAAGGTTGCAGTGAGTGGAGATTGCATCACTGCACTCCAGCCTCAAAAAATAAATAAAGAAATAAATAAACATAAATAAATAAATAAATAAAAATTGCAATCACCTTGTGAGTAGCTGCCATAATTTTCTTGTTTTACTCATGGGGAAATTGGGTCTAGAAAGTTTGAGTAAATTATTCAAGTTCATGTAGCTGGAATGCAGCAAAGGCAGCATGAGGCTCAGGCTGTTAGTAAGCCTATGTGTTAGATCCTACTCTATACTGTTTCCATGATCCAAATGTCCCCAGCACCCACCCCACGTGGTAGGTACAAATGTCATCTCAATAAATACTTAACCCAAGTCAGTACCATTCAGAATGTGTTCCACAGACCTTCAGCATCGGCATCATCTGGGAGCTTCACAGAAATACAGATTCTCATACCTCACTCCAGACCTACAGAATCAGAAACTCTAGGGACGGACTCAGTAATTTACTGCTTACCAAGCCCTCCAAGTGACTCTGATGTAAGTTTAAGTTGGAGAGTCATAGACTTAGAACAGCGGTTCTCAACTTTGGCTGAACATTAGAATTTTCTGGGAAACTAAAAACTTTCCAAAATGCTCAGATGCACCCAGACCAATTAAATCAGAATTGATAGAGCTAAGATCCAGGAATCAGTTCCCAAGTGATTCCAATGTGTGCAAGATTCAGAAGAACTGCCCTATATTCTTTTGCCTGATAGCCCCTCTCTGTGAAACTGAGTAGCATTTGTCCCTTCCCCATCTCTCACATAACTTCCACCTTGTTCCACAGCTCCAGAAGTCCCTAGGGGTATCTCTCAGATGCTGAGGGTAAAGTGTGGACTATGACTCCAGCCTCCACTGCCGTGTCCTGTCCGCTCTGGCCATCACTGGCACAGACAGCCTTTGCACTTGTTCCTGGCTGCCAACATTCAGGCCACAGATGCCTTCTCCTGGTGCTGAATCATTCACTGCTCAGGTGCAGATCTGAACCAGGGCAGGAAGCTTAACTCCCTATCCTCTAAGTCCTGCTTTCTCTGAATGCTCCCAGAAGAGGCCCTAGGCCAGGAGAGTTTAGTGAGACAGTTATGTTTGTTTACAAGATAGGCCTTTGTTTCAAGATGTTCACAAACACTCTTAAAGTAGCTCATTTGGGATGTTTTGGATGCTATTAATTAGAAGTGTCACTCTCCTCCAGTCTTCAGGTCCTGTGGCCATTCTTTCTTTGAATACTTTTTTCAGTCCCACTTTCTCTCTCCCGAGAATCCAATGGTACAAATGTTAGCTCTTTTGTTATTGTCTCACAGGTCCCTGAGACTCTGTTTATGGTTTTTGTTTTGTTTTATTTTTTGTTTTTGTTTGTTTTGTTTTGTTTTCTGTTCATTGTGCCAGATTCCACTTGAAGTAGGTGTAAATTCTCCTTCTGGGGATCTTCCCTTACGCCACAGTTTTCCGATAGTCATCAGCCCCTGATTCATCAAACATGCTGTGTACATTGGAATCTCCTCAGCCTCAATGGCACCTGTCGCCACATGCCAGACGAATTACTGGACCGGCCAATGTGCTTTCTCTAAATATAGAGAATAGGATACATTTAGCACTGCTATTTAAATTTCATGAACTATGATCACCTAAGCATAAGAACAAATTCATTCAGAAGTGACTTGATTGAAAAACTGAAATTACTAGATTTTTCACACACTTTAATCATCAAAACTTTTATATTTTGAGATAATTGTAGATTCACATGCAGTTATAATAAAACAATCCAGAGAGCCCATATACCCTTCATCTTGTTTTCTCCAGTGGTAACATCTGGTCCAATTAGAGTACCATATTACAACTAGGAAATTGACATTGATACAATGCATCAAGTGTATTCAGATAGCACCAGTTTTACGTGGACTCAGTTGTGTATCTGTGTGTGTGTTTGTGTGCATATTTAATAATAAGCAATTTCATCACACACATAGATGCATATGGTCACTACAGTTCAGTACAATTCCAACACAAGGATCCCTCACACCACCCTTTTACAGCCACAACTACTTCCTTTCCATTTCCTGAAGCCCTGGCTATCATTAATCTGTAATTTTGTCATCTTGAGCATACGATACAAATGAAGTCATACAGTATGTTGTTTGTACGGTTTTCTTAGTGCTTGCTCTAGGTATTACAATATACAAAGATATCATCATAGTCCAGTCTACTGGTAACAACATTTTGCCATGTCTAGTAGAGTACAAAGACCTTCTTCCATTTAGATCTCTACCCTCCCAGTTTCTTAAAGATGATTGTTGTAAGTATTGGCTCTATGAAGAATAGGACCATATCAGATGCATGTTATAATTTTTGCCTTAACCATCAAATGTGATTTAAGAAACTCATGAGAAAGACAGTCTATTATATTTACCCCTATTTTGTTTTTAACAATTCCAATATTCTTTCTTTTTTGAAGTGTTAAGCCTTCTGCTATTTCCTTTATCCATTTTTTCTACATAATAGGTTTGCTAGCAATGAGTTTTCTTAGCTTTTGTTCATCTAAGAATGTCTTTATTTCCCCTTCATTCCTGACAGACATTTTTGCCAGAAACAGAATTTGAGGTTTATGGTTCTGTTCTTTCAGTGCTTGAAAAACGTGCCACTGTATTCTGGCCTCCATGGTTCCAGAAGAGAAATCTGTTCTCATTTGCGTTGGTGTTCTATAAGTAACGTACCGTTTCTCTCTGGCTGCTTTCAAGATTTTTCTTTACCTTTCGTTTTCAGACTTTTAATGGTGATAAGTCTTAATGTGGATTTCTTTGGAATTATTCTATTTGAGATTCTTTAAGCTTCTTAAATCTCTATATTTCTGTCTTTCAACAAATGCAGGAATTTTTCAGCCATTATCTCTTTGAATACTTTTTTCAGTCCCACTTGATCTCTCCTGAGAATCCAATGGTACAAATGTTAGCTCTTTTGTTATTGTCTCACAGGTCCCTGAGACTCTGCTTATAGTTTTTGTTTGTTTTTGTTTTTTCAGACAGGGTCTTGCTCTGTCACTCAGACTGTAGTGCAGTGGTATGAACTTGGCTCACTGCAACCTCTGCCTCCCAGGTGCAAGCAATCCTCCCACCTCAGCCTCCCAAGTAGCTGGGACTACAGGCTTGTGTGACCACGCCTGGCTAATTTCTTGTATTTTTTGTCGAGATGGGTTTCCACATGTTTCCCAGGCTAGCCTTAAACTCCTGAGCTCAAGCAATCCACCCACCTCTACCTCCCAAAATGTTGGAACTACAGGCGTGAGTCACTGAACCTGGCCTCTGAGACCGTTTTTATTTTTTTCAGTCTATGCTTTTCTCTCTTCAGCTGGAGTAAAATCTGTTGACCTATCCTCAAGTTCACTGATTCTATCCTCTGTCATCTCCACTGTATTACTGAGCACATCCATTATGTTTTTTATTTAGCTTATTGTATTTTTCACTTCTATAATTTCCATTTGGTTCTTTTTTATAACTTCTATTTCTTTGCTGAGATTTTCTCAGTACTTTTTGCATTTGTTTCAAGAGAATTTGTGATTGCTTATTAAAGTATTTTTATGATGGTTGCTTTAAAATTCTTGTCAGATAATTCCAGCATCTGATTCATCTTGATGTTGGTACCTGTCAATTGTCTTTTCTCATTCATGTTGCGATTTTCAATTGTATCCTGACAGTTTTTATATTATATTCTGGATCATATTTAATCTTCTTTTATTAGCAGGCAGCCCCCTGTTGAGATATTGAAGACCAGGTGGATGCATATGTTTAGCTTCCTGACACCATCCTGGCAAAAACAGAGCGCTGACTCATACTGCCTCACTGCAGTGGGGTGGGTGGGAGGAAGCTCAGCTCCCTGTTTGGCCCCGCTGACACCTTCCCAGTGAAAGTGAGGCACTGACTCCTACCATCTCCTGGCCTCCAAATGGGAATGAAAACTCAGCTGTTGCGGGAAGTCAGGGACCCCAAACAGAGGGACCGACTGGAGCCACAGCAGAGGAACATGAATTGTGAAGATTTCATTTTAATATGGACATTTATCAGTTCCCAAATAATATTTTTATAATTTCTTATGCCTGTCTTTAATCTCTTAATCCTGTTATTTTCATAAGCTGAGCATGTATGTCACTTCAGGACCACTGTGATAATTGTGTTAACTGTACAGATTGATTGTAAAACATGTGTGTTTGAACAATATGAAATCAGTCCACCTTGAAAAAGAATAGAATAACAGCAATTTTTAGGGAACAAGGGAAAACAATCATAAGGTCTGACTGCCTGCGGGGTTGGGCAAAAGGAGCCACAGTTTTCTTCTTGCAGAGAGCCTATAAATGGACGTGCAAGTAAGGAAGATATCACTCAATTCTTTTCCTAGCAAGGAATATTAATATTAATACCCTGGGGAAGGAATGCATTCCTGGGGGGAGGTCTATAAATGGCCACCCTGGGAATGTCTGTCCTATGTGGTTGAGATAAGGACTGAGATATGCCCTGGTCTCCTACAGTACCCTCAGGCTTACTAAAGTGGTAAAAAAAAACCCGGCCCTGGTAAATTTGTGGTCAGACCAGTCCTCTACCCTGTTTTCTGTTGTTTAAGATGTTTATCAAGACAACACATGCACAGCTGAACACAGACCCTTATCAGTAGTTCTGCTTTGCCCTTCTCCTGTTCCCTCAGAAGCATGTGATCTTTGTTCTGCTTTTTGCCCTTTGAAGCATGTGATCTTTGTACCTACTCCCTGTTTTACACCCCCTCCCCTTTTAAAATCCTTATTAAAAAACTTGCTGGTTTGAGTCTCCGGTGGGCATCATGGTCCTATCAATATGTGATGTCAGGCCCGGCAGCCCAGCTGTAAAATTCCTCTCTTTGTACTCTTTCTTTTTAGTTCTCAGCTGGCCAACACTTATGGAAAATAGAAAGAACCTATGTTGAAATATCGGGGGTGGGTTTCTCTGATACTCAGCTTTCTGCTGGGCTTCATTGTCACCAGGGAGTAGGGAAGGAGGGGGCTAACACACACAGCTTTGTGGCTTCAGGGTAGTTGCAGGTGGTCATCTTCTCACTGGTGCTGCTGAAAACTGGGTGGTGGTAGGGGGCATGGAGGGAAGTAGATGGGCAATGAGAATCCACATCCCACCCCCTCATTTTGCCTGCTTGATTCTGGGTAAGGGCGGGAGTGGGGACCAGAGTGCCCATTAGCTCTGTTTTGCAGATCGCTGTTCAGTCTCATTGCTGCTGAGTGGGGGTTAGAGGTTCACTTCGCTGCTGCTCCTTGCTGACTCTACCCTGGTGGGAGAATAGGAGCACTGGCCACTTCTGCCAGCAGGAAAGGGAATACTAGCTCCCTGATCAGTCCTACCAATACCACGGGGCACGGGAGTCAGAGCGCCACCATCTGATGCCCCCGAGACAGGGGATGGGGAGGAAGATCAGCTCCCCACTCCATCTCACTGAAACTGTGGAGAGGGGAATATAATTTTCCCATTAGTACTTGGCAAGAGTAGGGCAGGTATTAACCAAAAAGGCTGCCTATTGCAAGGACACTGGTTTCTTGGTCCTTTGACTAGGAGGAACAGACTTTTCTTAGAGCTTATTTTATCTGTGCCTGTTGGCAGCTCTAGGGTGGAGGCATCTGCAACACCCTGTCTGGGATATATGACAGGCAATAACGAAACTTATAGAAGTCACCAGCCGCTTGTTTCTCAAGTCCCCAGATCCCTAGGCAGTCTACCTTCTTTCCTCCTTTGAGTTTCCCTGGGTCTGTTTGTTGTGTTACAGCCACAGTTGTAAGAGGGATCATCTGCGAGAAAGGGAGTGCTCCATCTTGACTGGAACCAGAAGCATGATCTATACTTGATTTTTAAAAGAAATAAATAGATAATAGGTATGTTGATACTAACAGTGAATTCATTTAAGCAGCTTTCCAGGATATTATAATTTTATCTGGCCCAGTAGTCTACATCTATCACATATGTTATGCTATAGTATGTGACAAAAATTAGTTTTCCAAAGGAGAATATTCTGGAAATAACTTCACAGTATCAAAGAAAATTAAATGATCTTCTCTGTAATTTTGTGTGGGTATATTGAGATGAACTTAATTCTCTGAACAATGGTAGTTTTCAACTTAACTAGAAACCAAATTCCTAACCAATTTGGCTAAAAGAAGTTTTCTTGCATCTAAAAAAATTTGGAACAGAGTTAGATTATAGACCAAAAATGAAGACAGTTTTAAAAATAACAGTGCTGGTGAAAAAGAGCCTTAATACTCAGAGATGCAATGTCTCAAAGTATGTGGACATTATTATGTAGACATCTCCCCTGGGCAAATGAGACAAAAATATGCATGACTTTCAACAAGAAGATGTTACATTAGATTGTCTTCTTTCTTTCTTTAATAGATAAAATTAATATATGCTTCTGGAAAAATATTCAAATAATACCTAAGTAAAAAATGGAAACTGTAATGATTCATTCCTACCTTAATCTTCAGTACTCTTCCCACAGTTAAGAGTTTTGGTTTGTTTAGTCAGATTTCTTCAAAATAGGCTTCAGTAGTCAAAGATTTATGTAAACAGTAGAATTTGAAATCAATCATTCACTCCATAAAGACTTTGAAAACCAATCATGGCAAATGACTTAGGAAAAGTAGATAAGAGCTTTCTCTTGGGTCTGTTCCAGCTTTCAATTCATGAAGAATAAGATGTGGCTACCCTTTAAAATATACACACAGACACACACATTTCACATGCTATTCATCTGAAAGGACCAGTTCAGTGCACCTTCAGCAGTATGCTTATTTCTGACTTTACTTGGAATCTGGAAGTTGTCTTCTTGGAAGTACAGCATGTGGTACACAGTGAGCATTCAGTGAGTATCTGTTGAATGAACTGTAATTATTTTAAGAGGGAACAACATATTTTTGTCTTCTTCATAAACAACATGATTCATGTAGAAAATAATGCAAAAGCTTACAAACATAATCTATTCATCAACTAGCCCTCATAGACTCAGCTCAAAATCCATAAACTATGAAGTCTTGCCCAAGGACCTTCATAAGGAGGGCTCGCTCCCTTTTTCCAGCCCCTCAGCCTTTGTTTAATACCCTTTTGTGCTGCTTAGCACGGATCTGTGTGGTGGATTGTTGGGTTTAGGTACTATCTAATAGAATGAAAACATTCTCTTGGTGTGCATACACCATCTCATGCACTCCAATATTTCCCACTGTTCCTGACACAATGCCTTGCATAGAGAAGGCATTCAATAAATATTGATTGAATGAAGAAGTTGAATAAACCACATCTTGATTTCAAGGGAACACCAATTTAGCCACAAACTTGGCTTTTTCCTTTTGTTCATATCTACATTTGTATGATAAGCATCACTATTTTGATTATATTTAGTTAGAAAGTATGATGTTTCAAATCAAAGAGTTTATTCATCTATAATATTTTGCTAAGTTGTTTGCAAAAGGAGAGACTTGGGACACATTTGAATTTCTATGGTGAAGGCAAGCCTTGAATCTCCCAAGGAAATTATTTGAAACCCTGTGTTCAAAATCAGTTGCTGAGATCTGAATGTCTTCTTGGTTAATGCTGAGAGTTTAAATAGTGTTCAGGGAGACCAGGAGGGTAAAAGATACTTCATTGGAAATGACACATGCTCTAAGAATACAGCATTATATTTTCCTATCATGCCACATTTCTTCGTAAAGGTATAGTCATTTCACACTTTCAGTGTGGTGATTAGGAGATGTTATCTGGACCATTTACATTCACAAATATCTGAGAAAACAAAGAACATCTGTTCATTCTTAGCTGCTGCCCCATACAAGCCTTAAACCCTGTTTACGTGATTGTGACTGAATCAGATGATTTGGAAAGATGTACTCAATCTATCCTTGTGACATCGTAATGAAATAAATGTAGGAAACAAACAATAAACCTTTCATTCATGACTGATTCTCTCAGATTCACAGGAACACATTGCAAGTGAGAAAGTAGGCAAATTTAACATTTAACCTTTCACAGTTAGTCAAAATAAGAGTTAGTTTCTAGCTAGATCAAGGAAAAATCTGACTACATAGAGATGTAAATTATGGAATAATATTTTAGGGTTTGATATTTAGGCCTGAGGTGTGCACACTTCTAGAAGGACCCAGAACACTGGAGCTGTTCTAATACATAAGGCTTTCTGCCTCATGGGATCACTTTTGCCTTTTCCCTGATCATTTCTGGGGCTCACATCCCTGAGTTGGCCAAAATAAACTCAGTGTAAAGTTTTGCACTGCCATGTATGAAAGCAAAGCCTGAGCCCCTTGTACCTGCATTTGTCTGTGCTTCTGATTTTTCAATTCTCTATTCAGACAGAAATAAGAGGGAAGAGGTATTGTAGGTCACTCCCCCATCACCCTCTTTCTACCCTCATCCTTCTCTCCACCCCGCCCACTACCTTGAGTCAGCAGCTTAGCAATGCTATCCTTGGGTGGACACCAGAAATGGTCAATTATGCAAGTCTAAGAGATCAGCTCAAATTAAAGCTTCAGGGTTCTCCCTCTGAAACTCAAGAGAGGGGCTCTGGACTCTTTATCATCATTGAACAGGGAACACAGAAAGAAGATGGCTATATACATTGGTGAAGGAATGAGCCCAGTGTGAATCTTCTGTGAAAACTATAAGCAGTGTGCTGTAATATTAAATTCATTAGAATCTCTCACTGGAAAATTGCCTGTTTAATGAGAGTTTGCAAAAGCGTTAACTGAATAGAGAGTACTCTGCTTGTACATCCTTAAAGAATGTTCTCATCTTAGGGTTGCCCAACCATTGCAGGTATTTCTTTGATGACGTAGTATTTTACTCTGTTCTGTCCTTTGGGTCATGCTCAAGGTTGTTCTGATCTCCTTTCAAGGCTCACATCATTGTTAATGGCTGACTATTTTCTCTTCACAGTCCTCAAAGGCTGGCTCTTCTCTCTGGAATATCATAAGCCATAGGCCTACTTATTTGGGTGGGTGCCAGCATTTATGCACAAGTAACAGCTTAAGAAAGCTTTTCAGTTGTTTTTATTTTGTAGGTACAAGCTCTGTAGGTACACAGTGCTAGCTTTAAATAAAACCTTATGAAATTAAATAAGAGGTGGTTTAGATGAACTGGTTATTCATAGTCTTAGTTAAGAACAATTTTGATCATAAAATAGCTGTAAAGATGTTTTCCTAAAAGAAGTGCTTTCAGACTCTCCACATGAAGACAAAGCCTTCAGTGCATTCATATGGTTTAGTTTTATGTTTGTGATAGACCAATTTTTAAACTACAAGTTCAACAGCTGACTTGGAAACCAGAACCCACCCTCTGAAATATATAAGTGGGATATATACAGATGGTATAATCCCAAGGGCAGAGCCTGCTCTGAGTTTGACAGTCTTTAGTTCCAGCTGGTGACTAGAGATAATTTACATTATAATAGTAGGACCAAGAAATGCTTTTAATGCAAATTCCTTGCATTGCATGTCTCTCTTTGAAGAACAAGTGGACATTCTTGCAGACTCTACCAGAATAGGAGGCTGTTTGTCTTTTCCCAGCCCAGCGGCTCTAAGTGGATATGGAAGCCTGAGGCCTTATGAATTTTATGCCACATTTAGTTTTATCTTAGGGAGGTTACAATATAGAGCTTTACAAACTCCCCTAGACGCATTATTTTCTTTGTACTTTTCTGTTCACTGTTTTTCCTAGTTTATCACAATAAACACATACTATATTAATAATGAGGGAAATATCTTAGATTGCCAGTTATACTTACCATGTTAAGAGGAAAATCAAAATGATATTATAGCTTACAGGTAATGCTTTTTTTTTCATTAAGCAATATATGCTATTTATTTATTTACGTTTGAGTCAGGGTCTTGCTTTGTCACTCAGGCTGCAGTGCAGTGGTGTGATCACGGCTCACTGCAACCTGGACATCTCAAGCTCAAGCAATCCTTCCACCTTAGCCTCTGGAGTAGCTAGGACCACAGGTATGTGCCACCATGCCCAGTTAATTATTGTCTTTTTGTAGAGATGGGGTTTCGTCAGGTTGCCCAGACTGGTCTTGAACTCCTGGATTCAAGCGATCCCCCTGCCTCAGCTTCCAAAAGTGCTGGGATTACAGGCATGAGCCACCACATCTGGCCTATGCTTTCACTGGGATGGAAAAAATTACAGATATATACGCAAGTCATGCTGGACTGTTAGCTATTTGTAAAATGGCCATCCCAATTGTAATTTCATATGTTCTCTCCATTGTTCCCGTAAATTCATTCTTATTTATTCATTCATTCTTTGTTTTGTCCCACACAAGATTTGTGCCAGCTTACAAAGATAGAGAGGAAAATGAAGACTAAAAGTAGAAGAAAAATAAAAATAAAAAATAGAGGATGGGTGTGTAAAACAGATCAAAATGACCGATAACCACTGTAACAACTGAGCCACATAAATGGTTCTCTAAAATTTTTCTTAGCCAACACCAAAAGTGAAACGTTAGCTGGTCACTAGATTCAGGGACCACAAATCAAAACAAACTAGTTGGTTGGTAGATGTGCTTCTGCCCTTGGTACTGGAGTTAGACAGGGAATTCTCCCAAGGAGGCTTGTAAAGAAGACTGTGTCCTGTGATGAACATCCATGACAACATCCTTACAAGGTCCTTACGATAGAGACGGTGACCTACTCTCACACAGCCCCTCAACATAGGCTGGTGACATCATATCAAAGAACAGTCGGGGCTGGGCGCGGTGGCTCACACCTATAATCCCAGCACTTTGGGAGGCTAAGGCAATGGGATCACCTGAGCTCAGGGGTTCGAGACCAGCCTGGGCAACTTGGGGAAACCCTGTCCCTATGTACAAAAAAATTAAAAACAAAACAAAACAAAAACAGAGAATAGTTGGGTAAAAATGGATTCTACAGCTAGAAGTCTGCCCAGCCTCATCTAGAAACTGACCATGTTGACCATATACACATAGAAAGTGGCAAGATAGTGCCAGCCTCTAGGAAATTCTCAGGAAATGTCAACGATTAGTGTTACCATTACCAATACTGTGTGTCAGATGAGCGCCTGATCTTTGCTGGGGAAGAGATGGGCGCTACGTGATGCAGGTGAGTGAAAGCGGCCCGCAGGAGCTCACAGCTCTTACTTCTGATGCAGGTCTTCCAGCTCTTCTACTTGCAGGTCAGGCTTAAATTGGACATTGTCATGGTTGGGCTCTCTAGGAAAGATGGGTTTGCTCCAGGTGATACTTGAAAAACGGAAACTCCATAAACAAAGCCACTGCCGGTGTGCAGAGCAAGTCAAATCTGAGCTAAGAGCAGTACCTTCCAAGCAGAAACCCATGGGCGTGAGCATTTCGTTCTTGACAGACAAACTCCTTTTAAGGAATTTAAAAAGCTATCTAGAAATCCTTTCTGATTCTTCCCCCTGACTTCACCAGGATAGAGGAGAATAAAAATGTGGTCTTTAGGCTGAGTGCAGTGGCTCACGCCTGTAATCCCAACACGTTGGGAGGCCGAGGCGGGCAGATCACTTGAGGCCAGAGCTCAAGACCAACCTGGCCAACATGGTGAGACCCCATCTCTACTAAAAATACAAAAATTAGCCAGGCATGGTGGTACGTGCCTGTATTCCCAGTTACTCAGGAGGCTGAGACAGGAGAATCACTTGAAACTTGCAGTGAGCTGAGATTGCACCACTGCACTCCAGCCTGGGGGACAGAGCAACACTCTGTCTCCAAAAAAAAAAAAATGTGGTCACCAGGATCCAGAGAAGCATCTCCCTTCTATGTTCCCTTCTATGTTCTCCCTCCCCCATGCCCCTTCCTCCTTCCCCTGTCCTCCTTTTCTGAATCGTATTAAATGGTTCATTACAGTTGGTCCTATCATGTTAGAAGACAGTGACGGCTGGGACCTGCCAAGAACAGAATCCATCTGGGGCCAAATACCCTCTGCCTGGGTTAATCCCCTTGGTGGTTGCATATAAAACATGGGGAAGTATGCTGTGAAGATTAGCCATGCCTCATATACTGGATTCTGAACACCAGGATGCGTGGGGGCCTGCAGGTCTCATCATCACGTCACTTTCTCCTTTTAATGAAAACTGAAACCCAGCTCCAGCCAGAGGGCGGTGGGGGTCAACAAATGTGTAGGCAAAGAAAATAGGAATGTTTAGGAAGGCTAGATCCTCCCCCCGATCTGATCTAAACCGAGGCTCTCCCTCCCCCGGCACACAGACTGCAGGAGGGACAGGAGGGGATGGGGAGGGCTCACGGGCAGGAATTAAGTGTGGCTCTGTCTGTTTCTGGCTTCTCTGTAAATACTGTGACACCTCCGAATGGAGGAACAGCTGAGATAAGTGACTGCTAATCCCCCAGTGCCGGGGAGGAGGCCGGGCCGCTCCCTTCCCGATCCCAGCAGATGGTGGATGAAACAGACTTCCCCGGAGGCAAGGGCAGTAGGAACTGTCCCACCTTCTGTTCCTTCGGTTTGCCCTGCACGTCTCCCTCATGGCCAGTCCATGCCGAGAAGGGCCTCGCTGGCCCTCGAAAGCCCTGGGGACCCGCCCCAGCTCTGCCATCCCACTGGGATCTACAAGGTCAGCCAACCTGGCTTCCAGCCAGCACTGGCAGCTTGTGCAGCATCCAGCAAAGCTCTGTGGGCTTCAGAGAGAACAGCCAAGCAGTGCGGCTAAGTTTTTCACTCTGCAGAGAAACGTACCTAGGGGAAAAGGGTTAGGGCTCATTTAAAATGCAGATTCAATCTTCCAGGGTGGAACCCAGGAATCTGAATTTCTATTAGGCAGTCTAGGTAATTTGGCTGGAGGCAGTTTTAGCATCACATTCTGAGAAATAGCAGACCAAGTATATGTGAAGGTATTTTTGGTGGTGGTTGGGAACAGGGCTGAAAGCCAGGTGTCTGAGTTTGAATTGTCACTCTACCATTTGCTCACCTGTGTGACCTCGGACAAAAAAGGCTCAGTGGTTCCCCAACTCACAGGATACAAACCAGTCTTTCTCAAACTGCAGGAAGCACAGTTTAGTCACAATTAGCAATAAAAAAATAACATTGGGACTGATGTGAATGCACTGAGCACTTTTGAACTGTGTATTTCTAAAGGATTAAGATAGTAAATTTGATATTATGCATATTTTACCATAATAAAAAAAAAATCTAGAATGCACCAAAGAGGAGATGTCACTTTCTTTTTCTTTGTTTTGTAATTTTTTTTGGTTTTGAGATGTCATTTTTATATGCTTAAAAAACCAATCTCAATTTTCAAATTAAGTGGATCTGTAAAAATTTGTTTAAATAAAAGTCAGTCATGAAATCTTACTTTCCTGTTGCTTTACATTTTAAAATATATAAAATAAGGTTCAAAGTTTTTAAAATGTGGAACTCAAGGCTGGGCTTGGTGGCTCATGCCTGTAATCCCAGCACTTTGGGAAGCTGAGGCTGGCACATCACTTGAGCCCAGGAGCTTGAGACCAGTCTAGGCAACACAGTGAAACCCCGTCTCTTCAACAAATACAAAAATTAGTTGGGTGTGTTGGTGTGTACCTGTAGTCCCAGTTGTTTGGGAGGCTGAGGTGGGAGGATCAGCTAAGGTGGGAGGATCACCTGAGCCTGGGAGGTCGAGGCTGCAGTGAGTCCTGATTATACCACTGCACCTGATTATACCTGATTATACCTGGGTAACAGAGGAAGACCCTGTCTGAAGCAAACACACAAATACATAAAAATAAAATAAAGTAAAATGTGGAAATCGAGCAGTAATACAAATAGTAAATATCAAATAAGCATCCTTTCTTGCTACACACATAATACATATGAAAATACACTGTTTTGAGTGTTAAGCGGTGAAAATGAGTGGAATAGGAAATATATTTTTCAAACATTTTAAGGGTGAATATTGTTCCACAAAACCGCTGTGAGTCCTCCACTGTTCTACCCGCCTCCCACTAGAGCCAATGGGCCTGAGATGAGGGAGCCGGAAGTGGCTTCCTAGGCCCCGGAAGCCTGTGTGAAGGACTGAGGTCAATAACCATGGTTTTCCATTCCTGAGAGTGTTTGCACCTACAGCAGTGAAAGTGGGACTCTCTCATCAGCCACTCCCATGTAGAAACTCTTCTTCTCACACAAATGTTCATAAACTTCAGTTCTGCTCTACTTTTAAAAACGAACAACACTTCCTCGGGAAGCCTGTCTTGGAAACTCTTTCAGACTCCCCTTCCCTTTTTGTGACTATCCTGCTGATACCTCTTTTTCCTTCCCAGTTTGTGCCATAGCTGTCTGACTTTGCTGTAATTGCCACGGAGGATGAGTCCTGTCCTGTTTTATTTATCACTGAATCCTTAACTGGTACAGTTCTTGTCCTGCAAAGATTTGCTGAGTCAATGAAGAATGAAATCAACCGGATTCTTTAAAAGGCGACTGCCTCCAAAATATCATTATTACGCATACCATTTGCTTTGTATCTTCCATCTCACATATAGCATTTGTTTCTAATTATTACCATACACAATCACCTCTGCAAGAAGTGTTAGGGTATCGCTTTTGAGAGGGAAAACTTGGGGCTTGGGAAGGTTAAGTGTCTTGCTCAAGACCAAACAGATAGTAAGTAGTAAGTGATAGAGGCAGCATTTGAGCCCAGGTCTGTCTGACTCTGACACCAGTCCCATTTCTCCTTTTCCTTGGTTTTTCTGTATTTTCATGAGAGGAGGCAGTTCTACTCTTGGCATCCTGTCAATAAACATTTTTACTGTAAACTGCCTGCTGTGCTGCACGGAGTAATCTCAGCCAGGCCTCTTACCCAGCCCCACCACACAGCTGCCCTCATGTTTCTTCTCCAGACCGACCCAAACATGGTTGGGGAGTTCAGAGGGGAGGGCCCAGCATTCCCCAGTCGGGACAAGTATCTAATCAGCAGGCCTCCTCAGCATATCAACCCAAGACCACTCTAGAGAGAGATGCCAGTGCCCAGTTTTCTATTTTTAACTGGTGTGAACTGGAGGAAAACCACAAGCATTAAAAATCAAAGCGCCAGTCAAGAACTGAGAATGCAGGGCACCCCAGGGCGAACTAGTGATCTGTGTCCTTCTTCCATCTCCCTCTTCCTTCCCCCTCTCCTCATTTCATGCCATGTTTCTTTTTCCTTCTCAAAACTTCAAGATCCTGCAAAATCTGTTTTCCACAGAGGAGATGATATCTGTCATTTACGCCAATGCTTCTCACACTTTGATGTACACACCAAGCAAATGAGGATCTTGCTGAAAAGGGGATTGGGATGGCGCTTGAGACTGCATTTCTAGCTCATTTCCGGGTTATGACAATACTGCTCGACCACAGGCTGCACTTTGAGTGGCAAGGATCGGTGTATTCTTAGTTTAAGTTGCTGCTATGTTCTCCATCACAGTATTTGCCTTTTCAGTCTTGTCTCTACCTGGAATGAAGGCCTCTGCCCCCAGTTTAAAGATGCTCATCTCCCCACCATCAGGTGAGCAAGCTATTTTTGGCATTTGTTCCTTTATTCACTTTGGCAGCAGGGGATCCTTTTCTGACCTGAAGACCAGAGCCTGAATTTGAGCAAGACCCCCGCAGCATGGATGAGGGCTACCCAACAATTGGGCTGGGGTAAACCTGGTCCCTTCTCCAGGAAGACGTGGTCAAGCTCTCACAGAAACCCCTTTCTCCTCTTCCCTGGCCAGACCCTGATCCATGCACCGGCCGAAACTCGGGTGGCCTTGGTTAATCTCAGCTTTCTGACCTAGATGAGCCCAGCCCTAGCTCTCCGAGTAAAGCCATCCAGGCTGGTGGGGAAGAAACCAGAAGGGTGCCCTGTCCCGGGTGCCCCTTTTGCAGCCACTCAGATGTGCTGCTGTGGTGTCCTTTGTGCTCCTGGCAGCCCTGGAAGATGAGAAGCCGCTGTTGCTCCCCTGCTGCCCTGGCCCAGCTGTCAGGACCCCTCAGCAGAGGGCAGGGCGCCAAGCCTTCCCACTGCATGTGGCTTATTGTCCCCAAGGCTGGCGGGGCTGCGGAGGACCGAATCCACAGCCCATCCAGGGAGCACCCCCACCCCAGAACGGGGGAGGGGTGGGCTGGCGTCACTCAGTCTTCCCCTGCCCCCTACCCTTCATCGCCTGCCCCTCCCCAGCTCCCTATTTGGCCATCCCCCTGGCTGCCCCCTCCCCTTCCTTACATGGTCTGGGGGCCCCCTGGCTGATCCTCTCCCCTGCCCTTGGCTCCATGAATGGCCTCGGCAGTCCTAGCGGGTGCGAAGGGGACCAAATAAGGCAAGGTGGCAGACCGGGCCCCCCACTCCTGCCCCCGGCTGCTCCAACTGACCCTGTCCATCAGCGTTCTATAAAGCGGCCCTCCTGGAGCCAGCCACCCAGAGCCCGCCGCCGCCCGAGCCGAGCCGAGCCGCCCCGCCGACGGTGAGTCAGCGCCCGGCCTTGTGCGCTCACTTCTCGCTGGGTCCGCGGGCCGCGCGGGACTCCAGCCCCGCGCCGCCCCCTGGCCCGCCCGGCCGGCCCTGGGCCAAGGCCCCGGCTCCTGCGCTCTACGACTGCACTTTTGTATTTGGTTCTAGCTTATTTTGTCCTGGGCGTCCGTCCTCGCAGGACCTCGCAGGGGCTCTAAGAAGGGGAATTTTGTGGCTGCCCAACGGGCGTGCTTTCCCCTCCATCTGGGGCACAGGCATGGCGATACGGACAGGGCTGGAGATCGTGTTCCCAGTTGGTGAAAAGAAGAAAGTTAAAGGGCTGGGGAGGACTGAGGGGCTGGGTTTCATGGGTCCCTCCTCGCACCTGGCACCCTAGGTGGAACTCCTGGCCAGGAGCCTGGGTGGATTCCTCTGCCCTTCTCTGTCCCCAATCTCTTCTGCGGTTTCTTCCCTCCCTTTTTTGACTCGAGGGGAAGGGAGGTGGCAGGAGTGTTCCCCGCCCAACCCCCTGTCCAGTCCCCACAACCCCCTTCTGCTCTGTCCCCTCCTCTGGGTGCGGAGAAGGCCGGCTGCGCAGGCAGCTGAGCGTGGTCCGCCTCTCCTCCTCAACCTGCAGAACCCCCTGAAGCTGTGCCAAGATGTGTGACGACGAGGAGACCACCGCCCTGGTGTGCGACAACGGCTCTGGGCTGGTGAAGGCCGGCTTTGCGGGCGATGACGCGCCCCGCGCTGTCTTCCCGTCCATCGTGGGCCGCCCGCGGCACCAGGTAAACTTCCCGCCGAGCCCCCAGTCCACTCGTGACCCCTTCAAGTCCAGCCATCTAGGAAATGGCTCTCACCTGACCCTCTTTCGATGAACTCCTTAGGCCCGATTAAGAAAAGGCGGATTCACTTCAAATCCAAGCCAAGACAAGCAGTACCCCCCAAACGCCAACATACTGAGAAATGTACACCTGAGTGGCAGGCCTCTCAAAGGGTGGCACTTTGGGATGTGAAAGCCACCAGCTTCTCTCCACTTATGCCCTTTTGGACTTTTAGTCCTTAGTGTCTCCTCTGCCCTATACACTTCATTTTCTTCCTTGTCCTCTCTTTTCAGTCCTGTTTAAAACTTCTAACAATATAACCTCTCCCAACCAACCAGGACCCAATCCACATTCCTCTCTCATGTTCGCAGCCAGTTTACAGGGTTCCCCAAAGGTGTAATCTATCTCCTTCCTGGCTGCTGCATTTTTAGAAGCCAGGCATGACAGAGGCAGCAAGTGCCATGGTGATAGCGACATACCACCTCGTTTATTAAAAGAAATGCCATGCTCTCTGGGTTTGTCACATGCCTGGCCAGACAGGCTGCCAAGGAGGAGAGCTTAGTTCTCGGAGCTGGCGAATGACTCCAGGACGGCTCTGGACAGGCTGAATTCCGCTGTTGGAGTGAGGATGGCATAGCAGCCCATCATTATGTGTTCACTTGAATGTCAAAATCTTTTTCTTAGGAGAAATACAATGTGTCATTAATTCAGTCATTCCAAAATGCAGTCATCTATATCCCAGTTGACATGGGTGATGAGCTTAATAATTTAATGAAGGCATATGATATTTTTAAAGTGAGGCGAGGCTCTGCTTCTTCAGTGAAATAGCTTCATTCTCTCCTGAGTTCTATTCTCAACAATAGAATTATACATCTTTGGGGGAGTGGGGAGAAGGTAAAAGACTGATTTTTAAATAACTCTTCTAAATTGGGGTAAAATCCCATTGCTTATTATTTCTGGTATTTAAATATGTTCCTTGACTTGGGCAGTTAGATATAAATGGACAAGACACTGATTATATTCCTGACATGGTGAGTGCATGATTTTCTCATTTTTTTTCCTTCTCATAGGGAGTTATGGTGGGTATGGGTCAGAAGGACTCCTATGTAGGTGATGAAGCCCAGAGCAAGCGAGGCATCCTCACCCTGAAGTACCCCATCGAGCACGGTATCATCACCAACTGGGACGACATGGAGAAGATCTGGCACCACACCTTCTACAACGAGCTCCGGGTGGCTCCCGAGGAGCACCCCACCCTGCTCACAGAGGCCCCGCTGAACCCCAAGGCCAACCGGGAGAAGATGACTCAGATCATGTTTGAGACCTTCAATGTCCCTGCCATGTATGTGGCCATCCAGGCAGTGCTATCCCTGTATGCTTCTGGCCGCACCACAGGTATGCAGGGCTCTGGGGACAGTTACTGATTAATCACATTCCCAAGTCACCGACCTTGCTGTGAATCGGATCCCCCAATTGAAAAACGGATAATTCCTTTCCTCCCATTCCCTAGCAAGATCTGTGCTAAGAGAGAGAGGCAACAATAGTGCCCTGAGGTTAGATTCAGAGCACAGTTACTGTGGGAGCTGATAGCTTGTGGAGTTAGGTCCTTCCCTTATTTAAAGCTCAGCGCAATGTAGCAACTTGGAGTGCAGCAGTCGTTGTTATGTGTTTAAACCATCATATCACCTGGGCAAGCATCCCCAAGGAGAATACATTCCCTACAGGGTCTGAGTCAAAAGAGAGAGAAATGTGTAAGTTCAATAGGAGCAAAGAAAAACACACTTGGGTGCTTACATAATGTGCTCATGGCTGATAAGAAGGATGGTCATTTGAAAGTGTCCCCGGGAATTTTTTCTACTATAATAGTTAAAAGGATGAGCTGCAGTTTGCTTCAGATTTAGTATCCATGATGCTCATTTTTATTCTTTGTGTGTAAGGCATCTAATTTCATCTGGATCAACGCCCATTGCTAGCATCTCTTAGCCAAGATTGGAAGCAGGCTTTGCCATGGCTAAAGCAGTGGTGTTGTCCTCAGGAATTTACCTTGTTCTTGTCTGCTTCCCTGGGCAGGCATTGTCCTGGACTCTGGGGATGGTGTAACTCACAATGTCCCCATCTACGAGGGCTACGCTTTGCCCCATGCCATCATGCGTCTGGATCTGGCTGGTCGGGACCTCACTGACTACCTCATGAAGATCCTCACTGAGCGTGGTTACTCCTTTGTCACCACTGGTGAGTGTGTGTGTGTCTCATCTGCACGGTGTGGGTCTGCTTTCTTCCTCCCTCACTGAATCCACCTACCTCCCGACAATTGACTTCTTGCTTCAGAGCATGACTGTGATACTCTTTATTTCTGCAGCTGAACGTGAAATTGTCCGTGACATTAAGGAGAAGCTGTGCTATGTCGCCCTGGATTTTGAGAATGAGATGGCCACAGCTGCCTCTTCCTCCTCCCTGGAGAAGAGCTATGAACTGCCTGATGGCCAAGTCATCACTATTGGCAACGAGCGCTTCCGCTGTCCTGAGACGCTCTTCCAGCCCTCCTTCATTGGTGAGTTGTAGGGTCTGGTGCAGAGGCACGATTTTCCCTGGAAATCTTAGGGTCTCCCAGAGTGAAATCTAGAAGGCTCAAGAAGCCCTTGAGTTAAAAGAAGTCAAAGTTTGGACTCCCACACAGCTCAACCTCAAGTCCTGATGGCTCATTAAAGGGAAAGTCTATGTTCTGCTCTAGTGATATAAAGGATGACACACTGAGTTCATCTCAAAATAAAGGATGACACAGAGTAGTAACTAAATATCACATATTTGCAGGAAAAGGGCTATTTCACAAGAGCTGACTTATTCCAGTAAGTTTCATTACCAAGTAGCTGGATTTTCCAAGTTACTCATCATTAAATGCAATAACATTCCTACTCATAGTAATAACTGGACACTGGTATGTCAACAAATATCCTTCCTAAGCAATGCTTTCCACGAGGAACTTTGTCAGGATCTGACTTAAGTCCATAAAATCACATTCATTTTAGTTTAAACGTGTATCTTTTCCTTTTCCAATACATCTGATAGTTTCAGGAGGTGTTTACACGAAACAGGTGCTAAGCACAGTTGCTCCTTTCTTGGCATTGTATTGTGGATTAACTGTGAGGCACCCATTGCACTCTGCAGTGTGTCTTATAGGGCAACATATGTTTCAGAGACAAATGGTGACAGCTCACCCACACAAAGAAGTCCTGTTCTCTTCCCCCTACCTTGACCTGAATGCACTGTGATATGTGTGTGTGTCTATGTGTGTATGTGTGTGTGTGACTTGTTCCTAGGTATGGAATCTGCTGGCATCCATGAAACAACTTACAATAGCATCATGAAGTGTGACATTGATATCCGCAAGGACCTGTATGCTAACAATGTCTTATCTGGAGGCACCACTATGTACCCTGGTATTGCTGATCGTATGCAGAAGGAAATCACTGCCCTGGCTCCTAGCACCATGAAGATTAAGGTAAAGAACTTTTCTGAGTGGGAGATCCAAGGCAAATCTTGGTATTCTAAGCAGAATTACATTCCTAATTCCTTTTCCCCTCATACTCAGTTTCCTGTCTCCTACAAACTTTACGTATTACTTTTTCTACCACGTTTTCTGATTTTCTTAGCACTTTTCCCAAGATAGGTAACTTCCAAAATGCTTTTAAGCAGTGAATAAAAATAAATCTTTGACCAAAAAAGACATGCACACACGCAACAAAATCTTTGAATACATTTTTAAAGCCCCAACTTTTGGGCTAGCCTCCACTATATATTTAGCTTGTTGCCAAATTATATTCTAGATAAGTGGAGAAATTCCATTTTAATAATAGAATATATCTTTAATAATAGAAATGATGAAATAGAGGTGAGTTCATATAACTTGATTGGCCACATTATTTTGTGGTATGATGTATCCCACATTATAGCGAATTAGTATCTAATGGTTTTTTTCTGTGAACCCTCCCAACATGTTATTTGCTCCCTTGCTTGGAACTTCAGAGGTCACTGGAAGTTCTTGTTTTCTTTCTGCAGATTATTGCTCCCCCTGAGCGTAAATACTCTGTCTGGATTGGGGGCTCCATCCTGGCCTCTCTGTCCACCTTCCAGCAGATGTGGATTAGCAAGCAAGAGTACGATGAGGCAGGCCCATCCATTGTCCACCGCAAATGCTTCTAAGGTGCCTTCTCTCTCTATCTACCTTCCAGTCAGGATGATGCTATTATGCTTCTTGGAGTCTTCCGAACCACCTTCCCTCATCTTTCATCAATCATTGTACAGTTTGTTTACACACGTGCAATTTGTTTGTGCTTCTAATATTTATTGCTTTATAAATAAACCAGACCAGGACTTGCAACCTATAAAAGCCTCTCATTTGTTTTTGGGGTAGGCATGGGACGGGGCAGGTGTTTGCTTTGACACACTGAGCATTGTCAGAGTTCAGTACCACAAAATTCATCCAGATGAATTAATATGACAGTTAGCTGGGAGTTATAATACTAACTTTTGATTTCATATTTTGAGACAGAATCATGAATATATTTCATACTTGAAAAGCAGATTAAGGTTTAGTTCCATATACGTAAGAAAAGCAATTGAATAAGACAATTCTCCAGAATTAGTTGCTGCAGATGCCACTGAAAATTGTTGTTTTAATGTATGTTCCAGTTTTCGTAACCTTGCAGAAAATACACATATATTGACAAAGAGAAAGTCAAAGATTATTTTAAATAAATTGGCTTCACTTCTCAATTCTTTGAACTCTTCAGTTGACTTCCTGGGGGCTATGAAAGAAACATGAAGGTTGGCTGACAGTTGGGCCAGCCATGTCCCATTGCAAATACCCTCTAAACGTATTAAGACCATTGTGTGTGTGCAAAACAAATGTGAGGAAGCAGGAGCCAACACTTCTGCCTGATCAGTGACTAACTTGCGAGACAGAAGCCTTCAATCTCTTCATTTCTTTGAAAACTTGAGATCTTGGGTTGAGTGAACTGAAGGCTGCGAGGTCCTGAGGGAACAAGGGGAGGCGAGAGCCACAGTATTTGCTTTGCTCCATGTATGGTGGGAAGGCTGCTAGGGGCAGCGTTGAAAAGAATTGAATATGTTCCATCCTCAAGGAGTTCACACACCTACACATAATCCCCTAGTGCGTGTGGGCCTGGAGGCTTTAAGAAGATGTATGTGGGTCTGGGTCTTAAAGAATGGTCAGGAATTCGGGAGGTGAGAAGAGCAGAGAGAACATCTCAGCAGAAAGAAGTGGGGCAGAAGCCAGGATATAAAACACAGGACAGGCTGGTAGGTGCTGATGAATTTTAGAAAGCCCATTGGGAAAGGTAGATTTCAACTAGATTGCAGAAGCCTTACAGATTTTTGTTTTCAAATTAATTGCCAGTGAATTGTTAGCATTCACACAAATGTTTGAATGAATTTAATTGAGCTTTATTGATGAGGATTCAAGACACAGAGATTAAGCAACTGGTGCAATGTTATAAACTTTATTGGTGGAATATGCAAGACAGGAATTCAGATTTTCTGACATCTACCCTAACGGTGTCTCTAAAATAATCTTTCTAACTTCAGTTACAGTTTATCAAGGGTAACCCCATTCTATCACACGCCTTTTGAGAATTTGGGTTCAATATTTGCAGTACTCTGGACTCATTAGACATCTTTAATAAATTGTAACACATTGCTACTGTCATTCAAGGTCATATGTGTGTCTTTATGCCCTTTCGTACCAAAAATATCTTTTGATCCCTGATTCTGGGTTGAGCGTAGTATTAAGGGCAGGAGACACAAAGATGGATGAGAGCACACTTTCTGTGATTAAAAAGCTTCGAGTTTAGAGTTCTGTATCTAGCATGTCCAAATGGAAGGCCTTCTATGCAATAAAGGCTAAACAATACATTAATTTGTTGGCATTATGTTAGGGCTTCATATGAATATGAAGCCCTAACTCCCAATATGACTGTATTTCTTTAGATAAGGTGTAAACATTATTGTAGATCCACTCCCCGCCCCCGTCACCCCATTGTATCCTATAGCACAGATGAATTGCCTTCAAAGCCATGCATGGGGAGGTATGATTTCACTAGTTTTTGTGTCTCTTTCTTCTCCTCTGTACAAATGAGTGCATAAATATTATGAATTGTATCCTCTGAACACAATATTAATGCTTTAACTGTAGACGATTGGCTGGGGTATCACCTCTGGTTCTTTCCATTTGTGATTAGAAATGGAGTGGATATTTTTACTTCTATGTAAAAGTAGAAGCTTTGAGAATCAGCTTCTGATATTTGTGTCAGAAGAGGTAAGCACCCAGATTCTTGTTGAATTCTGAGGTCTTCTCATCTCTGCTCGATTATAGGGTATAAAGTATTAGAACAATTGAATCTTAAAAATTGTGCTTAAGGAAGGTACTAAGACAAAAGTGTCTGCTTAAGGTAATCTTCATATATACACAATAACTAAGATGTGGATAGTGCCTATGTCTTTGGATAAAGAGCAATAAACAAAAAACTATATAAATTATATTTCTTCTTAATTTATAATGAAGTATTGTTTGCAGTTTCTAATACCTCCAAACACCATTTCTTCACTTATTTTGACTAAACAATGGCCATTATGTAAATGTGTTTAAATATTTAAGAGAGTACAGTGGAGAGAAAAGAAATATTACTGAAGAAAATAAAATATTTCGAGGGGTAGGGCTGACTTATTGTATCCAGAGATACAATGTGAACAATGTGACTGGGTCTCCACCTTTCTTTCCAGTTCTCCCATAGAATTTATTATGGTCTGAATTGTGTTCCCTCAAAACTCATATGAAGCCCTAACTCCCAATATGACTGTATTTGCAGACAAGGCCTTAAGAAAGTGATGAAGGTTAAATGAAGTCATAAGTGTGGGGCCCTAATCCAATGGGACTGGCGTTCTTCTAAGAGGGAGAAGAGGCACCAAGAGTGTGAGCACAAAGGAAAAGCCACGTGAGGTCAGAGCCAGAAGTGGACCCATCTGTAAGCTGAGGAAAGAAGCCTGCTGACACCTTGATCTTAGACATCCAGCCCCCAGAACTGTGAGAAGTAAATGTCTGTTTTTTTAAGCCACTGATATGGTTTGGTTATGTCCTCACCCAAATCTCATCTTGAATTGTGGTTCCCATAATCCCCACATGTCATGGAGGGACCCAGTGGGAGGTAATTGAATCATGGGGGTGGTTACCCTCATGCTGTTTGTTCTCATGATAGTGAGTGAGTGCTCATGAGATCTGATAGCTTCATAAGGGGCTTTTTCCCCTTTTTCTCGGCACTTCTCCTTCTGGCCATCACATAGAGAAGGACGTGTTTGCTTCTACTTCCACCATGATTGTAAGTTTCCTGAGACCTCCCCAGCCATGCTGAACTGTGAGTCAATTAAACCTCTTTCCCTTATAAATTGCCTGCTCTCAGGTATGTCTTTATTAGCAGCATGAAAACAGACTAATATAGCCACCCAGTCTATGGTATTCTGTTATGGCAGCCTTGGCAGACTAATATACGATTTCTCCACCATCCTATAGGTAATATAGGATTTACCAACTTAGCAGCCTCTGAGACAAAAGAATACCTTCCCAAATAGTACTGGCAGAAGTCCCAGGAAAGAGTCTGAGCCTGGTCAGGCTTAGGAACCGAGTCATACCATTCTTACCACAGGGGCTGATCAATAACTGTTTAGCAGGGGAGGGGTGATTCTCCAAAGGGAGAGGACAAAATAGTGCAAACGCCATACCCAATGAGCTAGAGGAGGAGAAAATTCTGGTGGCTTGTAGGGGAAGAACCAATTGTTGGATGGCTCCCACCTTCCAGCTCAGGAGTTTTGATTTGGCAGGTCCTGAGAAGGACTTGAGAAGAGTAATGACTTCATGCAAACAAAACTAGGAGACAAGACTGAGAGTTTTTGGATAATATATTCCAGTGTGGCCTCAGGACTCAGGAACCCGGTGATCTCTATACGATCAGACTATCTGGATTTTTAAAAGGAAATAAGTCAGATTCATTTTATGGTTAATGTGATACAAATGCTATAAATATATACCAGTAACTAATAGGGAAGGAAAGAAATTAGGTCTTTCAGGCCTAAAACAGCAAAAGTTGTCTATGTTCACCTTAAGGTCTTCCAGGCTCATTATACAAGAAATCTCTCTTCCAAGCAGAGCTTCTCTGGCTGTTGCTATGGTAACCAAACTCCTGGTAGGAAGACATCCACAACAAAGTTCCTGGGGAGGTTGCAAAAGTACACCTCTGGTCACTGATGAACTTGATGTTAGGAGCCATTCTTTGAAGTTCATTCATTAGCCCTGGGTGCAATAGATGCAAGAAAGGTTGACTCGGAGGATAAAGAGCTTCAGTTCAACTATAGTTCTCTGAGTTCTTGTGGTTCTGGACTGCCTTCCCTCCCTGGTTGAGGCTGGAAGTGAAGGGGAGCTGGGTCAGCTGAGAGTTAAGTAGGAGTGGCCTGCATGTCCTTCAGCATCATTGTCTGCTTATTTTCCTGCATTGTTTTACTGTAACTTCCATGGAAGTCAGGACTAAAGAGAGGAGACAGAAAGAAAACGGCCCCAAGGGAAGACTGAAGTAAAGCGGAATTAAAACAGGGCTTAAATAGTAGATGAGAAGCAAACTCTAGAGTAAACTGTAAGCAAGGAATTGGGTCAACAGGGTAAGTGTTTAACACAGGAAGATGACTTTGGAACTATTACGGCAAGTGGCCTGGAGGCATCATGGAGGTCAGGATATGGTAAAACAGGCATCATGTAGGAAATTTAAGAGCAAATCTGCCTTAGGCAAAATAGCATTCTCCTAAGGCCTCTTGAACTCTAGGATGTACACTTTAGACTTCTTTTCCAGTGTCTTCCACCAAATGCTGGCCATCTGGGACATTCTCCCTATCACTCCAGTTACAAATTGAAACTTACTGTTATATTAGTTCATTATCACATTGTTATAAAGAAATACGTGAGACTGGTTAGTTTATAAAGAAAAGATGCTTGATTGACTCATGGTTCTGCAGACTGTAAAAGAAGCATAGTAGCTTCCGCTTCTGAGGAGGCCTCAGGAAGCTTCCAATCATGACAGAAGGCAAAAGGGGAATGAGGCATCTCACATGGTGGGAGCAGGAGCTAGGGGCAGGGAGGGGGTCACACACTTTCAAATGACCAGATCTCATGAGAACTCAGTCACTAATGTGAGGACAGTACCAAGGGAATGGTGCCAAACCATTCATGAGAAATTTGCCTCCATGACCAAATCACCTCCCACCAGGCCCTCCAACATTAGGGATTACAATTCAACATAAGATTTGGTGGGGACACAGATCCAAACCATATCATCCATCATTTACCTGCATCCTTAAAAGAGCAGACTGTGCCAATTAAGCAAACTGTTACCTAAACTATGTTCCCAAGGGAATACTCAAACAGATCTCCCTGCTAGAGAACACAAGCATAATTTAATAAAAGTTTTCTACATATAGTTTCTTATTAGACTGCCCAAAGGATTGATGTTGCATGGGCGTTGGGTCAAAAAGATTTGAGTTTAAATCCTAGTTCTGCCACTGATGAGTTGAGTGGTCTTTAAATCACCTAACTTCTTCAGGAAAGAAGAGCTAATTAAAATCATGTTCTCAGAGTTGTCATGAGAATGGAACAAAACGTGCTTAAGACACTCAGCACCATGCCCAGTACAAGCTGAATTATTTCAACTAGTTAACTTTCCTTCCTTCCCCATTTCCCTCTTTTTAGCATGAACTTTGGAGACTGGGTTGGGAGGTAATGGAGAGGGGCAGAGGTGGGCTACAGAAGTCTCTTCAAATCACATTGTTATGGTTTCTCTATATTGAGTTTCTCTTGAGAATAGGAAACATGAATAGGAAACATGAAGGAATAGAAAGCTGAGTCGGGAGAAAACCATTAAAGGGCATTTATAACAGGATGCGAAGGAAGGCAAAGAGGAACACAAAGTCTCTTTCTTGGAGACCTGGAAGACAAATTACAGAGAGTCATGGTGTGGGCAGGAGGAGCAGCAGCTCTGTGTGTGCATGTGAGTGTGTGCTCCCACACATAATACAGGTGAGAACAATGAACAGAGGGTTGGGCTGATGACCATGCGAAAAGGATTTGTCCGCTGTTTTTCTGTGCTCTTCAACTCCCACTATTCTCCCCATCCCCCTCGCATCCACATTCAAGAGTCTGGCCTCTCCTCTTTTCCCTTTGTATCTATGGAATCAGCATAGATGGACAAGTAGATTTACTATTGTCTAAATAAGTTGACATGAGAGAATTTGATTCCACAAGCCAAGACTTCCAACTAACTCCTTTTCCTGCCAGCCGGATCTGTACAGGAGCAGGCACTTAGGGAGAAACACTGTACCCACTCCTACTCCCACTCAACTCCCTGGCTTTGTGCCATGCCTCTGCCTCATGGAATTTCTTCTGTGTTTTTGGGGATTTGGGTTTCATGTTCTTTGGCCCTAGATCCTGGTCAATGCTCTTAGTCTCGAGGAACAGAACTCTCCTCAAACTAGGGAGTTAAGTTAGGAAAGGAGTTTATTAAAGAGATATAGAGGAACTCCTAAAATCTGAGGACATAGAGTTAGACTTCATAGGAAATGGGAATTTAGAACTGCAAAACCATCAGGAACAGCAGGCATTCTGAATTCTCTATCTCTTCAGTTCCCCCTTATAAATGAAATGTACCCATCTCTCCCACACAGATTTACTCATGTAACTCCTCCTGAAGGAATGGCCCTAGGCAAACAAGTTTGTTTCATGAATGGCCCCAGGACTAATGGAACCAGAAGGGAATATGTCTGACACGAGGACTTGTATATCTAAGCACCAGCAACCAATCAGACATTTTTTTCTCTCTTTAGCTGGAACTAAGAAGCACAGGTGGTGCTGTTAGTTCTTTGTGGTCTCTGGAACTGACACATAGCAGATGGTGGCCAAGATGGGTTGAGAAAGCAAAGAAGGCAAAAAGTTGCCAAGAGAAAATAAGAACATGGAGCTGCTATAGCTCAGGGAAAAAACAAGAGTGCCTGAACATACCTCTTGGGTAAGAGTTGTATGTGCATGTGGATAAGTTGTTCCTGTATTATGCAGGCATTTTGGTGGAACACCACCCACATATATATTATATCTGTTTTCCTTTAACTCTGGGAAATATTAGAAACATATTCAAACTTTAGTTTGAATAGAGAACAGCCTACATGATCACACCTACTGGAGTCTGCATTATACTTCAAATGAATGAAATGACTAGGTAGGATTTTAGACATCTTCAAACAAGTGGGAAGGATTAGGGTACAGTGGGTAAGGGCTGTCATCTAAAAGACCACCAGGATGGCTACATAGTAGAAAAGAGAGCTTTATTGTAGATGTCAGTTTGCAAACCAGGAAGAAATAGCCTCCAGTCTGGAACAAAGGTACTCCGTCTTCGAGGAAGGAAAGGGCAAGTTGGGTTTTATGACTCACACAGTCCATATTACACAACCATGTCATACACATTTAGCAGGTGTGTGGGGAAGCTATCTATATTTATGAGGGGAGCCAAGATATGCACAATGGGTAAACACATATGCAACATACATCCCATGTTCACTTTGGGGCAGGGTTTTAGCATTAAAATGAAGTGAAATTTGGCTATTTACACCAAAAGGTGAACTATAGGACACAAAGACAGTTTGTATATAACCTTTATATGCTGGCCGAAACTGATTTATGGTCTGCAGTTGAAGAGAATGTTTGTAAGGCTGGTCCTTTGCCCAGTCAGAGTTGTAGTGATCTAGGTTGTAAATCAGAGTTAGGAGGGGTCTGGTAGCTCTTATTATTAGGGAGTTTAGCAAGCTGTAGCCAAATTCTACCAGATCAGACTGAAACTATTCCCAAAAATGGAGGAAGAAGGACTCTTCCCTAACTCATTCTGTGAAGCTAGCACCACCCTGATACCAAAATCTGGCAAAGACACATGAAAAAATAAAACTACAAGCCAGTATCCCCACTAAACATAGATGCAAAAATCCTCAGCAAAATACTACCAAATCCAACAGCACATCAAAAAGTTAATCCCCCATGATCAAGTAGGCTTCATTCTTGGGATGCAAGGTTGGTTCAACACAGGCAAATCAATAAATGTGATTCACTACATACACAGAATTAAAATAAAAAATCATATGATCATCTCAATAGATTAAAAAAAGAGCTTTCAGTAAAATATAAAATCCCTTCATGACTAAAAACCCTCCAGAAACTAGGCACTGAAGGAACACACCTCAAAATACTAGGAGCCACCAATGACAAACCCACAGCCAATATCATACTGAATGGGCAAAAACTGAAAGCATTCCCCCTTCAGAGCTAAAACAAGACAAGAATGCCTACTTTCACAACTCCTATTATTCAACATAGTACTGCAAGTCCTAGCCAGAGCAATCAGGCAACAGAAAGAAATAAAAGACATCCAAATAGGAAAAGAAGAAGCTAAACAATCTCTCTTCATAGCTGATATGATTCTACACCTCACAAACCCTGAAGACTCCACCAAAAGGCTCCTGGAACTGATAAACAACTTTGGTAAAGTTTCAGGATATAAACTCAATGTATAAAAATCAGTATCATTTCTACACACCAATAACAGTCAGGTCAAGAGCCAAATCAAGAATACAATCCCATGAACAAAGGTCACAAAAAATTAAAATACCTAGGAATACATCTAAACAAAGAGATGAAAGTTTTCTAAAAGGAGAACTACAAAACACTGCTGAAAAAAAATCATAGATAACACAAACAAATGGAAAACATTCCATACTCATGGATTGGAAGAATCAATATTGTTATCATACTACCCAAAGCAATCTACAGATTCAGATACTACCCAAAGCAATCTACAGATTCTATTCCTATCAAATCACCAGTGCCATTTTTTCACAGAAAGAGAAAACACTATTCTAAACTTCATGTGGAACCAAAAGAGATCCTGAACAGCCAAAGCAATCCTAAGCAAAAAGAACAAAGCTGGAGGCATCACATTACCAGACTTCAAATTATACTATAAGGCTACAGTAATCAAAACAGCATGGTACTGGTACAAAAACAGACACATAGGGCAATGGAACAGAATGGAGAACCCAGAAATAAAGCTGTACACCTACAGCCACCTGATCTTTGACAAAGTTGACTAAAATAAGCAATAGGAAAAGGACTCTCTCTTCAATAAATGATGCTGAGATAGCTGGCTAGTCATGTGCAGAAGAACAAAATCGAACCCATACCTTTCACCATATATAAAAATTAACTGAAGATGGATTAAAGATTTAAATGTAAGACCTCAAAATACAAATATCCTAGAGGAAAACCTAGGAAACACCATTCTGGACATTGGTCTTGGGAAATAATTTACGACTAAGTCCTCAAAAGCAGTAGCAACAAAAACAATGATGAGTGGGACCTAATTACATTAAAGAGTTTCTGCACAGCAAAGAAACTATCAACAGAGTAAACAGACAACCTACCAGATAGGAGAAAATATTCTCAAACTATGCATCCAACAAAGGTCTAATATCTAGAATATATAAAGAACTTAAACAATTGAAGAAGCAAAAAACAACCCTATTAAAAATGGGCAAAAGACATGAACAGACACTTCTCAAAAGAAGGCACACAAGCAGCTAACAAACATATGAAAAAATGCTCAACATCACTAATCATCAGAGAAATACAAATCAAAACCATAATGAGATACCATTTCACACCAGTCAGAATGGCTATTAGTAAAAAGTCAAAAGTTACAGATGCTGGTGAGGCTTCAGAGAAAAGGGAGCACTTGTACACTGCTGGTGGGAATGTATATTAGTTCAGTCACTGCAGAAAGCAGTTTGGAGATTTCTCAAAGAACTTAAAACAGAACTACCATTTGATCTACCAATCTTACTACTGGGTATATATCCAAAAGAAAATAAATCATTCTACCAAAAGGACATATGCATGCATATGTTCATCACAGAACTATTCACAATAGCAAAGACATGGAATCAACCCAGATGTCCATCAATGACAGATTTGATAAAGAAAATGTGGCATATATATGTCATGGAATACTACTCACCCATAAAAAAGAATGAGATAATGTCCTTTGTAGCAACATGGATGCAGCTAGAGGCCATTATCCTAAGTGAATTAATGCAGGAACAGAAAATCAAATACTGCCTGTTCTCAACAACATTGCATACTCATACACATAAGGATGTCAACAAAAGACACTGGGAACTACTAGAAGAGAGAGGGAGGGAGAAAAGGAGGGAGGGAGGGGAGATCATTTGAAAAATAGTCAGATACTATGCACAACCTGAGTGACAGGATGAATTGTACCCCAAATCTCAGCACCACACAATATACCCAAGTAACAAACCTGCACAAGTATCCCCTGAATCTAAAATAAAAGTTGAAATTCTATTTTTAAAAAGTAATACAGATTGTTAGAATTCAGAAGTGAAATCTCATTTAGAAAGTAGAGAACAGATAAAAATAATGTTTAAAAATATAGTAAAATCTTTATATAAATAAAATTATATAATGTATGTTTATATTGACATGTAAAATGTATACCCTTATAAATTTATATAAATAATACTTTATAATCACAATATTACTATAGTTAAATATATTTATATACTATATACATAATACATATTACAATGTACATACACGTGTGTGTGTGATGTGCAAGAATTTGAAAGACAAGTGTGGAAATTTGGATATGATATGAGAGAATATGTGCTTTTACTCAGGAAATGATGATATTTTCTGAGAAGAGAAGTGGCCCACTGGAATGATGTTTAAAGAAGGCAAATTCTGGCATTTGTGTCCAGAATGGTTTAGTTAGTGGAGATCCTTACGGATGTAGTCCAAGAGCAACTAGACAATTTAGGTAGCACATACTCTAAAGACCAACAACGTACAGCCAGATTCTTCTTTGTCTTCCGAAGGAGAGATTGATCTAAATCAATTTACGAAGCAAGAAAGTGTGACTACATGATACAGGGTTTAAAGAGCTCCATTAATAATTACCATGGCCTTACACCGCAGGGTCTATTCAAGAAATCTAAACTGGCTTTCTTAGTTCTCAGTTTAGAAAGGACTTTTCACACCATTTGAGTCTCTTTTTGAAACTGAAGGAACTTATTTTAAAACTGTATAAATCTTACAATAAAGAGTAGCCAGATTCCCTTTTATATCCATTACCCTAGAGTGTCAATTCCATTGTGTTATAATAACTGGTTTGATTTTAATATATAAAAGGGAGTTCCATCACTGAAATATATTATAAGGATCCTAGTTTTTAAAAAGAAAACTGTAGGTTGGTAGGGATGGAGTATTCATCAGGAAGAACTTGAGTATTTGCTCTAAATATACATCTTAATAGGGAAGATATAAAAAATTATATATATATATTATATATATATATATAAAACTGGAAGAGAATGAAGCATGATACAAAGAATTTAAAAATCACTTTCAGGGCCAGGCATGCATGGTGGCTCATGCCTGTAATCCCAGCACTTTGGGAGGCCAAGTGGGAAGATCACTTGAGTTCAGAAGTTCAAGACCAACCTGGGCAACATGGTGAGACCTTGCCTCACCTCTACAAAAATAAAAAATAAAAAATTTGGCCAGGCATGGTGGGGCACGCCTGTGGTCTCAGCTACAGGAGGCTGAGGTGGGAGGATCCCTTGAGCTTGTGAGGTGGAGGCTGCAGTTAATCAATATTGCACCACTGCACTCCATCCTGGACTACAGAGTAAGACTCTGCCTCAAAAAAAAAAAAAAAAAAAAAAAGCCACTTCAATAGTTAAATGGTGCTTTGAAATCTCCATCAACCAGGGTTCACACAGAATTAGAGTGACCAGGTTCAGGGCCCCCGCAGACATGAAGCATGAATGAAAAATAAACTGCTGCCATATTAACCACTGAGATTGTGTTCATTACCACTGTGTGACCTAGCCTATTCTCACTGTTATCCTCAGCTTTAGGTATTCACCTCCCCAAGATTTCACTTTTCGTTAGGGCTCTTAGGTGATTTTATGCCAGCTGAATAATATATTTAAAATAATAAATGTGACCGGGCACGGTGGTTCACACCTATAGGGAATAAAACACAGATCACTCATTGCAAAGCTACTTTCTTTATGGGGTTAAAGCAGAGGAGACTTTCTTATCATGCCAGCTCAGGTTGACTGGATCCCTTTGGACTGCTGATGTGAATCTCCTGTTTTCCTGAAAAATGGGCCTGTTTGTAAGTTCAGTGATTACGTAGCAACCAGCACAAGTGACTCACTCAATTCTGATTTGGGCTGGTGTCTTGGGGTCTAGAGCAGAACTTCAGTCCAAAACCACGGTGTCCCATAAATTTTATTTAATACTCCTTCCAACAGAGAATGTTATTTGCCAGAAAAGACTTCTCGAGAAACTTCATCTAAGTTGACATCAGCTCCACCCCGCTATGTTATCTGCGTTTGTTTCCTTCACAGCATGTGTCACATCATTTTCTGTTTTAACTTAACTTTATTGAAGTGTAATTTACACACAATAAAATGTGTTCATTACAAGTATGCAATTCAATGAGTTTTGACAAATACATATAACTTCCATCCCAATCAAAATATAGTACATTCTAAATCACCTCCCCATATTTCCTCCCGATTCTCCAAATTCAGTCTTCTGTACCTTAACCCCAGGCAATCCTCTATCACTATACATTAATCTCGTCTGCTCTGGCATTTCGTATTAACCATAATTCAAGCTATTTGATTACTTATCTATTTTGTTTTTATCTCTACTACTGGCCTTTTTTTTTCACGCCATGGTTTTCTAGCACAGAGTGTCTAGCACAGAGCCAGGCAGTGCCACAGTGAATGAATCCGAAATCATTCTGTTTATCAGCTTTGAGTTTAACAATGAAAGCATCTATACATTTGAAGGTAACAGTGAAGACTTTATTGTGAGGGTTAACACACAGGAACCTCTTACGTCTGCCTTCTTTGCTCTCACCTTTATCATCACAGCAGTGTCAAAAACAGCCTTGAATGAGGAAGAATGTCATGACAGGGGTCACACTCTTTTACCTTCGGCCACAATGTGTTATCATTTTAAACAAACATGTTGAAATAGTCTCATTTAATTGTAATGTTTTAAAACTTTGACCTTTCAACTTAGTAGGATAAAGACGTTTCTAATGGCATCTTGCAAATCATAATGGGACAGGAGATCAACTCAAAGCATATCCCATTTCTGAAAACATACTCAAGATGCATGTGTTCTTCCTGCCGTGTCAGCTCTGTTGATTTTTCTTTTTTTTTTTTTTAAGATAGAGGCTCATTCTGTTGCCCAGGCTGGTGTGCAGTGGTGCAATCTCTGCTCACTGCAATCTCCACCTCCCAGGTCCAGGGGATTCTCCTGCCTCAGCCTCCCGAGTAGCTGGGACTACAGGTGCACACCACCACTCCTGGCTAATTTTTGTATTTTTAGTAGAGACGGGGTTTCACCATATTGGCCAGGCCGGTCTCGAACTCCTGACCTCGTGATCTGCCTGCCTCGGCCTTCCAAAGTGCTGGGATTACAGGCGTGAGCCACCCTGCCCGGATGAGCTCTGTTAATTTTTGATAAAAGATTTCTCTTACTATAATATCAAACCTTGAATGATATCTATAACTGCTTTTCTCCAAAAGTGTTTGCAGCCTGTGAACTGGCAGGTCTCTCTCACGCCTTCGGGAGGGCGGGCTCAGTTGGGCATGCCTCCTTCGCAGGTGGAGAAGCTGAGGTGGAGTGTCCCCGGTATGGAGTGATTTTCCTCGCTTCCTTTGCACGTCTTCACTTCCGGCATGGCGGTCTCTGCATTCCCCTTCAGCTGAAGTTCTAAATCTCTTTTTCTCTCAACTATCTAGGACACATGAGAATTAACCTACTCATGTAGATTACAGGGCCCAGCCCTCATTAACCTTAATATTGAAAGAAATACAGCTTTTGCAGTTGGAGAAGTGGAAATGCCCTTTCACTCAGCACAAATAGCAACATTCCCATGGGCTGAGGAGATGGGCATTTTAGGGAGTAGTTCATCCAACACCAACTTTTGTTTCCAGTCGGTGAAAACTTCACATATATAATACCTCTGGATTTGTGGATCCCTTTCTAAAGCATTTAAAATTACATCCCTGAGGTTCTTTTATAGTAGATCGAAGTGTTGTCTATTCTGTATTTTCTTTATGTCTTTTGAAAGAATAATTGGGTCCTGAACTTCTCATCTTCCTTCCTGGCAGGTACCCGATTGCTATTTGTTGAAGGACTGAACAGCTGACCTTCCATTCTTAAACACTGACATCGAATGAACTCTAGACCTCCTCTTTTCCAGAGATCAGGCTCTCTGTCTGTGCCCTGCTTTTCTAGTCTGATCTTTGCTTTAATGGGATTTAAGTGCTGAGCGAATCTCAGCCACGTCCTTATCCCTCCTCTTTGGTAGGTGTTGCTTTTGTCAATGACATTGGGTTTAGGAGGAGAGTCACCATATGGGGGGGTTGGGAAAGGTAAGAGGGGACAGGATGTAAATTCATAACCTGGGCAAGTTGGAGAAATAAATCTGAGAGATGGCAAAACCAGGAAGGGTGACTGGGAGTGAGGAGGGGCAGGGAGGGGGAATAAAAGCTTCTCAGAAGCAGGCCAGGCTACAAACTCAAGCTGGTAGGACAGTGTCTAAAAGCAATGAGTGTATAAGAAAGGTTGGGCAACTGGGCCTTGTACACACAAGTGGTAGCCTGTGAAACACTCTCATTTTGATAAGCAATGATAACACTTGCCCCCCAAGATAAGGAGCAGATCCTCCCAAGAAGGCTGGTGAAATTTCCATGACTGTTCATTTTCTCTCTTTTTTTTAATTTTAATTTTTTTTTTTTTTTTGAGACAGTCTTTGCTATGTTGCCCAGGCTGGAGTGCAGTGGTGTGATCTCAGCTCACTGCAACCTCCACCTCCCTCCTGAGTTCAAGCGATTCTCCAGCTTCAGCCTCCTGAGTAGCTGGGACTACAGGCCTGCACCACCACCCCTGGCTAGTTTTTGTATTTTTAGTAGAGATGGGTTTTCACCGTATTGGCCAGGCTCGTCTTGAACTCCTGACCTCAAGTGATCTGCCTGCCTTGGCCTCCCTAAGTGCTGGGATTAGAGGCATGAGTCACTGCACCTGGCCCATGACCATTCATTCTCTTTCATTTCTCTTCAAATAGCCAATTCTCATCTTTTGACCTAGGCCAACAGGCAGGTATGGAAATATTCAATTCGATTGGCCACCAGAATGATTTGACACTATTAAGATCTATGTTTTTAAAACTATAGGTCACACAAGCCTGGAAATCAGTTGAGTGGGGTCCAACAGCCTTTTAAAAAAGTAACCAAGCAGGGAAGAGAGAAGACATCAGGGTATATTGTAATTAGCGAGGGTCAAGATTTTGTGGGACCCTGTTTTAGTTTTTATGCATAGTATGAGGTTACAGCATAAAATGTCTTTTTGTGGATCATGGTGAAAAAAAGTTTGAACGTCATGGGTTTACAACGATCATTTTTTAGATACTCATTTTTTTTTGTTGTTTTTCTTTTTTGAGACAGAGACCCTCTCTGTTGCCCAAGCTGGAGTGCAGTTGTGGGGGGAGATGGAACAGAGTGGGGAGTCACCAACGTCCCTGTGGTCCTGCCTTTTTCTCCAAGGCCACTTCAACCAGCCCAGCAGCTTTATCAGTATTGTCCCATCCACTTCTATTTGCTCAGTTCTTTTCTTGCTCCACTATATAGCACTGCCCAGCATATTCCCAAGAATGGCTCTAGGTGGTTTCAGAAGTTATAGGAGTTGGTCATCATTTCATAAATGCCAGCTTCATGTGCAGTGTGGAATTTGAACTAGAGAGTGGACTCCCACAGAGAAAAAACTAAATTGAATTAAACAACAACCTCATGACATTCGAGACATCATTTGTACCCCTGTGTAAGGAGATAATGCATGTAAGCCTGAAGATTCATGCAGAGTCTATGAACACAGAGGAAACAGTCAGTAACTGGTAGCCATTTCAAACCACTCTTAAGCTTTTAAACAATCACTTTCACTCATCCTCGTTCTTTTTTGTCCTTCGTCACTTGCCCCTTCCAACTCTAAAAAGAAAATTGAAGCCAGCACCTTCAGTTTCCCACACTATGCAGGTTCAAGTCTTCCTATTAGAAACCACTCTACCTAAACCCCACATTCCATTCTAGCCACTGCTCTCTTTCTCTTTTTCATAGTCAACCCCCTCAAAAGGCCTGCTGCCTTTCTCTTACTGCCCAGGCATTTCTCAGCCCACTCTGCATTGCCACTTTGCTCCGTCAACATAGCTCTTGTGAAGGTTGCTGATGACCTTCATGTTGCTTTTTTCAGTCTTCATCACAGCTCACCACTGCCTCTTGTTGAAACATCCTGTTTTCTGGCTACCTTCTCCTGCTGTTTCTTCAACCTCTAGCTTTTTCTGTATCCTTTGTTTCCATCTTCCACCTCCCAGCCTATGGCACAGGCCATATTCCCATGCCATAGTCTCTCCCTAAGTTCGTTTACCAATGCTCCTGTTTTTAAATATCACATTATACTTTAAACTTTTATATTCAGTTGTCTCCTTGAATCTCCACTTGCATGTCTCAAATGCACTTTAAATTCAACTTGTCCAAAACTAAATTCAAAATCTTATCCCAAAACCTAGTCTTCTTCCAGTGTTCCTCATATCTCTGAAGCACCAACTGTCCATACAATTATGCAAGGAACTCATCTTTGCCCCTTTTTGCCCATCACTTCCTCATGGCCAATCTATCACTGAGTCCTTTGCAATGTAATTCTAAAAATCTCTGGATTCTGTCACATGAATTTCATCTCTTCTTTTTTCTCCCTCATTTCCCCAGTCCTAGTCTCACCCAGACTCCTGCAATAACTCCCACATATCTCCTTCTGCCCCTCCAGCCCTCCAGTCCGCTCCCTCTTCACTGTATTAAGAATGATCTTCTAGGGCCGGGTGCGGTGGCTCACACCTGTAATCCCAGAACTTTGCGAGGCTGAGGTGGGTGGATCACTTGAGGTCAAGAGTTTGAGACAAGCCTGGCCAATATGGTGAAACCCTGTCTCTACTAAAAATACAAAAATTAGCTGGGCGTGGTGGTGGGTGCCTGTAGTCCCAGCTTCTTGGGAGGCTGACGCATGGGAATTTCTTGAACCCAAGAAGCAGAGGTGACAGTGACCCAAGATCATGCCACTGCACTCCAGTCTCGAGGACAGAGCAAGATTCTGTCTCAAAAGGAACAAAGCAAAAGATAGTCTATTGTTCTTGTGTTTATGTATACAATAGAGTCATGAACTACTAATTATTTAGCATCTTGCTTTTTTCATTCAACAGTTTCAGAAATCTATTCTTATTGATGCACAGATCAATTTCATTCATTTTGACTACTAACTGGTATGCTATCATATGAATTGATCACAATATATTGATACTCCTATCATTAAATTTTGTGTTTTTTTATTGACTATGCTTTTTGTTATGTTTCCTATTATCTCTTACTGACCTTTATGAACTGAATGTTAATGTCTTCCTAACTCGTTGATGCTCAATGCTCAATGAGCATCCCAACTCATATGCTGAAGCCCTAACCCCCAGTGTGACGATATTTGGAAATGTGACCTTTGGGAAGTAATTAGGGTCAGATGAGGTCATGAGGGTGGGACTGTCACGATGGGATTAGCATCCTTCTAATAAGTGACACCAGAGACCTTGCTCTCTCTCCCAACCATGTGAGAACACAGCAAGAAGGTGGTGTTTGCAAGCTGGGAAGAGTGCCCTCAGCAATGATTGAATTGGCTGGCGCCTTGACCTTCACTTTGGGGCCTCCAGAATTGTGAGAAATATATGTCTGTTGCATAAGCCATTCATTATGGTATGTTGTTATGGCAGTTTAAGAAGACTAATGTTCTCATTTCCACTGAATTGTTTTCTTTATTCTTCTCATCCCCCATTTTCATTCTCGACTAGCATGGAAGTTATACATTCTATTTCTATTCTTCTAGTGCTTGCTCTTAAGCACTTAATATATGTTTAACTCAACACAATCTAAAGTTAACTTCTCTGTTCCTTCTGTTATGATAGTCTTGTATTTATTCTCACTTCACTCACATTAGATACTTAACAATAGATTCTTTTTGAAAGAGGGTTGCCTTTCTTTCCTCATAATTTTTTTCTCACATCCCACTCTGGCTTTAATTTTTTTCTTGACTGACAGCTCTGTGTAATTATTTCAGTGAAGTTCTATGAGTAGAAAACCCTTTCCTACTTTGTCTCAAAAAAAAAAATCTTTATTTTACCCTCCCTCTTGCATATAGTTGGGTATATAGGCATAGGAAAATAACTGCAAGGCAGTACTTATATCTGAGTAGAGAGACTACTGGTAATTTTCCTTATTTATGTGCATATTCTAATTTTTCTATGCTGAATATTATTTGGATAATTTCTTAAAAGCTGTACAACAAAACGTGATAAGAAATGAATGCTTTGATCACTGGTTCATCGAATCAGAGCCAAATCCTCATGTATTCTGATCATGTTTCTGCAAGATTTTCTTCAAGAGAACCATGGAAGGTGATGCTGTTGCCATGGCACCATAAAAGTAGTCCCCTTAGATGTTCAAATGGAGGAGCCACGTCATTCTGGGTTCAGGTTTCAGCTGCTCTGGGTTGCATTTATTTACACTACTTCAATGCAAATGTGCCTTTAATCCTGCTTTTCCCTCCTTCCCAGTGCTGGAATGTAGTATCTGCCTTCATGTAAGACCCGAAGCTGGAGTGTGAAAGAATACTTAGCTGGCACCCACTGTACCTGGGATGTATGGCTACATCCCCTCTTTGCTTTCAAAGCAGATTTTTTTTTTTTTTTTTTTTTTTACAGATGCTTCAGCTGGCATTGCAAGCAGCATCTGTTCATGGGATGGAAATCCAGAGTGTAATCCAGGTCTCCTCCAGAATCACCAGCTTTCAAAAGACCATAGAGAAAATCAAATTTCTAAGGAGAGCTCACAGCCAGTGACATTGAGCTAAAGTCATTTTTCCAGCTGCTCAGGGAGCTGGTCAGCTGGAGAAATCTGAATTCTCTTCACACAGAACTTCAATGAGTCAATTAGTCCACACTGCTATTTTATTTTTAGCAGATTGTGTTTGGATTCTTATTTTCTCTTGGGTTTTGGTTAAAACATTTTTTTCTCTGCTCCTATTACACTGGATCCTGCAGCTGATAGGAGCTCCCAATTAACCTCTGATATTTGTAATCAGTAGATTTCTTTAAGAGAAAAAAGCAACCAAATCACTCCTGACATCAAAATCCATCTGGTAACATGCACCTCCAAACTGGCCACGAGAGATTCAACAGAATGCAGACATTTTGCCCTGTATGTGGCAGGTGTTCAGTATAGATGCATTGTTTTCATTTGATGATGGGCCTACTGTACTTAGGATTTCCTTTTTGGAAAACACCAGTAAATGCTCAACATGAAAAATAAAATTGTGGGACCTCCATATAACAGATGGAGAAGACAGCACATGCATTTGCTCTCATTCCCTTCAGAAACCTCACTACTATGGTAGCAAATACATTTTTTAAGAAGCCGTAAATCTATAAGAGCAAAGAGAATAGAAAGCTGGAAGGCAGATAGATGAGTGATATGACTAAGCAGGCAGTCGTAGAAAAAGCTGAGGTACAGTCTGTTTTATACAACAGAAATCTGCTAGTCCTAAAGGTTCTGGAACTGGGGCTGAAGAGGAGGTAAGGATGTAACTAAAAACAGGAGGATTGTTTGAAAGTCTGTTGAGGAAGAAATTCAAGTTCTATATCCCCTTCACCATTCCATGTAGACAAGTAATTACCTTTCCTCCACCACATCAGAAGACTAGATGTTTAGCCTCTGGAGAGGGCTTCTGGACTGGGAGAACACTGGCCAGAGTAGACGGTGAGGAGACAATATTGTAACAGAGTGATTAAGTGACTTTTATGTACGGACTATTGAAACCATCAGCCCATTTCACCCTCTGGGCTTCTAGAATGGTGGGAGTCAAGGTTATAGCCTTCAGGCAGGAGACTGGAAGGTTCTTGCCTGCAAAATCTAACCAGCCCAGGAGAAAGATAAAAAATATTAATATCAGGGGTGACTTAACTCAATGGCCCATTGTGATATTCTACACTTGGGTTTCTCAACAAAATCTTGTGACCTTTTGGGCAGCATCACTCTTTGTTATGGGGGCTGTCCTGTGCATTGCAAAATATTCAGCAGCAGGCCTGGCCTCTACCCACCACATGCCAGTACAATCTCCCAGAGTTGTGACAATCACCAGTGTCTTGCCTGCTGTCAAGAACCATAGCCCTGTATTGCCCATAGTTGGTAGGTCCATCTTGTGCTCTCAGATTTCCTATCAGTTTCTTAGTGTTTTATTCATTCCTAAACATGAGTTGACAACCAAAAGTCAGCAGATATCTGAAGAGAAGAGCCTCTAAGGTGAAATACAGAGATCAGAATAAATATTTAAAAAAGTTTAGAGGAAAGACAGACTATAAAAGGAGATGAGAACGTCAAATATTATAATTATTTTCCTGAGAGCGAGAAAAGACAATGCAAAAGTACTCTCAAATTAAAAATGTGACCATAGATATTTTAAAAATGCAACAAACAAAACACAAGAAAAAGCTGAGGAAATCTCTCAGAAAGCAGAGCAAAGAGATGGAGGATTAAAAGAAGATAAAAATTAGAGGATGAGACCAGGAGGACCAAGATTCAAGTGATACCTTCTAAAAGGAAAGAACGGAGTAAATGGAGGTGTTGGTTAGAAGTAAATCAGCAACAAATAATTCAACAACTTTTCCTGGAACTGACGGGCATGAGTTTTGTTGTTGCTGTTGTTGTTGTTTAATTAAAGGACCTCCTTCGTATCTAGCACAGTAGATTAAGCAAAGATTCACACCAAGAAAAAGCATACTGTGGTGAGATTTTAGAATACTAGGGTCGAAGAAAAGATCTCAAAAGCTTTAAAAGAAAAAGTTGCATACACTATTTCAAAAATCAGAATGACTTTGTTTTCAGATGTAACACTGGAAGTTAGAAGACAGTGGAAGAATGCCTTTAAAATTCTGAAGGAAATGATTATGTAACAGTAGACTGAATTCACTTGCAGATGTGAGAGGTCTTTAAAATGTTCCTCCCGTGGACTCTTTCTCAAAAAGCTACTAGAGGAAGTGTTTCACCAAAACAAGAGAGAATATCAAGAAAAAATAAATTACACAGAACTCAATCAGGCCAATTTGAAGAAGTCAGAATGTTGCAAAAGATATTTCTCCATGAACATGTAACTGGTAGAACATGATGTATTCAAATATTTCGAGAGGTGATTGAGGCAACAGAGGAATATTTGGGGTTTGACGTAGTGATAAGTCCTTAGAAAACCAAGCATACACACAAACAGAAATTTTTATACCAGGGAGAACAGAATTTTGCACAGAAAAGGAAAGAATTATGGAATATAACACTACTAAGTTGTGGACACTGTTTATATAGCTACCGTAATATAAACTCTATCTGTTCAACAAAATTATATTGTACCGTAGTTATTTTAGGAAGATGGTAGAAGCAGAAAGGTGAGGTATGTGGTGGGGCAGGATAGTGCTGATACTGATAAACACTGAATCCACTTCTTCCATGTGGGCAAGTGAGACTGTCTAGTACTTGATATCTTTTTTTTTTTTTTTTTTTTGAGGCGGAGTCTCGCTCCGTCCCCCAGACCAGAGTGCAGTGGCCGGATCTCAGCTCACTGCAAGCTCCGCCTCCCTGGTTTGCGCCATTCTCCTGCCTCAGCTTCCCGAGTAGCTGGGACTACAGGCGCCCGCTACCGCGCCCGGCTAGTTTTTTGTATTTTTTAGTAGAGACGGGGTTTCACTGTGTTAGCCAGGATGGTCTCGATCTACCGACCTCGTGATCCGCCCGTCTCGGCCTCCCAAAGTGCTGGGATTACAGGCTTGAGCCACCGCGCCCGGCCTTGATATCTCTTGTGGGGCCACACCTGTGTACATGTGCACAGATCCTATTGCATGGATATAGGTTTACACTATACATTCATCTCATGGTTTAATACTATATGAAACAAGTATTGGCTGAAGCAGTAGATTGGTGTCGTGGTTCTTGGCTTAACCATTTTCTTGCTGCATGATTTGAGTGGGTCATTTAATCTCTCTAAGCCTCACGTTGATGACCAGTAAAATGGGAAATTTTATTCAGTCCACAGTCATTGAGCATTTCCCATGGGTCCTGTGGAAAGACAGCTAGACCACACACTTTTAGACTTCAAGTTCAAGGAGGCAGGCAGACCAGGGAGCTGATGGGATATGTCCAGGGTGCGAAGGGAGCGCAAAGGAGGAACCGAGACCAACATTTATTGATCACCTACAATGTGCCAGGAAATATGTCACGCTATGCTCCCAGAAACCCAGTGATACTACTGGCCTTTTAGTGGAGGATGTTGATGCTCAGAAAAGTTAAGTAATTTAACTTCAGTTGTACAGCTGGAAACAAGCGGCAGAGCAGACTTTAGGCCCAAATCTTTCACAATCCCTTTAAATTATCTCTTCAAAAACAAGTACTCTCCCATGGACATACAGAGTAGAAGAGCAGACATTGCAGACTGCAAAAACTGGGAGAGTAGTAGGGGGTGAAGGTGAATGCTGAAATTCTACCTATTGGGTACATTGTATACTGTTCAGGTGCTGGTTACACTAAAAACCCACACTTCACTGTGCAATATATCTATGCAACACAACTGCACTTGTGCCCCTAAGTCTATACAAATAAAAAATTCAAAACAATAACATGTGCCCTTCAAGGGGCACCAAGCCTAAACAAGAAGAGGAAGGGTCAGAAAGGATTCCTGCCAAAGGCCATGCCTGAGGGGAGGGTTAATGAATGGATTCTGCTGGTCATGGAAAAACCTGGACATGAAATCTCTCACTCCTGGACTGGCAATCTATGGCTGCTCTATTCATAAAGCTTCACTTAGCAAATATTTGAGTGCCTATTACATGCAGGGCCTATGCTAGGTACTGAAGGAGATAAAAGGAAAACCAAAGCAGACCAGAACAAAACAAAAGCAATTCCTGCTCTGGATAAGCTTATAGTCTATTGGTGAGGACATTTATTATATGGCATAGAAAATGACATGTTGGAAGGAGCATCTGACACAAATATGCAGGGATGTGGTGGGGTAGGAGCAGGGGAGTCTCCCTAGATAGCTAGCTGGACTGAGTCTGGAGGAAGAAGTAGGGGTTAGGAGAAGGCTGAAGAATAGGTTTCCTAGGCAGAAGGCATAGCACATGTGGTGCCCTGAGGCATACTACCGGTGTGAATTTGCAAAACTGTGGCTAGTTCAGTATGACTGAAACTTAGGTGCTCAAAGAGGAGCGGTGAAAGATGAAACTGAAGAGATAAACAAGAAACCAGTTTATGTAAGGCCAAACTGCTGAAGGCATGGAAAGTTTTACATCAATGGTGAACCATAAATAAGAGAGGAAGGACTGGACTTTCAATGCAGGACGATCACTCTGCAGCACAAAGGGTTGCACAGGAGTGAGACTGGGAGCAGGGAGGCCTGTGGGGAGGCAAATGAATTATTCAGGAAGGAAAGGATAAGTGACCTGAATGAGGGCAGTGATAGAGATGAAGAAAGGCAGATGGATTTGAGAGTGCCACAGAGGTGCTTAGTTCCTGCTAAGATTTCTGACCAACTTCCCCTGACAAAAACTGGTCTGGAACTTGTGAGAGCAGGGAGAACCTATCTGCAGCACCATTTTGTCCGCAGTTGCCCTCATTCATGCCACAGCTGCCCTCTGAGGCTACAGAGGGAAAGGAGGCTTAAGGTCAATGAGCTGGAGCCAGCCCGTGGGAAAGGTGAGGAAGGGGCATTCCCTGCAGAGGGAATAGCATGTGTTTTGGGGAACTGCACAAAGATCCCTGTGGCTGGAATGTAGGCAGTATGTGGGAAGAGGACAGGTGATCAGGCTAGAACTATGCTCTCTTTATTCAGCAGCTTTCTTTATTGGCTTGCTAACGAGTCTGACCTTTCCAGAAGGCTGTAGGAACCACTGATGAAATGCATATAAGTTGACCAGATTTCATTAGAGAAAGACCATTTCATTAGCAGTATGAAGGATGTTTACAAGATAAATAGGGAGGCTATTTTGAAAGGCTTGGGCCAAGTAAGTTATAAAGAGAAGAGAGCAATGAGAATGCTTTTAGAGATATTTAGGGGATAAACAGGTCATAAAGACTTCATATATGGGTGAGGAAGTAGGAGTGGACCTCCAGATTTCTAGGTTGAGCAATTAGTTATATTTTGTGCAATCAGGCTGGCATAAAAATAAACTAAGTAAGGATGGGTGTATATCAGTTAGAGTTCCAGCAGGGAACACATGACTCACTCAGCTGTGATTTTTGAAGAAACTTTTCAATCAAGGAACTTTCTATAGATGTGTGGGCAGGTTTAAGGAACCAACAAAGAATACTGAGATACCCAAGGTCTAGCAACAGTAGGAAGATTTTACTACCCAAAGGTTCACAGGGACAAGGGAAAGAAATACAATTACCTGAATGCTGTGAGACCTGGGGCCCATGGAAGAAACTGAAACTGTAGTCACAAAGAGATGGGGCCAGAACGTCACGAAACAGGGAGGAGTAAATGCCTGAATTCGCGCCTCTTCCACCTCTCAATCTTCTGCCAGGGCTTCCACTTGGCCAAACTCAAACGCAAACTCAAAGTTGCAGTCTGTAAAAGTCAGCCTCCCAGGACACAGATCAGGGCTGAGAATGGCAGAGAATGGATCTGGGGGACAACAGAATAGGAGAGAATTGTGGAAGGAAATAATGAGTCCTGTTATCAACATTTTGGTTTCTAGGCATGTGTGGGGCAATCACGTGGAGCTCGGCAGAGTTCTGGGCTGCAGGTAGGTAACTGGGCGCCAATGTCCAGTTTGATGATGACCTATGTTTCATATTCAAGGACTGTTAGGGAGATTAGACACGATATTAGTGCTTTAAAAAGTGCTCTGGATTAATAGGCATTGAATGACCCTCAGAGAGACTGCAGTAGTTCTTGCAGTTTATACATTTAACTAGCAGTAGCTTGAGTATTTATTTCTCCAGTAGTTGGCAAGATGTATAAAATTATATGAAAGAGAGAGACAAACAAACAAAGCCTGACTTCTTGGCAGAGATTAAACCTGTTCAATATCTGTTACATTTAGCACATAGGCATCTAAACTTTTCACTTTAGGTAATTTATTTTTCTCATACATGTTTCTTGAAGTTTTAAAGACTGTACTAAATGATCAATATAAATTATGTATAATACTTTAGAACATAGTTCCAAGATCTTCTAAATAAAATAAGATATTCTTATAAAAATAACACATCAATAATTAAATAAGTTTTTCCAGGGGAAAAAAGGTGCTCTGGAAATGCGAAGATACTAAGATATGAAGCAAACATAAGGTGGTGATATTGTTGTTGCAATACCATTCTTAGGAAACACGCTTTGAACGAAAGGTAAACCTATCCAGTATGATCTGTCCATTCGTCACAAAAGCCTGCGTGGACTCCTGCCCCATCTCATCAACACACATAAAGCTTGGTGTGCATAACCACATACTTCAAAGCAGCCCCTCTTGAGTAGCATTTGGAAGGTCATGTACATATTACAGCATGTTGCCTCTGCATAGAACATTTTAGGAACTCATCCGCTGTTTGTTCTGGAGCTGGTAAACACGTTTATAAATATCCTCAGTGAAGACAAACTCGTTATTTGAAGGGGAATTTGATTTTGTAAACAACCAAAACTCACTGGCTATTTAGTGGTCAACACAAGAAAACCTCCCAACGTGTAAGTTGGAGAACCTGAATCCCAGCTCAGAGTTGGCGAGAAACTCTACATGATACAGGTGTAAATCATTTTGTCTCCTTCCTTTAAATCAGACTCATTAAAATATGTATTTTCAGAATCCAATAATAAAAAGTAATTGGATAATGGACCTGGCATATACAATTTACAGTAAAAAAAAAATTAGGTGTGATTTTTCAAGTAATAAGGATTTTCTTACATAGTAACAAGAGACTCTGAAGACAGTTTCAGAAGAAGAGTCTCAGAAATTGTTTGAGTTATTGCACCAAGTTTGGAGAAATCTATATATTCTTAAGGAGACAGTTTTTATTTTGTTCTGTTCAGGATTTGTTTATAAATAAACAAATCTCCTTAGTCCTGTTTGATGATTGTGTCATCTATAAGTAATTTTATTCAAAAGGAATGACCAAAATTCCCAGACATTAATGTCTTAACATGATCTTTATCCTCCAACAAACCCCACCTTCTACCTAGACTTGGCCCTGGCCTTGACTGAACTGTAGAACTCAGGCAGAACCTGGGTTTCTAAGGAAAAAGAGAAGGTGCGCAGAAGCCCTGGCCTCCCTAACTGGGGAGCCCACTCTTACTGCCTCGTTAAAATTGCTAGATACCAGGGGACTGCCTTCTACAATGTGTTTACTGCACCCAGAGAAAAACATGTTTGAAAAAGGCATTGCAACTAGTAATTACCGCTTAAGATTCAACTAATCATGAAGGTATTTATGTTGACCATTATAATTAGGGCTTATTTATTTCCTACATAATTACAATGGTTGACGATGGCTCTGAGGAGTCATCTCTCTTATTTACCTGGCAGCAGACAAGGCTAAATCCTAGAGGTGTTTCTAGTCCTCAAGGGAAGGAAGCTAAGTGTATATGGTTGCTACATGCATACCTTATTTTATTGCACTTTGCAGATGCTGTGCTTAATACAAATTGAAGGTTTGTGGCAACCCTGCATCAAGCAAGTCTAGTGGTGTCATATTTCCTACAGCGTGTGCTCACTTCGTGTCTCTATGTTACATTTTGGAAATTTGCATACTTATTTCAAGTGTTTTCATTATTAGCATAAGTTATGGTGATCCATGATCAATCATCTTCGATGTTACTATTACAATTGCTTGGGGCACCATGAACTATGCCCACACATGCCCATATGTAAACGTAATCTATAAATGGGTGTGTTCTGACTGCTCCACTAACCAACCATTCCCTCATCTCTCTCCTTCTCTTTGGGCCTTCTATTCCCTGAGATACAAGAATATTGAAATTTGGTCAGTTAATAATCCTACAGTGGCCTTTAAGTGTTCAAGTGAAAGGATGAGTCATATATCTCTCACTTTAAATCAAAAGCTAGAAATAATTAAGCTTAGTGAGGAAGGCATGTCGAAAGCTGAGACAGGCCAAAAGTAAGGCCTCTTGCTCCAAACAGCCAGGTTGTGAATGCAAAGGAAAAGTTCTTGGGGCCAGGCGTGGTAGCTCATGTCTGTAATCTTAGCACTTCGGGAGGCCAAGGTAGGCGGATCGCGAGGTCAGGAAATCGAGACCATCCTGGCTAAAATGGTGAAACCCCATTTCTAATAAAAATACAAAAAATTAGCTGGGTGTGGTGGCAAGCGCCTGTAGTCCCAGCTACTCAAGAGGCTGAGGCAGGAGAATCGCTTGAACCCAGGAGGCAGAGGTTGCAGTGAGCCGAGATCGCACCACTGCACCCCAGCCTGGGCAACAGAGTGAGACTCTGTCCAAAAAATAAAGTTCTTGAAGGAAATTATAAGTGCTATTCCAGGGGACATACCAATGATAAGACAGTAAAACAGCCTTATTGCTGACATGAAGCAACTTTAAGTAGTCTGGATAGAAGATCAAGCCACAACATTCTTTTCAGCCAAAACCTAATCTAGAGCAAGGCCCTAACTCTTTTCAATTGTATGAAGGCTAAGAGAGGTGAGAAAGTTGCAGAAGAAAAGTTAGAAGCCAGCAGAGGTTGTGGTTCATTACATTTAAGAAAAGAAACTATTTCCATAACATAAAAGTGCAAGGTGAAGCAGCAAGTGTTGATGTAGAAGCTGCAGCACATTATCCAGAAGATCTAGTGAAGATCATTGATGAAGGGAGCTACCTTAAACAACAGATTTTAAATGTAGACAAAACAGCCTTCTATTGGAAAAAGATGCCATGTAGGACTTTTATAGCTAGAGAGAAGTCAGTGCCTAGCATCAAAGCTTCAAAGGACAGCCTATCTTGTTAAGGTTTAATGTAGCTGGTAAGTTGAAACCAATGTTTATTTATCATTTCAACAATCCTAGGCCCATTACGAATTATGATAAATTTACTCTGCCTATGCTCTGTAAATGGAACAACAAAGCCTGGATGACCGAACATCAGTTTATAGCATGGTTTACTGAAAATTTCAAGCCCACTCTTGAGATTAGTAGATCTACCAACAACAACAAAAAACAAATAAAATTAATTCCTCTCAAAATATTACTGCTCATTGACACGTACATAGTCACCCAAGACCTCTGATAGAGATGCACAAGGAGACTAATGTTTTATGTCTGCTAACACAACATCCATTCTGTACCCCGTGAATCAAAGAATAATTTTGACTTTCAAGTCATACTATATAAGAAATACATTTCATAAGACAGTAGCTGTCTTAGACAGTGATTTCTCTGATGGATCTGGGCAAAGTAAATTGAAAACCTTTCTGCAACAGATCAATCATTCTAGATACCATTAAGAACATTCGTGATTCATGGGAGGTGGTCAAAAGTTTAACGTGAACAGAAGTTTAGGAAAAGTTGACCTCAACCCTCATAAATGACTTCAAGGAGTTCAAGACTTCAGTGGAGAAATTAACTGCAGATGTGGTAGAAATAGAAGAGAACTAGAATTAGAAGTGGAGCCTAAAGATGCAACTGAATTGAAGCAATTACCTGATACAATTTGAAAAGATGTGGAGTTGCTTCTTATGAATGAACAAAGAAAGCAGTTTCTTGAGATGGAATCTACTCCTAGTGAAGATGCCGTGAACACTGTTGAAATGACAACAAAGAATTTAGACTACGACATAAGCTTATTTGATAAAGTAGTGGTAGGGTTTGAGAGGGTTGACTTCAATTTTGAAAGAAGTTTTTACTGTGGGTAGAATGTTATTAATATTGCATGTCATAGATAAATCTTTTGTGAAAAGAAAAGTTAATAGATGCAGCACACATCGCTTTTGTTTTTTGTTTTTGAGATGGAGTCTCACTCTGTCACCCAGGCTGGAGTGCAGTGGCATGATTTCGACTCACTGCAACCTCCGCCTCCCGGATTCAAGTGATTCTCCTGCCTCAGCCTCCCGAACAGATGGGATTACAGGCGTGTTCCTCCATGCCCAGCTAATTTTTGTATTTTTAGTAGAGACAGGATTTCGCCATGTTGGCCAGGCTGGTTTCGAACTCCTGACCTCAGGTGATCCTCCCACCTCAACCTGCCAAAGTGCTGGGATTACAGGCGTGAGCCACCGTGCCTGACCTTTTGTCTTATTTTAAAAAATTACCACCGCCATCCCAGCCTTTGGCAACCACCACCTTGATCGATAAGTAGCCATCAACATCGAGGCAAGATCCTCTACCGGCAGAAAAGTTATGCCTGGCAGAAGGCTTGGATGATCATTAGCATTTTTAGCAATAAAGAATTTTGAATTAAGAAATATCTATTGGTTTTCAGACATAATGTTACCGCACACTTAATAGACTACAGTATAGTGTAAACATAACGTTGTTGTTTGTTTGTTTTGTTGTTTTTGAGACAGGGTGTCACTCTTGTCCAGGATGGAGTGCAGTGATATGATCATGGCACAATGCAGCCTCAAACGCTGGGTCTCAGGTGATGGTCCTGCCTCAGCCTCCTGAGTAGCTGGGAATATAGACATGTGCCACCATGCCCAGGTAATTTTTAAATTTTTTGTAGAGACAGGGTCTCCCAGTGTTGCCCAGACTGGTCTCAAATTCCTGTGCTCAAGCAATTCTCCCGTCTTGGCCCCCTAAAACACGAGGATTACAGGAGTGAGCCGCTGTGCCAAGCCTAAACATAATGTTTATATGCACCGGAAAATCAAAAATTTATGTGACTCACTTTATTGCACTATTTACTTTATTGCAGTGCTCTGGACACACACTATCTCTGAGGCGTGCTTGAACTTGAGTATGACCAATCAGCAGTGTTAGTATTGTCACTCGTTTTCTTGCATGCACTCTTGCCAACCTCCTCCAATGTATTCTAACTGTAATGCAAATAGATTGAACTTAAAGAAACAAATATCATGACACTTCCTTCTTACACGCCTTCAAATGCTGCACATCACTCTTAGGGAAAATGCCAACATCTCTATCCTAGCCTATATGGCCCTGCCTGTCTCTTCAGCCTTGTCTCAAACTTCTTTCTTCTTTGCTGTGAACCAGCCAGAGAGACCTTGCAGTTCTCTGAATGTGCGACTCTTTCCTACCACAGGGCCTGTTTACTGCTGTTCCTCCTGCTCAGAAAGCTCTTCTTCCACCTCTTTCATCTGGCTTCCTTTTCCTTTAGATCTCAGCTGAAGATTCCCTTTCAGTCCCTAACCCTTTCCCAGAAAGTAGGTCAACCCCTCCCCTGCCCCATTCCACACTCAGGGCTGCACATCTCAGAGCTATCTACAGTAGTTACTTACCACAGTTTTAAAATTACACTTTAGTATTTTAGATTACTTGGTTAATTAATGTTTGATTAAATCGTCTATGCCTCTCTTGCTAGATTTCAAACTCTATGAGGTCAGGGACCATGTTGCTTTGTTTACTGCTACATCTCCCTGGCACCTAGCAAGCAAAGAATAAATTTTCATTCAACAAATGAATGAATGAGAGGGCTAAGAATCTATATGTGAAAAGATTAAATATTAATGGGCTAGAAGAATTTGGTTGTAGCGATGCATGTGTACACACAGTAGATATCCATGCACATCTATCCGTTTTTAAAATATGTATTCCAGAAAAGTAGAGGCATAAGAGAGAATGTGACTAGTTGATAGAGAATACCATGCTATCAAATCATTCATCCATTTTTTATTCATATTTGTTCATTCAAGTGTCACAAGAAGGAAAATTTGTTTTTATTTGAACAGCTGGCACTGTAATTTTCCTTAGGAAGGGAATTGCCTTCATTGCAACAATAACACAAAAGGCTATGGAAAGTATTCGGGTTAAGAAGTGAGTCCCCTTCCCCCACACCATTCGCTATACCACCAAGCAATGAGAGATTAATACCAGTCTAGACATGTAGCTTTCTGATCATCTGACCTGTTGTAGAGACAATGTTTAGCGAAATTAGAGAGAAAAGTGACTAGCTCAGCTCTTAGTGGATTTCTCCTGTATATCAGTTGTCACAACTTGGTCATTATGATGAACTATACAACAGACATTTTAAAATGGAGGCCACTAACAAGTATCTGGCTCAGGACATTCTATGCTTTTGGATTGAAATATCTATTCTACAGGACCCCAGACAGCAGTACTGAAATTGTATTGTAAGCAATAACACATTTGATTTATACTCTTACCTTCATCATGGAAGACCATCCCACTTCTGCATAAAATAGAAAAATGTAATTATTGACATCATGACAGAAACAGTGATGCTGGAGCACAAAATCCATGGACCGTTCTTCTTGTGCTCTGAATAAAAGATGTAATCGGATGCAATCATTTCATTAATACACACATGGCCCTGTAATGGGAATACAGAGGACCAGATGGCCAGGAGTAGACTGAGATGAAATGAGATGGGTGTTTGCAGTTTAGCAACTAACTACTTAGCCTGTATGGATTATATTAAGTACATACAGAGCCACATGAACACATTTTCAGAATGAAATTCTCACTTTGTGTCCAGAAGCACCATTCCCAGCATGGGGAAAAAGCCGTGCAAGGCTGTTATGCCTGAGTAGTGGGTAGCATGTATTATTGCATTAGTGCTCAAACGTGACTGGATATTGAAATCACCTGGAGAGTTTTAACAATATATATTAAAGCATAGATCTCACTTCCAGAAATGCTGAGTTAATTGGTCTGGGGTACAGCTTAGGCCCTGGGATTTTTCAAAGCTCCCCATGTGATTCTATGGTGTAGTAAAGTTTAAGAATCATTGCATTTCTGTCATTTCTGTATTTCCACAAGTAGGAGCACTTTGTTGATCAATAAAAGAAGCAAGTGCGTGTGTGGTGTCATTTGGGAGGGCTCACAACACTACACCCTTGCCCCCAAATAGCTATTCTCTCCTTATGCATAGCGTTTGGAAAACGACCTAGGAAATTTCATTTCTTTGGATGAAGGCTTTGCAACTTAAATGAGGATAATTCTTCTGAGAAGGATAATACATTAAGTGGTTATCAGTTATTAACACTCTGGTGTGTGCTTGTTTATCGGATTATTTTCCTTTATGGTGGTGGAGTGACATGCAGGGACTGGGTGAAGCACAATGGTGGGAGGCTCTAAGGTCAATAGGATATGAATTCAAGGTGAGTTCCAGGAGAGATTCGACCAAGGCAGTCTACAGTCAAGGTGGAATGATGAGTGTATACCAAAGAAGGACAGTCAGTGTGAGAATCTGAAGGTCAGAAATGACTGTACCAGATCACATGGGCAAGTTGGAGGCCATGCTGGTGACAAACCCTTGGCTGAGCATGAGGTGAGTGATGAGTGGGTGGTAGCTCCTTTCCAGCCTCACCTCAGCTGTAGAAACGAGAGGCTCTCCACACTAGATTTGAATGTTGGTCCCTAAGAGTTGATCAGAAGGCAAGTAGTTGACAAGAACTAGAAAAATACAAAAACTTCTGTGCTAAGTAATGCCTGAGCCCCCAGAGTCCCAGGAAAAACAGAAATTAGCTGAATTTCAGGAAGTCAAGATATCAGACAACCAGGGGAGTCCACATACAATCAGGAGCGCAAGAAGGAACCTTGAATGTAAGCTTCAGATCTTAGAGAAGCTTCCTTTGGGATGAATACCAATTCCTCATAATAACCTTGGCACCAGGATGGATCCAACTTTTAGCTCTTGTAGCAGTACACTCTGATGTGGAAGAAGAGCAGGAAAGGCACATGTGGGAAAAGAAATATATTCTCCCAGCTTAACAATTCTGTCAAGGGCAGGTGCTACCGATGTGCATTTCCCCTGCAATTTCCTGATCTCTTTCATACAGACTAGAAAGGCTCTCAGCAGGAAGCCCTGCTATATCCTTCCTTGCTGGGCCTCTGGCTGGACAGCAACAATGAGAGTGAAGGGAAGGGTGCCTAGACACCAGGCAGGCAGGCTCTTCTGCACTGTAGCTGAATGCTATTCATGGGAATAGCACTGACTTCAAAGAAATCTCTTTGTGTGGGTTTAATGAGCCCCCCTGGGAAGCTTCTGATGTGAATGGGAATCACGACTTGATATAAAAGTGAAAGATTATGTGTCAGCAGGGATGATTTGATTCTTAATGCAGTGTTAATTTATTTGCTGTAATTTCACACATCTGCTTTGGCCACAATACCATATTACATTAATCCCTGAGATATTATTACACATAGGTATATTCTCTATATACAAGGTAGTCGGTGAATGGGAGGATTTGTATATGTAATTGTTTAAAAAGGATATGTACTCTTTTATTCAACAAACTAGCAGGCAGAGGATTTTAGATTTCCCTATTCGGATACATAATCTCTTGGTTATAAGACATGATTCAGCATTTGGGTCCATGAGATGGCAAAATAATTTTGAAGACAGCAGATCCTGGAGAATCTTAGATCACAAAGCAAGCCACTATATTTAGGGCTACTTAAGATTGGTAAGTTGGACAGCTTTACACTCTTTGGACACATTACTTCATAAATTTTGTCTGAACAGCAAAAACAGGTGTTTCCCTAAACATTTGAACTGAGGCTTATACACAGGGAAGGACACACAAAAGAAAAAAAGAGAAAAACCATTCTGCAACAAAGAAAAATAGATTCTATCCGCCACTTATGTTCTTTTGAGTCTCCCAAGACAGGTTGGGGTTGCCCCTTAAGAAGACAATTTGATGGTTTCATTAGGAAACAGATGTATATGGGCCACTGGGGGAGATAAAGCTCAGTCAATCCTAGCTGTTTGTGAATGAAATGTAGGAGAGTTCAATACAGAGATCAATTCCAAATCAAATGCAGTCCCTCCCAAGCCACACAAATTTCAGGAGGCTACAGATGCTGGTGCTTCCCAGGGCAGAAGTATCCAGGACTGAGCTCAGCTCGCCGGAGTTGCCTCTCTGATGCTGCAGCCCAAGCCTTACCTGCTCAGCAGCACTCCCCCGGTTAGTTCAGCAGGTGCCTGGACTGCAGTAATGAGAGAAGAATGGAAGTGAGGGCAGGGGGCTGGTGGTTAGTAAGAAGGCTTTGTACTGAGGGGTCCAGGCTATCTTAAGTGTGTAGGAACTTTCACTTTGCAAAGGGAGCCCCTTTCTTCTCTATGACTTGAATATTACTTGTGATTGTGGAGGAGACCCAGGACACACTTCTCCTCAGGAAAAGTGCAGCTCTGCCAGGCTGAGGGGAATAGAGAGCCAGAATAGCTGACCTTCTCTTTCAACAAATGCTTGAGTTTAAAGACACTATGAAAAGAACCATGATATATGAGCATGCTCTCTGATCTCTAGGAATGTACGGTCCAGTAGAATAGAGGTCGGTAGATTAATGTTCATTCTTACAACATACACAAAGCTCCTATGAGGTTTCATTTACCAAACATATGAAGCTGCAAAGCTTAAAGGTTCACCTGTGAGTCTGTGGTTAAGAGAATGAAATTTTGAGCACATGTAAGGATAAGAGCAAATCCAGACACCCCATATAGTAAATGGAATCATTGTTAGTAACTCTACATTCTCTCCCGTATTATAACATTCAACCACGCCCTTTGCTCCATGCCTTTGCAGTTTTTCCCACTAGATGTGGAGAATATTTCCCTGCTCTGTTAATGGAAAATACTGTTTGGTAAGACACAGATTTGCAAGGTCAACAACCTAGGTATTTTTTTCCTCTGAATCTTTGGAGGTGAGCATGTTCCCACTTTAATTCCCCTTTTCTTCAAATATCACATTTTTTTCATACTTTTAAATAATTTTGATCTTCTCTAGGATTCTGAATACCACATTCTTCATAGCTTTTCCTTTGCTACCCATATGATTTTAGGGAAGCAATCTAAGCTTTGGGTCAGTTTTAACATCTATGAAACAAGTGGATGATAGATTTCCTCATCCCTGGGATTCATTCCTGCCCTGATAGTCATGGAACTAAAAGTTATCAGGTTTTTTCTGTTTTTGGAGCCATGGATGAGAACCCATTAATAATACAGCTACCTCAATCTTGTTTCCACAGATTTCAACTTAGCAGAGTTGGTACAGGATTGCAGCATCTGTATTTTTAGTGAAGATCCCCAGACAGTCTGTTTTGCAGCAAAGTTTATTCTATGAGCATTCTATGAATTTCAGTGTTTTTCATCCAAAACTATTACTTTAATAAACAGAATGGCTTTTAAATAAGAGGTAATGGAAAGAACTTTCCAGTTCCCTTAAATGGGCATCTTCAATCAGAGGGAAATCGAGATAATCAGAACCTATCAAGATGAGATAATGCCCTGAGGAAACTGAGAGATGCCCGGATCCACAGAGAACCATTTCACATTTAATGCACATTTGTTTTATCAGAACAAAGTATTAATTGAAAATGGAGTTGACTGGACTTGAAGGAGGAAGTACAACGTAGTAAGTGTGAAATTTATGAGTGGTTATTGAAAATAAAAATGGTTATTTCTGAAGTGTGGTGGTGATCCTAAGATTTTTATTTAAAAGTAGCCTACACAGTCCAATAGATGAGTTTTAAAATACAGGTTCTATATATATGCGTCTTTGTGCATTTATACACCTATGTTTACACATGTTTATATGTGGAATCCATATGGCATATTAAAGTATATTTCAAAATAATACACAAATGATCAACAATTCAGTCACAGCGTGGTGCTTGAAAATTGCATTTTCTGCAGTCTATGTTCTTAGGATCATAATCTTTAACGGTTTGGGAAAGCCAACACGTAAAATGACAATTTTCAGTTGTGCAGCCTATTTTAGGACATTTAAAGATGTTAAACAGATTTCCCTTTGGACTTACTCATTCACTCCTTGTCTAAGATCATTTACTATAAAAGAGTCTGCCAGACAAGGAGGGAATACAGGGACCTAGGGCCAAGGGGAGTAGAAGGGAGACCTGGGAAAACACACCAAGCTTGGGCTAGGGGATCACATTGCATCTGGAAGCTAACTGGACAATAGGATATCCACTTGTCCTCACCCTTGAACCTCCTCCGTGTTCAGAAGGAAGCTAAGAAATGCCTGCCCTAGTCCTAATGTTTATGCTTCATCCCTCTCTCCATTGTTAGTGGACACGTTTACTCCTTTGCAGTGAAAGGCTGCTTTCTTGGGGTAAACGTGTCAACCCCAGCAGAGGATTTCAGTGATCTTTCTGGCAGCGAAGCTTACGCCATGTGTTTAAACATCATTTTATGAAGAAGTACGCTGTGAGTGGACTCAGGGACATGCCCTGCACCTTTCTTCCCAGTCCCTGGGCCACCAGCTACCCAACCACCTCCGTTGTTCCAGACGTGAAGGCTCACCATGGTGTGGCTTATATAATATACATATGTGCTATGATCCCTGTGGATAATTAAGGGTAGGTCTCTTTATATGCCTAGGACAAGTCCCTTTATATGCCTAGGACAAGTTAGCAACCATTTCACGGTTGTCTTTTCAAAAGGATGACAACTACTTTCCCATCGTACTTTTGTACATTTACATCAAACACTCCCAACTACAGTGTCTCCTAATACGGACCTCTGGGCTAATTAGCAGCTTAGTGTGATTTTCCATTTTTCAGTGACCAATTAAGTAGTTGCTCTAGACGGAACTGACAACACAATGTGAATTTTAAAAACCGGGATCTGCTGGTTGAGGGGAGAAAGCCAAACCCAGTAAGGAAAGTGGGGGCAGGGCGAGGCTGTGAGTGGCTCTGTTTCTGCTAGCAGAATACTGGGTCTTCAATTCAGATTAAATCACAGTTCACCTGACGAGTATCCCCCTGCCCTTCCCACTAGTAAAATAATAACAATAATTTAAAAAGAGCAGATCAGCTGGGTTAGTGCAAGGGGAAGCGAGACTTTCCACCACAGCCACCCCACTCGCTCATTGCGAGGCACCTGTTAGATGCGCTCTTGTACCCTGATCCCCATACCGAGAGACAGCTCCACACCTGCATTTACCCTTCAGCCTAAATGGATTCCCATCAAGCCTTTCCCACTTCAGTGTCGTATCCACAGAGGCACCGAACCGCAGGCACTCTCCAGAAGCACTCTCAGCCCCTCCGTCCCGTAAGGGAGATTTAAAAGTGGTCGCCCCCACTCGCCCTCCCTCAGCCAGCATCTCCATCTAGGGAAGGAATTTCAGTTGTCTCCCGAAGGCCAAAAGCGAAAAGGTGAGGGATGCACCGAGAGGAGAGCAGATACCCACTCACTCCCCTCCCCACTCACCCACGCGTCCGCTCTCGGCTCCTCCTTCACCTGCTTGGGTCTGGCGGTCAGGTGAGGTTACCTGGGCTCCCCGAGAAGCCCCGAGGGGCGCTGCAGTCCTCCTTTTTCGAAATCGCCCCGCTCCCCGCCGGGCCCCCAGGACTCTTGCCCCTCTCCACCCCCGCGCGCGTCCCCGGCCCCTCGGGCTCCGACGCGCGGCGACAGCCGCACGGCGCGCTCTGTTCCCCTCCACCGACCTGGCGTGACGCAGGCGGAGACTACTTAAGGGCGGATTAGAGGCGGCGGCCGCGGATCCCCGAGCCCAGCATTCGGCTCCGCGCGCTCCGCCCCGGCCTCGCAGGCTGCCGCGCAGGAGCGCCAGGTGCCCGCCGAAGTAGGAGGAACAGAGCCGGTGCCCGGACCCTCCCCCGGCCCCCAACCTGCAGCGGAGAGCGGCGCCGAGACCTCTCCTGGGCTGGCGAGCGCTCGAAGACCTGCAGGCTGCCACCCCGCCCCTCGTCCCGGCGTCCGCGGGACCCAGACCCGAACCCCGGACGGCGCCCGAGGTTCGTGTCCTCTCTCTGGCCCGCGCCAACTGCCCCATCGGTCCGGACGCGCTTGGATTTCTTTCCCCATTTCTTCTAAGTACAATAAAAGGAAAAGGGGATTCGAGGATCTTTTTTTAAAAAATTGCTTCTTTAATTGGGAGGCAATTCACTCCCATTCTGGAGGTGCGGCCCGGGGAGGGGCCAGGAGCGGGAACGTGCCCGGTGCTGCCCAGTCTTTGTCTGCTGCCTCCGGATGCACAGCGATGGGGGAATGGACCATCTTGGAGAGGCTGCTGGAAGCTGCGGTGCAGCAGCACTCCACTATGATCGGGAGGTAAGAGCAACGAGCCGGCAGTCAGCGGGCCCCGTCGGGCGGCCCTGGGAGTCCCTTCTCACACCCGGACTGAATCCCCCGCTCCAACCCCCAGCCCGTCCTCTGCCTCCTCCCCATCGTCCTAAGTGAAGGCTCTGGTGGTTCCTGGGATTACCCGACGCCCCGCGATGCCCCCCTCCTCTAGCTACTCCTGACCAACTGCCCATCCCTTCCCCATCAAGCACCACTGGGGCTTCACTCTTCCCACATCAGAAAAGAAGCCGCTGGCTCAGTCTTGGTCACTCCACTCTCCAGAGTCAGAGCCAATCTCCATCCGGTTCCCTAAATAGCATCTACAAAGAAGGCAGGATTGCATTTGGACAGAGAAGGGCAAATGGGGAGATGGATTTGCTCTTCAGAGCAGATGCCTCTTTTCTCAACCAGTAATTAGTAAACTAAACTTATTTGGCCGTGTAAACTTACAGAGCCTACACACCCAATTGCCATTTTTGTGTCTGTATATATATGTCTCTCTACATATATATATGAGTTCAATATATATAAATATGTATTCATAGATATCTGCTTCTAGAAAGCATTAAATTTAATATTCATGTTGAGAATAAACTAAATATACCCATAGAGTAGTTATATACACACACCCTGTGTGTAGACCTTGAAGCATGCACCGTTTGTAAAGGTATTCTGTGTGCATTTGCCATATCCAGAGTGAAGGTGTGTTTTGTGTTCCTATACATTCTATATAGAGAGGTGAAATCTATCCGTTGCAAGTAGACTATGTCCAGTGTATGGAGATGTTGTGTGTACCTGGGATCTCTATAATATGAAATGTTCCCAGCTTACCAGCACTCAGCAGAAAAGGAGGAGACAAAAAGCTTTCCCAGATTCCCGGTTCAGTACCAACCCGGGATGGACAGCTCCCCAGTCAAACGACTGGTAAACATCAGCAAAGGGAAGGGAGGAGCAGGGGTTTCCTGTCAGTGACGCAGCCCGTGAGAACCTCTCTCCCTCCCTCTTCCTCTGCTCAGGATCCTGTTGACTGTGGTGGTGATCTTCCGGATCCTCATTGTGGCCATTGTGGGGGAGACGGTGTACGATGATGAGCAGACCATGTTTGTGTGCAACACCCTGCAGCCCGGCTGTAACCAGGCCTGCTATGACCGCGCCTTCCCCATCTCCCACATACGTTACTGGGTCTTCCAGATCATAATGGTGTGTACCCCCAGTCTTTGCTTCATTACCTACTCTGTGCATCAGTCCGCCAAGCAGCGAGAACGCCGCTACTCTACTGTCTTCCTAGCCCTGGACAGAGACCCCCCTGAGTCCATAGGAGGTCCTGGAGGAACTGGGGGTGGGGGCAGTGGTGGGGGCAAACGAGAAGATAAGAAGTTGCAAAATGCTATTGTCAATGGGGTGCTGCAGAACACAGAGAACACCAGTAAGGAGACAGAGCCAGATTGTTTAGAGGTTAAGGAGCTGACTCCACACCCATCAGGGCTACGCACTGCATCAAAATCCAAGCTCAGAAGGCAGGAAGGCATCTCCCGCTTCTACATTATCCAAGTGGTGTTCCGAAATGCCCTGGAAATTGGATTCCTGGTAGGCCAATATTTTCTCTATGGATTTAGTGTCCCAGGGCTGTATGAGTGTAACCGCTACCCCTGCATCAAGGAGGTAGAATGTTATGTGTCCCGGCCAACTGAGAAGACTGTCTTCCTAGTGTTCATGTTTGCTGTAAGTGGCATCTGTGTTGTGCTCAACCTGGCTGAACTCAACCACCTGGGATGGCGCAAGATCAAGCTGGCTGTGCGAGGGGCTCAGGCCAAGAGAAAGTCAATCTATGAGATTCGTAACAAGGACCTGCCCAGGGTCAGTGTTCCCAATTTTGGCAGGACTCAGTCCAGTGACTCTGCCTATGTGTGAGAGGGAAGGTTTCACGAAGGCTTGGGGGATGGCAAGGAGCCCCAAGGCAGATGACTGCTCAGAGGTGGCTGTATCCACCCTCATTTATGTGACTCGCACCATTAAGATGTAGGATAAGACTGGATAAAAGAAGATTTTGCATCAATGGGAGAGGAAGAAAAGTGGAACCATTTTCACGTATCACCTAATTGGTTCCACAGAGACAACTGGGTCGAGTGATGAAATGGATGAAGTAGACTTCTTTGGGCCCTTTCTGTTAATGGCCCAGCCTAATCCTGATAACACTGAACTTGCACAGCTACCAAGTAGGACTTAGCCCTGCTGAGCTCTTTATTCTGGTGAATGATGTGAGTTGAGTACTTCATTGATATAAAATTTGTGACCTATCTCAACACGTCCCTTTATCCTGAGCCATGGGACAAACATCCTTGAGGCACCCTTCATGTATCTCCCCCACCAGCATGCCCCTTTCCCTCAATCCAGAATAGCATGCCAGCTGTTTTTTTCAGAATCTGGCCTTATATTAGACCTAATATTGTTTATTTGCAAACTTAGAGGGAATTACATGGGGTGCTTACTGGAGAATGGCCATGGCAGAGGTTTTCATTAGAGCTCCATCTCACTGGCCCTTAGTCATGATGAAAACCTTAGGAATGTCTCAATCTTTCCAATTTTCTAACTCAAACTGCACTGGTGCTGTTTATTAGGGATGGGGGATGGGGGATGGGGGACGGGGGATGGGTGGGAGGGAGGGAACTGCAATATGCAACTACAACACTTTTGTGAGATTGTTGTTGCACTGTTAGGCACACGGTTACGAGCTTCAGGTTATTTCCGCCTTTCAGCTTGTGGGCTTTGATTAAGATTAAAAAGATTTTTTTTGGCTAATATCAAGGATGTCTACCTGAGCCATAGCATTTGTAACTGGTGTATCTCACTCATTTTCTTACATAGTTTCGTTGTGCAACACAGCTGCACTGTCGTTTTGCCATGATTTAAATTTACCTGTGTGCTTACACCAGAGACCTTAATCATCCCAAGTCAATCCTGATTTATTATTTTTTCAGTTATTTTTTGAAACACACACACAAAATTACTGGCTTAAAAGACCTGGAACTAAACACTATTGGCTAACATGTGTTTACGGTGACTTATTTGAGACATATACCAAAGGTTCAAAAACCTATTGCTTTGGACTGTGAATATGTTTCCTTCTTTTTGCTCTTATTTAAGTGCCATACTGTACCTTTCATATCCACTGTATATTTAGTTAAAATATTGGCCAAGAGAAATATCTGGGTAATGTGCTTTTATGAAGCCCTTTGTTCCCTTTGAATTATCATTATCAATTTTGATTTAGATATGGACATGGTGTAACACACAACTAAGGATTTGTTTAAAATAAAATTCTTGCCTTTTTTTGTAAAATAGGAAGAGTCTGCACTTTTTGATTGGGAGTATATTTATTTAAATGCATGATCAAAAATGTTATAACAGCAGAACATTGGGGGTAGGAAGTAAGTGATGGTTGAATATTTGAGGAATGACCAATAAAATTCAATCAGCCACTAACAGATGAAGAGAGACTTTTCATGAATAGTTTCTTCCAAATCAATGTTTTATGAATGTTCGTAAGGGAGTGGTGAGATATTCAAATAGTATTGTTAATAACTCCTTTCCATTTCAGCTCAGAACTTTCCCTGCTTGTCTATTTCTTATAACACAAATATCAATACTACATCATATTAGCCCATTCTAAGAGTGGAATTTGTTTTTCTTTCCACCACATATTTTTTTCCTGCCATGGATTAATCATTACACTTGGCAGGCATGCTGTTCTCTCCATGATCTCTTCAGGGTCTGAGTCTGATGCTTAACACAATGCTAACCCGATAGTCAAGCAGATCTCTCTAGACCAGTGCTGCGAGTACAACTTTCTGTAATGATGGGGATTCCTTTTCATGAGGCCCAATGTGGCAACAACTAGACACATGTGACTACTGAGCTCTTAAAACATGGCTAGTGCAAATCAAGAACAGAATTCCTAATTTTGTTTGATTAACTTAAATAGCCATGTATGGTTAGTTGCTACTCTATTACACAGCACATTTCTCAGTGGGTTCTTCAAAGGAGATGGATCCTTTATTTACACGTCGTAAGACATTACTTTTTAGCCACAACACTTTACTCTCATTTTTGGTATTTTCTGCCTACATGTGGTCCCATTATTTCAGCAGGCTAGTGTTCTTTCTCAATTCTTCACTTGATCTTAGTCAAAAGGCCGAGAAGCAATCTTTCTCAATTCTTTAGTGCTACTCACCTTCTAATTCCAATGAGCACTTGGCTTGAACATCGTGAAGCAACGTGGGGTTTCCTGGACGATTGCTTTTCAAACACGATTGTTGCATCTCAACTATGGCAGCACAGATGCCAACTTTAGAATGAAAATATGTTCATTTCAATCTATAGGTTTCTATCTGCAGTATAAATAAGCAGTTGAAGATGATTATCCTTGAGTAAAGAAACAGATCCTCCTCCGTTTTGTGTTTGGTAAGCTAAAAATGTTTTCAGACGTCTCCCAGAGATGGAGGAAGAGTGTTGCTTGAGAGCTCTTAGCATATGCTTGGGTGTGAAAGAAATAGGAATCTGTGTGGAAAACAAGGTCTGTTGTATTTATCCCTTGATGTAGGATTAGAAGAACCGTAGTGTTTCCTGGTAGAAATGCATCCCATATCAGTGGGGTTGATCTATTTCAGTTCTGTGATGTTTCCCAACACCTACAAATGGCAAAATTATTAATTCACTTGTCAGCAATGGAGAAGAAAACACTTTCTTTCAGAGGATAGAGTCTTCCCTCAGAATGACCATTGGTGTCAGTCTTTTGCTTTCTATGTAATAAAGAAAATACACTGACGATTTTACGGTTCACATAGCTATGTGATAGGTGTAACCTTAATTTGTGTTTTGTGAGAGAACATCACTGATACAGCCTCTTAAGTTTAAGAGACCTTTGGTGAACTGAAGGCCCTCTTGGCCTGTGCACAGCTGTATGTGAGCGCATATGTGTGCACGTGTGCGTGCGTGTACACTGGCCAAGTAGTGGGTGGCAGTGCATCAAATTGGTTTAAAAGTTTGGAGAATAGCCTGGAGAAACTGAAGTTGCTTAACCTGAGGAAAGAAAAGCTGAAAGGGCAGAATTTGTAATTTGTAAGTGCTTAAATATTTAAAGGGTAAAAAATATGAGGGATAGTTGTACTCTCTGTGATCTCTGTGGACAGAGAAAAATGACTGGACTTAAAATCTAGGTGGGAGTGGTTTTAAAAGCACTAGAAAGAACATTGTTACCTTTTCACCTCTCTCTCTCTCTTTTTTTTAACTGTTTTTCTCTGCAGGGAATACCTGTCCGTCTACCTCCTTTCACTGGAGGTGTTCCTCTGCACCCATTAAAAATCAGTTTGGCTGTCCCCTCACCAAGGAACCTATTCTAACCCTCCTCCAGTCTGGCTTAGTGCTCTCGCTCTGAGTCCTCACAAAAGTCACTTTGCTAGTAACTTCCTGTGTGGAGATGAGACAATTCTAGATCAGGGCATGGTTCCTTGAGGACAGAAACTATGCTTTACCCATTGTAACCATATACAACATTTATTGTCATCATCTCAGTGTTTCATCTGAGAATGGTTTTAGAGACTCAGAATGTATGAAAGCTAAACACATCCTGTGAAGACATTAAGGAAAACCTTTTATAGTACAGTTGAAGAAACCAAAAGATCTAAATTCAAGACAGCGGGTTTTTTAAAATGTGGTGTAAGCATTCATCTTGGAGGGTTAGAAAACTTTAGAGGGAACTTAGAAAACATTATTTACATTGGTTTTGTTTTCTTCACATTTTATTAAGTGTATTAGTTCGCTAGAGCTGGTGCCATAACAGAATACCACAGATTGGCTGGCTTGAACAACAGAAATTTATTTTCTCACTGTTCTGGATGTTGGAAGTCCAAAATCAAGGTGCTGACAAGTTTCCTTTCTACTGAGGCCTCTCTCATTGGCTTGCAGATGATCATCTTCTCACGATGTCTTCACATGGTCGGTCGTTTATGCATCTGTAGCCGTGGTGTCACCTTGTGTGTCCAAATTTTCTCTTATGAGGACACCAGTCAGATTGAATTAGAGGTTCGTTTTAACTTTATCACCTCTTTAGAGGCCCTGTCTCCAAATAAAGTCAGGTACTGGGTGTTAGGATTATCAATATATGAATTTTTGGTGTGTGTGTTGGAGGGGTTGGCACCACTCAGCCCATAACACAAATTTTCACGTCTTTAGGTACCCTTATGGTTGGTCGGATTACATGATTTCTTGTTCAAAATTGGATACCTTTGAGGATGAAAGGGCCAGGGTAGCCAACTGGATGGAATGCCAGAACAATGGGTAGAAATTTGGTCTGTCCTGGGCAAACCCAATTGTACGGATACCTTACTTAAGATAATAACCAAATATTGAGCTCCTGCTGCAGGGCCTGGAACCCTGGAAACACAGGGATAATAACACTTAAGTCTCAGTTTTTGAGAAGGGCTATGAAAAAGCAACTTCTCAGAAAAAAAGAGCAACATTTATGTCAATGAGTAGTGGAAAAATAGTACAGTAAAAACACTGATGCCCTTGCCCCACTCCAGACTGCCTATCTTAGAATCTCTGATGCCATAGGCTGGGCATCAGTATTTTTAATTTTCACATTCAAAAGGTTGAGATCAACTGAGTCAGAGCAATAGCGCAAGATTAAGAGAATCTCGTATTTGGAGGATAAATTATGACAGAAGGAAAAGGGAAGTGGGAGGCTCTCATGGCAGAGCTGCCCTTGTTTAAATCATTAGTGATTGAAGCTGTGGATGGAAGACTAACCACAATTTTCAGGGCTTGAGCAGTGAAAGCAGTGGCCATGGATGCAACTTTCATGGTGGCAAGACGGGCTGACCACGGGTAGAACCTGGAGTGAACAGAGGAGGAGGCACCTAAGACAGAGATTGAAAAGAGCTAGTTAGCAAACCGGAGTTGTAGGGCAGTGTCACAAAGGTAAGGGAGGTGGAATCTCCAGGAAGAAGATATGGTATTAGTATTCAATTTTACCACATCTTTAACCAGATGAAAGAGCAAAATAGAGGCTAGGTAAAGGACTCAAACACATCCACTAGATTTGTGAGTGGTTTATGAGAAAGTGGAGAGAGGGAGCACAGGCTATCCTTTGCCTTAGATACTTCCAGACCTCCTGCAGGTTGGATGGAAACAATTAGGGCAGGCAAAGGGTAAGTTATCAATCCCATTGCAGCCAATGCTCTGACAGCCCCCCAGGCACAGCGAGCCAGATGTGGGGAGTCAGCTTTGTGACTACCCAACAGTTTATGTTCATTTAGTGGTTACCCCCCAGATGGAGTGTGTGTTGGCTAAGACAGACCTGGCTGAACTGAACCTAAATGAGTAGTTAAGGCTAAAATGTACACAGTGGCTCTTGTCAGCTTTGGGTAGCAACGGCTGTAGGTAAGGACAGTGAATAAATGCAGAGGCCTCTGAGAGGACAGTGGAGCTGAATGTCAACACATGAGTTACTGATGTGACTCAGATCCACTGTTCACCCCCACCAGTGTTCTGAGTGTCTGGTAGCTGTGGCCAATGAGGTGTGAGAAATGGACCAGTTCTTCCTGACTCCAAAGAGGAGGGATGTTTTCTAAAACATGTTTATCTAACTTAATACATAAAGGATCTATCATCTGTAAATATACTTCCACTTTCCCAACTTTCAACTCCTTTTCTTAAAAGGTCTAAATCTCCAAAAATAACAAGCAATAGAAAGTCCTTCAATCCAGTGGTTTCCTGAGCACCGACGGTGTGCAAGGCTCTGTATGAGGTATTACAGGAAATATACAGACAGATGTGATGCCCTCCCTACTCTCACCAGGCCTGCAACCAACCTGAGAAGAATAAGACAACCCTAGAAGGCAGAACGGGATCTCTGCCTTAGTCAGTGCTCAAAGGATTCTGAGTTCCAAGAGGGGAAACATCGGATCTGCTGTGTGTACATGTGAGCTGGGGAGGTGGAAGGATAGGAAAGCTTTTTATCAATAAAGCATGGAAACACTTTTCCATGGGAAAGCATGGAAAGACCAACAAAGTTTTTCTTTACTTTTTGATATATATGTATATATATTTTGTTTGTTTGTTTGTTTGCCAAGGGGGTGAAACAATTCTGAGACTCATCACTCAGCCCAGACGCCACTCCATGGATAGCCAGTGCTATCTGCCATTTGTGGGGCTAGTACCTGTGCCATCCCATCACATTGTAGTGGACAGTGGCTGGGTATCCTGGACCTTGCCTTGTGGACAGCCTGGGCTGACCTGGGAGTGGATGTTGTGGGCCAGTTAGTTCTCTGAGCAGATCAGCAGAAGCTGGGTAGACTCCTGGAAGCTGTGACCTGGCTGTGATTTTCTGAATATGAAAAGTCTGGGTGTTGATCAGGGTCTGCAACAGGAGCCACTTCACCTTGAATCTGACTGAGACATGGAGTCCTAGATTAGATTCAGAACAGATAGATAAGGGTAGAGTAGGTTGGAGAAGCTACCCAAAAAATGTGAGCTGTGCTAAAAGGAGCCGAGCCAATACTCCTGGGCCCATGAGGGAGGCTGGAGAGATGTGAGCTTATTTCATGGAACTGAGAATCTGCAATGTTTGGAAACAATGATGATCCCAGGTTGGTATCAAAAAACTTCACCAAGAAGGTGGTATTGAGGTGGATCCCCCCAAAGAAGAGAGAAATGGGTAGGAAACAACATAAACATTCACCTCCGGCTGAGAACTGGGGAATCTTGTTGGAGCTCACAGAGAGAAGCCATGGGAGGTGAGTTTGGATAATGGACTGTGCTGCACATCAGGCAAAGGAAGCTGAACTGAACTGGGTAGACAATGTGAAGACATGCCTTTCAACAAAGCCTTTTTATTTTTTTTTTTGAAAAGTATCTTGCTGTGTTGCCCAGGCTGGAGTGCAGTAGCATGACTGTGGCTCACTGCAACCTCAAACTCCTGGGCTCAAGCGATCTCCCACTTCAGCTTCTAGGGTAGCTGGGACTACCAGCATGCACGACCATGCCTGGCTCCAACAAACCCTCTTAATACCATTTATTTGAGCACTGCCATGTCCCCAGGCTTCAGCCACACTGTCCCTGTCTAACTATGCAGAGGTTCATTGGGCCCATTTCAGGATCAGCTTTGATTTGGAAAAGATATTACAATCTCAAAAGTTAGGGATTGGAGCAAACATGCAGGGTGATGGTTGGGGATTTGGCAGCATGGCCCCATTAACATTAGTGGGAGTTAGTCTGCTAAATCCCAGACACTGAACAGAATCCTCGTGTTTATTCACAGTGACCTTTCTGCTGTAAATTGATACAATATTTGAGAATCACTTAGAACCGATTAAGCTTTGTAGCATCTCCCTCTCCTAAAAGGGAAATCTTTCTGAAAACTGCTGCTGTGTGCCCTGAAATGTTTGTATTTATGGGCAACGCTGGCAGCAGGAACATATGGATGCCTAAATATAGAGTTTTGATACCTCTGAGACAGTTGATCTGGGGAGCTTTATCTGCTGTACCTGTCTCCAGGTGGGGACCAAGCTTTTTACAAATGATCATTTTCTTCAACGAACTTCTTCCTTTTTGTACAATTTTATGTTATCTTTCCTCCATATGTTTATTTTCCAAAAGATAAGTTAAAAAAGAAATATCTGAAGCCTTTTTATATGAAATCTAGTCTAAAGATTCTATTCATAATCTCAAAAACAGCCGAGTGTGTGCTAAATATTTACCATGTTCCAGATCTCATGCTTTACATGAATTACCTCACTCAACCCCCACGCATAACCCTGGAAAGAGAGTGTTAATTGCTATTATATGAATTTTTTTTCAGATGAGGAGAACAAAATATCTAGATGTGATGTCAACTTGACTGGTGTATGTTGTGAACTGGTCCATTTCTCACAACCTCACTGGCCACAGCCACCAGACACTTGACAGATTCCAGCCCATGCAGTGTGATGTTGAAGCCAAGTTTAACACTTCATGATATTGCCTTCAGGAAGCTGCTAGATGAGGTCACAGGAGACCTGGAATACTGGTCTGCTACCTCTCTCTCAGGACAGCCTTCATGGGAACTTTTCCCCTCCCGCTTTGCCCCACCAAAGGGTCTCTTCTTGTGTGTCTTTGCAGGGCATGAGACAGTGAGGTTTTCTGCGGCACTGCCACGTAATTGTCATCTTTGAACCTAGAGTTGCTGGCACATAGCACGGCTTCACTCAAGTTTATTGACTGAATAAGTAACTAAAAATATATACTCATGGAACCTTGACGTGGATAGGAAGGTCATCCCATTCACATCTTCATTTTGTAGCTACAACTTAGATCTGGAAAGTAAGCTGGAATAAAGAATTCCAGGTTAGATGAAGTTGAGGTAGGGTAGAATTAAGATAAAGCGCTTCTCAAATTGTCAGGAAGGTTGACCTGGGCTGGACAGAGGTTATTAGCAGTGGCTGGCAAAATCAGAGGCCCCCGGCTCCTAGTCCAGATCTCTCCAACCCCCAGGGGTCATGAGAATCATGAGTTACACAGTGCGAGAAGGAGCTTTCGTCTTGAGTAGGTACGTGGCTCATCAGCTTTGAGGTCTTATGTTCCTGGGCTTAGTCTAGGTCAGAGGATTAACTCTGGGTATGTGTTTATCTCTGGAAGCACCTTGGGCAGCTCTCCCTCTGTCACCACCCTGAGAAACCAAATTCTTTGCTACTTCTTCCAGAACCCTGGCCAGCAGAGTGGTCCTAGATAGAGCTCGGGATCCCCAAGACCTTGAAGAGGACTCGTGAATCCCACCCATTCTGACTACAGCTTCTCTGTGGGCTCTTCTCTCTCTTCCAGGAGCCTGTGGGTGCCCTATACTGCAAGCTTATTGGTTAATGTTTCCCAGTGCTCTTTAGAAATTTCTCTCTTCCCCTGCTTTTTTTCATCACTATGCTTCACCTAAAAGGTGTTCAGTGAATGTATTTATTCTTTTAGCACATATCTACTGAATATAGTACGTGTACATGTTTAGCTCTGAGCTAGCACTAATGACACAGACGATATGTAAGAGAAAACCAAAGGAAATAGCTTGAGGGTGGCCCTTCTTTACAGGGAAAAGAGGCAGAGGTGAGGGGCAGCTAAGAGTAGATGAAAAAGAGCATGAGCAATAGAGTTCAAGGGTCTTCTCCCTAAGAAGCAAGCAGACTATATACATCTGACATTGTAAAGGCAAGTCTTATCTTTTATAACAATGTATAAAAATATGATCTCAGGCTAGGCACGATGGCTCACGCCTGTAATCCCAGCACTTTGAGAGGCCGAGGTGGGCGGATCACGAGGTCAGGAGATCGAGACCATCCTGACTAATATGGTGAAACCCCGTCTCTACTAAAAGACAAAAAAAAAAAGTTAGCCAGTCATGGTGGTGGGTGTCTGTAATCCCAGCTACTTGGGAGGCTGAGGCAGAAGAATCTCTTGAACCCAGGAGGCAGAGGTTGCAGTGAGCCGAGATGGCGCCACTGCACTCCAGCCCGGGCAACAGAGCAAGACCCCATCTCAAAAAAAGAAAAGGATCTTGATTAATGCCATAGGCCAAGGATAACTTGGTGGACTGGACTTCCAGAATATTCTTTCTCCTTTTCCAGAAAGTAAAGTCAAATTGCAGTATCATCTATTTGTTTCTTTAGTTAAGAGAGCAGTAATAGTAACAAGAGTGACAATAATAGCAATCATGATAGTGGTAGTAGATATTTGAATAGATGTACTACCTTCTCCTCATGTCTTAGCTTATTTGGTTTTTGCAACCTCTGTTTATAGAGTAGGCAGAGTAGACAGAATGGGTGGTACTCATTTTTCTTTAGAGGGGCAGAAACTCTGGGTCTCAGTTTGGGCAACTTGTCCAAAACCACAGTTAGTTTTAACACAGATAAGACAGACTTAGAGGATGGTACTCTTTGACTCTGACTTACGGTATTTATTCACTGACTTATAGCGTGGTATACTTTCCATTCTACATGGTGTCTCGACTCGTCAAATGTTAAACTTTAGATTGTCAAGAGAGAAATCTAGAAATGTTAGAAGGAAATGCATATATTCTCAAATAGTGGTTTTCTGTACTTTTAAAGAGATGGTCAGGAAACAATTCTAAAAAGAGACTGCAGGCCAATCTTTAGGGAAGGAGTTTGGTCTTAGTCTCATGAGAACTGTGATTTGTTCAGTGCAGTTAGAACAGAGTGGAAACCAAGTGGAAGCTGAAGTGAACATCTTGGAGCAGCAGCCGGGTCTGACCTGTGATCCTCTTCTTAGCTAATTTCCAGGATTTCAGAGACAAGAGAAGAAATAAAAAGCAGCACTTTTTCTTTTAAAAAGATCATTTGTTTCCCACTAATTAAAAATTAGTGAATATTCAGAGCAGAGAAAAAGTACAATGAATAAAATTTCTATCACCCAAAGAGAACTATTGTTAACTTGTGTCTGTCCTTCGGTGTATACCCCTGTAAGAATTTCTACTAGATAGACGGATACACATAGGACCATAGAGGTTGCTTTTTCAGAGGTTGCATCTCTGTACAAACTGTTTTGTAGCTTTTTTCCACTTAGAAATAGATGGTTCAGGCTGGGTGTGGTGGCTCACGCCTGTAATCCAGGCACTTTGGGAGGTCAAAGTGGGCAGATCACTTGAGGCCAGGAGCCCAAGACCAGTCAGGCCAACATGGTGAAACCCTGTCTCTACTAAAAGTACAAAAATTAGCTGGGTGTGATGGCACACATCTGCAACCCCAGCTACTTGGGAGACTGAGGCATTAGAATTGCTTGAGCATGTGAGGTGGAGGTTGCAGTGAGCCAAGATCATGCCAGTCCACCCAACCTGGGCGAGTGAGACTCTGTCTCAAAAAAAAAGAAAAAGAAAAAGAGATGGTTAATGTTTTCTGTACCAACAAATACCTTAACAACATAGTTTTAACTAGTAGACAAGTGTCCTCTGATATGGCGGTACCACAACTTACCAGAGCAGATCCCTAATTTTGGACACTTTGGTTGTTATCAATGGTTGCTATGATACCAATAGTGGAGTGAAAATCTTTGCAGACGTACCAGATTGCGTCTTTAGAAAAGCTGGATTACAGCGTAGGCATGTCTTAAAGTTTGTTGGTGTATTTTGCCAAATCTTCAAAAAGTCAATATGAGAATGTTAGTAGTTAATGAGAATGTTTAAGAAGCAACTAATTTTGGAGATTCTGGAAAAACTGGCTTATGAGACAGAAAGACACAGAAAGTCTCCTTAAATTTGCTTTTGGGAGGAAGAGTGGAGGGAAAAAAGTATTTTTAGTTTTTTGTTTGTTTGTTTGTGTTTGTTTTTTAAATAAATAGAGGCAGAGTCTCCTTTTGTTGCCCAGGGAGAACATAGAACTCCTGGGCTCAAGTGATTCTCTCACCTCTGCTTTGCACATTGCTGGGATTGTAGGTGTGAGCCATCATGCCTGCCTAGGCTCATTTTTGTCTTTTTTGAAAACAAGCAGTAAGTATCACACGCACATGTGCATGTGTGTGTGTGTTTGTTTAAGTAATGGGGGCTAACTCTGTAAGTACAAGCTGTCAGCACAGAGGCTCCGGGTGGCTATGACTCCTGAGCTTAAGACAAATATCTTGGCCCAAGGGTTGAGGATGGGCATGATGCATAACCAGGCTGGGAAATAATCCTGGAGCATCCCTAAAATGTTGGCAAAGTTGTGCATGAGAAAGCAAGTGGGTATAATTAAATTCTCATCTAATGAAATTGAATTCAGCTCATGCATTGGGTCATGAACCAGCCTTGGCTAAAGGAATCATATCATTGGAACTGAGTGATCAAAACTGCACTGGTGAATCACAGGGAAGAGGCAAAGCCCTCATTCCTGGTAGTGGAGGTGGCACTCCACCTGAGTTACAAAGCTTTTCTATGTTTCCCGTCAGGTTTGCGCCTGGGCTAGAACAAAAAAGCAAGTAGCTGAGATAGAGATTTCATGAGGGAGCAAATGTAAAAATGTACACAAGAGCCTTTCCAACCCCACATGTTATAGGTCTGAGGATAGCTACCAGGCTGGAAAGGGCATGCAAGATAGTCTGTCTTTATTAGAAGGAACAAAAATTTCCAAAGAAACCCTTTTCTGTCAAGTTTCTCTGCAATTTATTTAAGAGAAGATACATTTGATAAAAATAGCAGTCTCCTTCTCTGTGCCTGGGTGCTAATGAGCTCGGCAGGCATTTATTCCTCACTCTGATATATTTGTTCTCCTTACCACACCTCTCTCTGGCGCTCCTGGGGTCCCAGGGTGTAGAAATGAGGGTGGCTGCTACTTATGAAGACTTTCCTAGGTGAGAAAATACAATGATGTAACAATTTCTTTTTTAAGGAATAAGGAAAAGGGAGGTCAGTAGTGGGTAGAAAAAGTAATGTCTTAAGAAAAGTGGAAAACAAACTCTAATTTGTTGGCATACTTTTTTCAGGGTAAATTTCACATGTAGCTTGTGTTTAGGGGGATCTCTAAGGTCGAGGTCATTAAATGAGAAAAATAGGAGGATGACAGGCAGCTGAAGAGTGGTTATAAGCACAGGTTTTAGAGTCAAACTGCCCTATAAAAATGGTAGTGATTTATGACACAGGAGTGTCCCACGATCATCTCTCTCTGATTAAAATTTGATGTATTCATTCTGTAAGTATTTACTGAATCTCAACTGTGGATCAGACACTGATTTAGCTTCTTGCCTCTTCCATTTTCTAGCTATGTGATCTAGGTAGGTACCTAATCTTGCTAAACCTTAGTTTACAGATATGTAAAATGGGAATAATAAAACCTCACTGGGTTCTTGGAAGTTTTGTTTGATTCTGTTTGTTAAGAGCTCTTCACAGTGCCTGATACGTACTAAGTGCTCAAACCGTTATTTATTTTAATAATGATTATCAGTATCAATAAGAACCTAGGTGATTGGATGTGGCCATTGGCACACTGAGTTTATCAAAGTTCTTTCTGCAAGAAGATACTTGCTCCCTCCCTTCCTTTTCCTTTTCCTCTTTCTTCTTTTGCTTCCCACTCAGTGATTTTTATGGGGTTCCATCTTTTTTCTTTCAGAACAGGGGGAAAAAGATCTTTGTAAGTTCTTTTTTTCCAAGGATGAAATTGTAAAATTATTACACCTTCCCAAAGAAAGAAAAAGACCTCAGGAAAAGAGAACTGCTTGACTCAAAGGAAGAAATTACTGATGACAGAATTTCAGGTGTCAATGAAGAAGATATTTTTAAGCAGGATCTTTCCATTTCATTCAAACAATATCACAGAGGAGACCTCCTGTGTTTTGTTTTGAAACCATTCAGCTCTCTTGTAGACCCATAGGCTCCTAGGGTTGGCAGGGCCATTTTGTACAAGTAGTTCAGCATCTTGTACTTTCAAACTCCCTGTACAGAATCAATTCCAAGTGGTTGCCCACACTCGCTGGTGAGGAACTGATTCTCTTTGAGAGAGTCCACTCTAACTTCTGGCCACCCTGATTGCTTGACAGTTCTTCCTTACATAGAGCTGGAATCTGCCTCCTCAGAGCGGAGGCACCTTTCAGACAAGAGCCCAACAGAAAAGATGTTTTTTGTTCTGGCTTCTTTCTATTGACACTCTCCCACAGGGTTCACTGCCTGAAGTGGAGTTAAGGGCCATATGCTTTCCTCTGGAGAAAACTGTGACTGCTGTGATGCCTGATACAGTGTGCTCAGTAGGGAGGAAAGAATCTTGAAGTTCAAATGTTTTGACTTGGAAAAGGCAGCAAATAGGGAAGTGCTCTGGAGTGTCCAAAAACACTCCAGTGGTTCTTTCTCTTTCCCAAGAATAAAGATTCCATTTTGAAAGAATAGAAATAGCTAATAAAATACAAGTAGCAAGAGCGTATTTATCTCCACTCACAGGCGATAATAGTGGTACCAGGTTCATATTTGGAAAAATGGGGGAATTTGTTTGTTCATTCAGATCAAATTGGTATCAAACAACCACAGATTCCATATGTTCCTTTTTCTGTTTTGGTTGCTAGGCACAAGAAATTCATGGGGCGCTTGCTAAATATGTATGACACATTTTTGCATGTGAATGATAAATATTGGTAGATTCTTTGCAAGAGTCGCTGTCATTCACAAATAGATCCTGAATGAAGCTTTCCTCTTCAGTAAAAAGACTTGAATTTCAGGCTGAAAGGAGGTACAACTGGGTGTGGGAGGCAGGTGTCCAGGTATAAGGAGAAGAGTAGTGGAAATGACAGTCCTTTAAAATTGCATGGCATTTTGCAGTTAACAAAATGCCTCCTCATTCACAATCTCATCTGATGCTCACAACTCCCCTGTGAGCTAGGTATTAGGGCTGGCAGCCGCCTCCATTCCAGGAATAAAGTCGTAGGCACCGAAGAGCATGACAGGAGAAGAAACCCCCATGACGGGAATCTCCTGAGAGTGACTCGAGCTCATCTTGGCAGTTCTGGGCTGTGCTCCCTCAGTACGGGAGAATGCATGCTACCATCCTGCTGAGTCCAGCCTTTTCACTTCTTAACTTGTTCTACTCAGTCCTGAGCCAGTGGTGCTTACATAAATGTCCTTCTGGCATGAGGGAGAGAGAGAGAAAGGAAACAGCAACTGTCAGCAGAGTGTCAGGCTGGGGACCTGCCATCTCATTGAGCAAAGCTCTGGTCAGCTCCAACAGTGTCCTGGGTGCAGCTCTAATAAGGGGTGATGGGATTGTCCCCAGGCCCGGGATTACTTCCTGCCCTAAAAAAGGACAGGGAGAGAGGACCCCTTAGCTGTTTCCAAGGTGTCACTTGTAAATCATTAACTAGGAGCAGAGAGGACCAGAGCGAGGTCAAAACAAATGAATCCTGATTCAAGACTGTTTCTCAGATGGTGACATCTGAGCATTAATCTTACTTGGCTATCACAAACATGCAATTTGTTTCGGTGGGAGAAGTGGGCTGTGCTAATTTGCTTTTTCTTTTAACTCTAAAGAGTCTTCCAACATTTTTTGTACTTTCCGCTGGGGCTGGAAAGCCGCCACCCCCTCCCACCAGCATCCAATCCACCTTCCTGCCTTGGATAGAACTGTGGACAGCACAGTTCTCCATGTCCGAGCCTGTTGAACACAGTGCTGCTTTTTCTTCCCTCATTCTCCACGGACTGAGTAGAACAAGAGAACCCTTTGCACAACCACACTACAGACCCCACTCCAATGCCTGAAATCCTACAAAGTTCATTTTTGAGGGTCCACTTAAAAGGCCTTCAAGAAACAAGACTGCTGAATGTGGATAATGGTTGAAGCTGATTGATAAGCACATGGGGAATTATTGTACAATTCTCTCTACTTTGAATGTGTAAAAACTTCATAATAAATAAACCATTTTTAACAAAGCATCAGGATGGCTGGACTTGACTGAATGACAGAATGGAAGTCTCAATGCACGCTCTGGAATCAGGTGGGTCTGTGACCAAATCCCAGGCTCCGCTACTTTCCTCCAGCAACTGGAGGAAAACATAACCTTCCCAAGTCTTCTTCATCTCCAAAATCAGAAAAAGATGGGCTGCCTCATCAGGTTTCTGTCAGCATTAAGTGAATTAGTAAAGTTTTCTTAACAAGTGATAGAAAACTAGCTTTAGTTTGTTTAAGAAAAATGGGAGAATGCAGTATAAGGATCACAGGGGTATTTAAAATTCAAGGAGAGAAGTACAGCTAACTCTCCCGAGTGAACTGAAATCAGGGACTCCCAGGGCCTCAGGACTACACTTGATCTCACATCTCCGTGCCTCTCTACAGGCTTGTTCCTCTCTCTGCCGCAGACCAGCTTTCCTTGTTTGCCAGTCTCCATGAAGGAAGACTTGGCTTGCCAATAGCAGCTCCCAGGCTTATATTTTCTCAACTCAGTAGAACAACCAGGCTGAGTTTGGATCTCCTGGTCTGGATTCCAAGTTTTCTGAGGCAGGTCTTTGGTTTAGCTTGAGCGAGAGGTCTATTCCTGCACCTAACAATGCAGCCCAAGAGCTGGAGCCACACTCTGCGTTAACATGGAGGCTCTTATGGTGGCTTTGTTGATGGAGTTGGCAAGGAGAAGTTCTCAGAAGGAGGAAAGGAAGTCTCCAAAAAATGATTGGGATGGGATGGTGATGGTACTGGACAGACAAAATGATGAGTCAAAATACAAAATGCTTAGAACAGACTAGCAGTTGATAGGTAAGTATTGGCTCCTGATCCATCTGCATGTCTTAATGCCATGAAGTACTGGTGCTGACCTGCCTTTGTGTCTTGAGGGCAATGCATCAGGTTAGCCCATCCATCAGAAAGGGGAGGAGAACTGGAAATATAACATTTAAGTTGTTCTTTCTTTCCAGAGTGCCTACTGTGTGCCAGGCAAAGGGGATATAGCAGCGAACAAAAGAGACAAAAATCCCTGCCCTCTTGGAACTTGGAGTGATACAATAACAAAAATTAAAAATATAAGGTGAGGCACTTTGGAGGAAAATAAAGCATTAAGTGGGATAGGAAGTGCAGGGGTCATATTAAACAGGGTGGCCAATAGCAGAGTGATTTGAACAACATCCTAAAGAAAGTGAAAGAATGAGCCACATGGCTCTTTTAGAGAGGAACATTCCAGGTAGAGGCAACAGTAGTGCTAAAGCCCTGAGTTAGGAGAGCCAGAAACCTAGTGCAGTTGGAATAGGTTAAGAAAAAGAAATCATAACAAGAGACGTGTAAAACCAGCAACATTCACCCTAATCTCCAAAAGCTTTCTGAGGAAGAAGAGAGGTGTGGTAAAATACTAATGCTAGTGGTCAGAGCATTAGTGGTCAGAGCAAAAGGTGGTCAGAGAAAATTTGTGGTCAGAGCATTAGGTGGTCAGAGCAAAAGCTTTCTGAGGCAGAAGAGAGACCCTAGTCTCCAAAAGCTTTCTGAGGAAGAGAGGTGTAGTAAAATACTAATGCTGGTAGTCAGAGCATCAGTCTCATCTATTTTTTAATGATCTCTACGTAAGCCATCCCTAATAGAGACAGCTGTAGTAAGTCAGCTTCTCACACTGAGAATAATCAGAAGCTATAGATTGGATTGAGAATCAAAGATGTAGCTGCATGGATATGCCAATACAATCCTCACCTCCAAGGTGCTGTTCTTCATCAAGCAATTGAGAGGGTCATGCAGTGCTAGTGGAAGAGCCATGAATGGAATTCAAGAAGAGTGGGTGTCCTTTTGCATACAGGCAGGCCATGGCAAGAAACAAAGGCAAGGCCAGACTTTCTTGTAAGAAATAAATCTAATAACTACTTTTTTAAATGCCAATGTAACAATTTTTAGTGCCTGTAATTCTGCATATTAATCAGGAGATGGTTGATGTAGTACCAAAGGAGAAAGCCCTTGTTCCCTGGTTGTGATGATCACTGCCAAATATATTGAACGTGGACATTAGCTAATAAAGGGCCAGAAGGAAATAGAAAGGGAGAGACAGAGCCTATGTAAGAGAGAAGCTCTTCTCAATTCCCAGGAAATCAGTACTAACCTAAAGCCCATACTGACCCACTCCTCTCTTGAAGCTCTGATTTATATCGCACAAGAGTAGGATCTTGTGCAAAAATGCAGTTTGCTTCTAACCTTGGACAGCTACATTCAAGAAGAACATGTGGCTATTGGATGAGGGAGTTCAGAAGTTGATCACCTGTCATACATCTGGGTGGAATGAAACAGGGAAATGTAATTTAGACAAAGGAAATGAATTACAAAGGAAAAACAGCAAATCCAATCTTCCTGTAGCAGGTGGTCCAGGAAAAGTAGAGGGAGCAGAATAAGCCTCTTAACGGACCTAGATTAGTAACAATATCCTCCCCCCATAATAACTAGTTCTAATGATCAGAGCAAGGAAGTTCTTTCCGTAGTTCAGAATAGGTGGTGTCTCGAAGAAGAATCACTTATAACAGGTAATTTGCATCATCTCCAAATTCATGTGACAAAATATACAAACATATACAAAAATGTTGGTTACGTTGAAGAAAGAAATGAAGCAGAACAGAGGAAGTAGTACATTTTTTCCACGTTTTTCTATGTGTGCATTTTGGTACATTGACCCAATATGTAAATTTGGTTTTCTAATTATGATACAGATTATGATAACATTTTTTTCTCCTGGGCATCCTTGATGCCAAAAGCAGAGGATTTGAAGGTAAAATAAGCCAGGTTATACTATATCAGAGAGTAGACCATTGTTAATATATGGGTCTATCTACCTCTGTCTATCTATCCATCCATCAATTATCTATCATGTATCTATCTATCATCTATCTATCCACCCATTTATCTAGTAAGCAACACAAACATACGGCACAAAATTCAAAGATTATTATTCATTCTTTCTCCCCCTCCATTCCCACTCACTTTCCCTGGAGGGAAGACACATTGTATGTGCATATGTGCATCTATGTATTTTACTCACCTCTTTAATGGTACCACATACACTGTTTTCATATTACCTTTTTCACCTAACAGAAAACATTATGAAGATTTCATAATCAGTGCTGTGCCTTATTTTTTTTTCCCCAAAGGCTATATAGTATTCCACTGCATGTTTGTTCCATAATTTATTTAACCACTCTCCTAATGATGGATATTTTGGTTGTTTCCAAGCTTTTATCACTGCAAACAATACTTCTGGATGTTAGACATTATGTAAAGACAGCCAATTTAGAAACTGCTCAATTTGTTGATAGATTATGCTTTACAATTGAACTGAAAATGTGGAATGATAGTCTTGTAACTCAGCCTGATGTGATGGGAAGTAAAAAGTGCTGTCTTTTTCTACCATCAATTACCATGAAGTAAATGAACAGTGTTAGCAGGGAAAAAGTGAAATACTCATGATTTTTAAGAGTCAATTTTCAATATTTTATTCTGAATAAAGTAAGAATAGGATGAATAAGAACGATTTTCATTTAGATTTAAGGAACATTTTCAATGCCTTTATTTAAGCTTAAATCTAGACATTAATTGCAAGACATAGAAAGGTGATACACTGTGCTATGCTGGTACCTACATGTTCAGAGTTCGAGTCGGTCAAAGGAGAAACTGTGTGAGATTTGGAAGACAGAAAGAAAGCAGCAGTTGTTACTCATAGAAGGTTGTGTGGTCATTATGGTAATGGGTAGAATCAGAGATGTCTGGCGGGTTCCAGCTGGTCTTTGCATTCTTCTGCTCTGCTTCTGGGTCATTTTCTCTGCCTCTGGCCTTGCTGACCAACAGTGGTAACCAGGTCTTCCATAGCTCTTGGTCGTGGTCCACATACTGGCAGGGAGGCAGCACGGCCTCCCTTAGACCTCTCCATGAGCTCCTCCTTTAGGGCCTTACTCTGCCAGCTAGACGTGCCTGGCTTCTCAGATTTCCCTGCAAGACCTGACATGTCCCTCCATGTCAGCGCTTCAGCTGCACGGTTGGTGACACTTGCTCTGCTCCTCTGACTTTACTCAGATCCTCACAAACTTGTATATCGTCTCATTCCTATATTCATTTAGCTATTCCTGTAATAATCATTTTGGCTCTGCTTTCCTGCCTGAACCCTGGTTGCTACTTACAGGAAATGCAAGGCACTATGAGTTACCCCCTTCTTGAAGCACCTTAGCCGTTTCTAGGATCTGGGTTGTGAAAGACAGATGGGAAACTTAAGAGGTTAGCAACAAATGGATGCTGGCTTCCTGTCTACTTCTAGTTAGTCAGGACAAAAGGAACAGTGTAAATTCCCATCTAGGAGATATGGATTAGACATCCATGGGGCCGGGTGCAGTGGCTCATGCCTGGAATCCCAGGACTTTGGGAGGTTGAGGTGGGCAGATTGCTTGAGCCCAGGAGTTCAAGACCAGCCTGGGCAACATGGCGAAACTCCATCTCTACAAAAAGAACAAAAATTAGCCAGGTGTGGTGACACATGCTCGTAATTCTTGCTTCTCAGGAGGCTGAGGTGGGAGGATCAATTGAACCCAAGAGACTGAGGCTGCAGTGAGCCGTGATCGTGCCACTGCACTCGAGCCCAGACGACATAGCAAAATCCTGTCTCAAAAAAAAAAAGATACCCCTGGGATCACTTTGGAAGTCTTTGGAAAAAGTGTAAGTTCTCAGCTTGAGATGGCTTAATTATGGTCCTGTGTCAAGTTAAAGGAATGAAAAAATGGCGCTGAGAGTCCTTTCTAGTACTAATATCACAGTACAGCCACACATCACTCAAGAAATGCCACATTAAGTCAGTTCACTGATTCCAGCCCATCATTCTTTTTCTGCCAGTGACCCCATGAGATGTTCGTGGGAGGATAGAGTTGTACTCCAGTATATCACCCAAAGGTGAAGTGTGCCCTCCAGCAGCCTTCCTCAAACCCTATTACCATCCCTTCCTCTGCCTCTGATTTATGCCATTGGTTATTATTTCACTGCAGTTGTTTGGAGGACAGTCTTATTTCCTTATAGGATGTTAGTTGTCAAAATCAAAGTCCTGCTGTTAGAGGTTTTTATTATTACTTTGCTGGGCTAAACACTTGGGGTTAAACTTGGCTGTTGGCCTCTCCAAGTGCTATTTTTCTTTCATGTGAGATCTACTGAAGTACCAATTCTGTTTTTGAAAATTATGATAAATATATACAACACAAAATTTGCCATCTAAGCCATTTTCAAGTGTACAATTCAGTGGCATTAACTACATTCACAATATTGTGCAGCCATCACCATTATCTATTTCCAAAACTTTGTAATCACTCCAAGCAGAAACTCTGTACTCATGGAGTAATAACTCCTCACATGTCATTCACCCTAGGTCCCTGGTAACCTCCAATCTGCTTTCTGCCTATGAATTTGCCCGTTCTAGATATTTCATTTAAGTGAAATCACACAATATTTGTCCATTTCACTTAGTAAAATGTTGTGGGGTGACACTGTGTTTAAGACCGGAACTCCTCTGTTCAGGTTGAAGATCACATTCCTCCTCTCTCCCTGTCCATCATCTCCTTATGACTTCATCTATCTTGGTTTTTTAACTGTCACTCTAGGAAGAAGACATGGATCTAAAACAATAAGGCCTTGTTCAAATGTGATGCTTTAAAAACACAAAATGATAAAGAAGCAAATTCAACAATACAAAGATTTTTTTTAAAAGGGTCAATGTTCTTAAAAACAGCTACCAGTCAGGTGTGGTGGCTCACACTTGCAATCCTAGCATTTTAGGAAGCTGAGGGGAGAGGATCGCTTGAGCCCAGGAGTTTAGGACCAGCCTGGGCAACATAGTGAGACCACATCTCTATGAAAAAAAAAAAAAAAACCCACAAAAGTTAGCCAGGCATGGTAATGTGCACCTGTAGTCCCAGCTACTCTGGAGGCTAAGGTGGGAGGATTTCTTGAGCCCTAGTAGTTTGAGGCTGCAGTGAGCCATGATTGTGTCACTGCACTCCAGCCTGTGTGACAGAGACCCTGTGTCAAAAACCAGGCGAAAACAAAACAGAAACACACAAACCAAAAAACCCCCAAAGAACCAAACTACCATTCAGATGAATTGTCAATGAAATATTTCCGTCTTTGTTTTAAGATGGGTGAGATCATAGAGCTACTACTATATACATTATTTCGATGCTGCCAAGCTCTTGACTATCTAATAATGGTCAACAAATATTTAAATATGTCACAGTCCTTCAATATATGAGAGGTAAAACATGTCCGTGCATCTTTAATGCATGATTAATCTTTTTTGACATTTCTCTTCAGTGTTGAGGAAGATGGCTGAATTTGCTTGTGGCTGCATTGACAATAACTGATCTCTTCCTCTTTCATTCCTGAAGGGAAATGTCATAACGAGAACTCACCATTAAATAAAACATGTACATTACAGTTTTTTTTATTTTTGAAAAACAAAAGAGGCTGACCTCAGAGTCAGAATGAATTTATACTGAGCAAAGAAAAAATGAGACCTAAATATAGAATCTTGCTTATCTGTTTTAGCATTTGCTAGTCTTTCCTGTGGCAAGAAAACTACTCCAGAGGGTATAGCAACAAGGAAGTAGCTTGCAAAATTACCTACTTGTAAAAATATCAGCACTGTAACTGTATTATTGATAGTTTGGTTCATTTAGTCACCTATCATCCATCTGGTCAGTAAATGTTACTGAGTATCTACTTTGTGCAAGGTACTGTGGTAGGTGGTGTCTGCTCTGTCCAATATGGTAGTCACTGGCCACAGGGAACTTGTAATGTAAATTAAATACATTCTATAAAACACAAAAATCAGTTTCTGACTTGCACTAGCTGTGTTTCAAGTACTCAATCGTCACATGTAGCTGGTGGCTACCATATTGGACAGCAGAGATGGTAGACCATTTCCATCACTGCAGAAAGTTATATTGGGCAGCACTGGTAGAGAGTTATATAAAAGTATAAGGAAAAGTTCTAAAGTTCTTTCCTTTAAAAAGCTTGCAATAATGAGAGCATAACTGCATTTTATCTGTGATTCACACGGTCCCATTTCAGAGTTGCATGATGAACAGTGAGCACAGTCCAGTAAGTCTGTGAGCAGACTATATGTTTGTAAAGAAAAGAAATGTAATTCTGATTTCATTCTGTGATATGATATAGTAATAAAATAGTAGTAGCTGCCCTTTGAGAGGCTTGTACTATGTGCTAGGTGCCTCTAAATTCTTTACACATATGGCAGAACAAAAGTAATACATGTCTGGTATTTTCCCTCTGTTGGTCTTTCCCTCTTTCTCATCCTCTGAGTGTGTGTGGGAGAGTGTTAGCCTTTGCCAGATCTGACTGTATTGTTCTGCAACTTTGCAGGAATGGCCAGACACAGACCTCGAGAGGGCAGAAGAAAGGGGTCGAGATAAGAACGCAAGATTCTTGCCTTCTGGGGCTGGGAGAGAGTTTACTTGGAAGGCAAGAAAAGAAAGTTCTGAGCAGTTGTGGGGCATAAGGGAAGTGTATGGAAAAAGAAAAAGGATTATAAAGGGTTTGTTGTGAACTATATATTCCATCCAGGTCTGAAGAAAGGTTAAGTTAAAAATCTGAGTTATTTTGAAGTGAATTTTTACTGGACTGTGTTCATTGTTCATCACACAACTCTGAAATAGGGCCACGTGAGTCACAGATGAAATACAGTTATTCTCTCATTACTCTCATTCATTTAACCTATTTCTCTGTAAGCCAGGACCTTTTTTTTTTTTTTTGACACAAAGTCTTGCTCTGTCCCTCAAGCTGGAGTGCAGTGACGCGATCTCAGCTCACTGCAACCTGCGCCTCCCAGGTTCAAGCAATTCTCCTGCCTCAGCCTCCCGTGTAGCTGGGACTAGAGGTGTGCGCCATCATGCCCAGCTAATTTTTGTATTTTTAGTAGAGACTGGGTTTCACTATGTTGGCCAGGCTGGTCTTGAATTCCTGACCTTGTGATCTGCCTGCCTCGGCCTCCCAAAGTGCTGGGATTACAGGTGTGAGCCACCCTGCCCAACTGCATTTTTTTTTAACCCTGCGACCAACGTCTCCCCATCTCCCCCTCTCCTCGGCACTTGGCAACCACCATTTTACTGTTTCTATGAGTTTGACTTGTGCATTGTCATTCTCATTCTACTAATGCACAGCTTGAAAATCAGAGAAGGTAAATATCCACCCAGGGCTATATAACTAATAAATAGCAAAGTCAGATTTGAACCTAGGTATATATGACACCAATGTACCAACTTTTAATTGTTCTGACTTCCAGCCTCAGTACAAGAAATATCAGAGAGTATGTAATAAAGTGGCAAGAAAGCCTTATAACAGGTAGTAAGAGCCATGAAACCTAAAGAAACAGAGATTTTCATGAGCTGGAGTGGCTAGCAGCACATGTGTTATGAAGAAGGTGAAATATAAGCTGGCCTTAGAGGACTGGTAGGATTTAGATGGAGAATGGGGAGGGGAATGTGAAAAAATAAACAGGGCATGAACAACATCCAGGGGTTCTCACTACAGCAGAGGGCTCATGGTTTTATAATGATATTCTAGAAGCTGAACCAAATTAAGGGGATGGTGGAATATATACATACACACGTTATTTGATAACATAGCTGTTGGAAGATACTTAAAGATTGCTTGAGGTAATTATTATTTTGAGATGGTGTCGCTCAGGCTGGAGTGCAATGGCGTGATCTCGGCTCACTATACTCTCTACCTCCCAGGTGCCAGTGATTCTCCTGCCTCAGCCTCCCAAGTAGCTGGGATTACAGGTGCCCGCCACCACACCTGGTTAATTTTTGTATTTTTAGTCGAGACAGGGTTTCACCATGTTAGCCAGGCTGGTCTCGAACTCCTGACCTCAGATGATCTACCAGCTTTAGCCTCCCAAAGTGCTAGGATTACAGGCATGAGCCACCACGCCCAGCCTGAGATAATGCTTAAATTTCAGTCTAGTTGCAAATTGCGCTGTCTTCCCTGACACCCTCTCTTAATGAATAGTAAGTAGCAGAGCTGGCTCTAAATCATCTTTCCATGAGATCCTATGATATGGTAGTTAATTTAATTTGTCATCTTCACTGCGTCACAGGGTGTCCAGGTATTTGGTCAAACATTATTCTGGGTGTGTCTGCAAGGGTGTTTTTGGATGAGATTAACATTTCAATCAGTGGATTGAGTAAAGCAGATTGCCCTCTCCAATCCATTGGAGGCAGGAATGGAGCAAAAAGGTGAGAAAGGGAGATTCAAGCTCTCTCTGCCTTCTCTGCACTGAGACATTGGTCTTCTCCTGCCCTTAGATTCACATTCAGACTGGAACTTACACCATTGGCTCTCCTGGTTCTCAGGCCTTCAGGCTGGGACTGGAAAAACCAATGTTTGTCCTGGGTCACCAGCTTGCCCTCTGCAGATCTTGGGACCTCTCAGCCTTTGTAATGGGATAAGCCAATTCCTTATAATAAATCATGTAACATCCATATCTGGTTCGTGACTAGACTTGGGCTGAGAATGTTCTATTCATGAGTCCACCTGGTACCACTCTGAAAACCATCTGCAAGTAGAATACAGCAATCCCCAAATTGAAAAATGTCCAAGCTTCAGTTTTTCACCTAAGTAGGGCAATTTGTTCCACTGAATCAAACTTCTGGATTAGCCCTGTCCCAGCCAGAGTATGATTCAGCTATGAACTTCTTTAATCCAGGCTTTTAAAATGCAGAATACCCTTTGCCATATGGACCAGTTAGACCAAGGGTTCTCCACCTGGAGAGATTCCAACAAACAAACAAACTTGAAGCCAGGACTCTGCTTCCGGATACTAAGATTTCTTTTGATAGAAACATAGCATGAATATGTTTTTAACACTCTAGTAATTCTAAAACCCTGCCAGGATTGAGAAACATTCTTCTGATCATTCCATGACAATAACCCACATAGGATCAAGACATTCCTGAATTAGCCAACAAATTCTGAGGCTTGGATTCCTGCAATTCTCTTAGACATAGTTCTGTCAAGATAAGGCAGAGCCCCCATTCTCTCATCTCTTATTCTCCCTTTTTTGGTAGTGAGTCAGGAGTGTCTTTTAAGGAACTTTCCTTCCTCCCTTTCGCCCATGTTCCTCTGGTCACTATCATCTTTTTTCTTATTTTAGTACTTTTCTATTCAAAGTACGATCCTCGGACAACCCCAGTGGCATTACCTGGATGCCTGATTGAAATGCAGAATCCCAGGACCCACCAAATAAGGAAGACTCTGCATTTTAATAAAATCCCAAGGGGACTTTTTTTGTACTTTAAAATTTGTGATTCACTGATCTATACCACCTCTAAATGGACCCCACTAGGATGACGTCCTGACCCCAGGACAGTTAGTGTGCAGAGGGGTAGGTGTATCTGTTCCTTCTTTCATCTCCTGAGAAATGAGGTCATTAGTTACCTACCATAAAGGCTACTCTTCCATGTTAGTTAAGTAAAAATTACATATAGTGTGTATTCAGAGTCAAATATATACATATATAAAAATGGGGAGAGAGCGAGAAAGAGACCAGCCAGTTGTCTCTGCAGTTGGTCAGACAACTGGTTGATGGGGAGGGATGGGTGTGGGGAGGGGAAGGAGGTACATTGGAATGCCAAAGCTCAGCACTAAATGATGTACTCAATGCACAACAGCTGAATATATGAGTTATTCACATGCCATCCATAGTTCTTGAGTCTCTTGTTTCTACTTGAGTTGGCTTGGGTGTCTCCTAGCGCGTGTGGGTCGGGATCTTTTTCTTTTATGGCTCAGTGGCTCAAAGGCAGGTTACTGGCAGCTGGGTCTGAGCAATGCCTTAGATAGCTGACTGTTTCAGTAGGACATGTCAAGGGACTCATTGATCCAAAATAAATCTCTTGAGCTCATGCTGCACTTCATCGCATCATTATTAGTTGAGAAAGGAATCTCTTGGTATTGAGAGCAGAAGCCTAGGGAAGCTTAACTCCAGATAAGGTTATTGTCCGTCCTCTCATATTCTCTCACCTGGGTCACCACCATTTAGTGAGGTCTGTGTCCCATATTCCAGTAGGAGCAGCATAATAGTATTTAGCATGGCAACTGAGAATATTCATTTTGGAGTCAGATGAATTTTGCTTGACTCCCATTCCTGCCACTTTGAAGCTTTAACTTTAGATATGCTTATTCTCGAACATTAGCATCAGTGTTCTTTTCTGTAGAATAATAATCTGTCTCATGTAAATATTGTGAAGATTACATATACAGTACATAGCATTACATCTGGTACATAGAAGTGCTCCATAAATAGTATTAATATGATCATTGTTATTCTCGTAGTCTGCATTAAACACATTAGCAACTACTGTTGATCCAGAGTGAGTCTGGGATTCCCTTAGGGATTGCAATTTAATCATGTAGGAATGCATAGTGTTCTAAGTTTCTTGGAGGTATTACAAGCGTGAAGAACATAGGCACCCTCCTCTTAAAAATAGTAATTATGTTCACTTACATACAGACATCTAGGCATCTGAGGAAATACTCTTTCTGAAAAAAACAGTTACAAGCTAGAGCAGTATTGGGAGATTCTTAGGTATCCAAGAATGTACAACCAAATTCAAGTCCTAATGCAAAAGGATTTAGCATTGTGTGTATATTTATTTAAAGAAAGCTGCTAGCAAGGTTTATTCATTGTGATCATTTTTGAGCCATGCTCTAGTTCCAGACAAGTGCTAGACTGCATTTACTGTCCCCGCCTGCTCAGTTTCTCTGTGACAGTTCCAAGTCAGCCCTTACTGGAATGCCAGAGCTTGAAGGCAAAGAGTTTGAATCCCCTGATGCCAGGTTATTCTTGGCAATAACCCACCTTGGCCCAGATAGACTCATGAGGCTCTGTCCTCTTTATTTGGGACTGGAACCAGGAGAGTGTTATTCTGTGTAGAGTAATGTAGGCATGGAGATCTCACCTGGGGACATTCGGGGCACCCCTGCAGATAATGAAGGGGCAAGATGGGATCATGGTGATATTCAAATTATTCTCTTTAAATAACAATCTTTTTTTTTAAAAAAAAAAATCAAACAATGAAGTGGCCCAATACATAAAACAAATACCAGTCCTCTGTTCTGATTAAGTATGCATGTGTGCATAAGGGACTTTTGGAGCCTTTGCTTTCCAAATATTCACTGCTATGAGTACTTATCATACATACACATATTCGGTGGCCTTTCTAGCTTGCCACCAAGGAATCTCAAGGCTCCTTTAAACATTGATTAAAAATCACGGCAATAAATGATTTTTAAGGCATAGTCAGTTTCTGTTTTCCATGATACTAATGACCAACTATAGCTTCAGGTAGATTAAGAAGGGGTTCTGTGTCTTGAAATGAGAGTGGGACAGAGTCTGTAAGAGAAGCTGAGGCAGAGAGAGAGAGAGAGAGAGAGAGAGAGAGAGAGAGAGAGAGAG
>NW_012123709.1:6391637-6435856 GCF_000951035.1 Colobus angolensis palliatus
GTGTGTGTGTGTGTGTGTGTGTGTGTGTGTGTGTGTGTGTGCCTGGAGTTGAAGCAGAGAAAAAGTCAAGGGCCAAGGGAAGGGCTGAGTATTAGTGGAGGTGGAGGCCAATCGTTAGGAGTAGACAAGGGGGCAGGGGACTGTTAATGAGTTCTCAGTCCTGAAACACATGCCATTAGCCTACCACAGGTTTGACAGTCATCCGTTTGTGGTCTGGATTGATCATTAACCTTCAAAGGACCATAGGCTTCCACATCCAGCTTGGCAAGACATTCATCTTGTATGGTTGGTTTCCAGCATAGGGCCAGTCAGGAGTCCTGGGAGGTTGGCAGAGGGCAGAGGCCAGCAGGATAAGCCCAAGTCTCCCTTCAAAGAAGTCCAAGTAGAATCCAAAAGCTCTTGGTCTTTCAAACTGTCATTTGCACTGATGAAGCGTGTGAGTGAGAGCATTTTAGAAGCTTTAGTACTTACTCCCTACTCTGGGATCTGTAAGATAGAAGTCTGACATTTAGCCAAAGATCTTCTATGACCTATCATTGAGTCTTAGAGAAATGGATGGTCTAGATAGAAGCAGAGAAAAACAATAAGTAGAAATTGGGGCTGGGTGCTGTGGCTCAAGTCTGTAATTCCAGCACTTTGGGAGGCCGAGGTGGGGGATCCCCTGAGGTCAGGAGTTCGAGACCAGCCTGGGCAACATGGTGAAACCCTGTCTCTACTAAAAATACAAAAACTGGCCTGGCATGGTGGCAGGTGACTGTAATTCCAGCTTCTTGGGTGGCTAAGGCTAGAGAATTGCTTGAACCTAGGAGGTGGCGGTTGCAGTGAGCCGAGATTGTACCACTGCAACCCAGCCTGGGAGACAGGAGAAAAACTCCATCTCAAAAAAAAAGAAAGAAAGAAAACAGAAATTGGGTTAGGCAGACATGTTAGAAGGATTTGAAAATTAGAAAATTTGGGGAAAATAATCTCAACCACTTTAAAAACCAAGCCAAGAATACCCACAAAATAGAGATAATCCTTTACCCTTCTAAATGTCATCCTAACATCCCTCTTGGATATTTAAAGCTTTGGTATAAATATATCAAAATACTGTATACTGCAAATAGATACAATTTGTATTTGTTAATTGTACCCTAATAAAACTAGGGGGAAAACATACCCTAAAAATTAATCAAGCAAGCAGACTTCAGAGTTGTTAAATTTTCTGGCAGAATCTCTAATACAACCTGCAAAATGCTCTTCTCCATGACCCAAAATATGCTTCTGTCCCTGGATGGGACTGATACCTCCAAAGGAGTGTTGTCATGAGTCTCATTTTAAAGAGCCATTGCGAAATTGGGCTTTCTGACCCACAGTATCTAACTACTGTTTTTCCTTCTTTTTCCTCTCCTCCCTGACATATCTAGAGGGTGCAATCTCGGAATGAATCACTGGGCTGCTCTGTCCCAGTCCAGTGTAAGCAGGAGATCAAACGGTCACAAGATTAGGGCGTGGGGCTGGCTGGCCAGGTCATAATCTCCTGTAAGGACACGGAAGTGTTGCTTCACGTCAAAAAATTAGACTTCCGGCCCCTAAAACTCCGACACTGAGTCGATTTCCTTTTCCTAATTTAGAGGCCGGGGTGGTAATTTACTCCAGGTCCCAGTTCTACAGCGGAGTGGACTGGGGAGTGGATTTAGCAGAAAAAATTCTGAGGCATGTGGAGTGGCGGGGAGGCTGGAAGGTGGAGTGAGAGGTAAGAGGCGGATTGGATTTGTAAGGAAAGTGGGGTAATTGAAGTGACTTTCTGGATTCTAAACATAGCCCAGGCAAGAAAATTGGATTTCTCAGAATGGCCCACCCAAGACATTCCACCGGCTCCAGCCAGTCTAGTTTTGAAACGCCTAAGGCGTCAACAGGGAGCTGCTGCCTGGGTTCAGCTCCTCTCCCCTCATTAGGGAGCAGGGTGGGGTGGAGCGCAGGGTGCGGGCGGCCTGCCTGAGAGCCAGCCCTGCACGCTGCCTCCGCCGGCGCCCAGCATCTGCTCGCGCCGCCTGCCCAGAATAGAACGTCTCATTGTGATGGATTAATCCTTTGGCTCTGGTCCTGCCCGGGTCACCAGCTCAGCCTGCGCCCGCCCAGTGCTGGGGGGTGGACAAAGGGCGCTTTAACTCATTCAGCACATTCCCTCTCCAGTTGGGAGGCCCTTGTGTAGAAACCGAGATGGACTTGCAAGGTGGCGCGCCTCCAAAAAGGGGACCGTTTGCTTCCTTTTAAGTGGTTCATGGACTCCTGGGGGCGGAGAACCAAATTAAGGGAGATCTTTTCCTTTCTCTGATCTCTCTGAACATTTCATTTCCACTATCTTGTTTAACCTCTCTATATTTTAATTTCCTCATCTGTAAAAGGGGGGTAATGATTTCACTTACCTCATAGGACCATCACTATGATTAAATGAGTTAATGCATATCAAGTGCTTTCGACTTCACAAAAGGACAAATATTGTACCAGTCCACTTATATAAGTATCTGGGGTCGTCACATTCATAGAGAAATAGAAAGGTGCTTGCAAGGGTCCCAGGGGAAGAAGGAAAGAGGGATTATTGTTAAAAGTTTCAGTTTGGGAAGATAAAAAGTTTTGGAAATGGATAATGGTGATGTTTGCACCACAAAGTGAATGTACTTAATGCCACTGAACTGCACACTTAAAAATGGTTAAGATGCTAAAAGGTTATGTGTATTTTTTCACAATAAAACAAATATACACACATACACATACAATGTGCCAGGTATGCAATAGGTGCTATATAAAGGTTGGCTATTGTTTATTGTTATTATTCACTTTAGATACGTATTATTTCCCACTTTATAAGTATTTGTGTCTATGTATTTTCTCCCAAAAAAGCCTCTTGTTCATGCATTAGAGTTTCTGTACCTCACTTAACATAGCAATCTGAACATGGGCAGCTCCAATCCATCCACAAGAAATGAATAAATGAATGAATGAATGAGTGGATGTGTTGGACCAGGAAATAGAATATCCCAAAGTAACTTATGTAGCCTTTAACCTTCTGACTGATAGAGGAGACAGTGCCCTCCATCAGTGGATAGTCCTGAAAATAGCCCAGACAAGACACTTGGAAAAGCTCCAACAGAGTGATGCTGATTGCTGGCTCTGTGATTTTCTTCTTGGTAGGTTGGTTCTGAAGCTTAGGAACGATCAAGGTCATCCTAGGAGAGCTGCTCAGGGACCCACCTTAGGGTCATTTTGTATTTGGAGGACTGTTTGGAGACTGAGTCCGAACAGCAGGTACCCCTAAGAATTTGAGCTTACCTCAGGGTGGCCTTGAGGTTCCATTCAATATTCACTGACACCAGGCTCCTAAGGCTGGCCCTTAAGTGACCGAGCTTTGGAGGAAGAAGCAGGGAGTTGTGCATCCTATCACGCATAACATTCATCCTTTCAGCAGGGAGCCCTTTCTCCTTTCCTTCCTGTCCTGTCTCACCCCATCTGGTGTGAGCAAGCAGGAGAGAGCCAGTCTGTAGTCTTCAGTAAATGTTACAGACCTAACTGTGCTGAGTTAAGAGACATTATCAAAATGACCTAGGAATCAGCTGAAAGAACTGGACAGGTCTGGAAATGGGTGAAGGCATCTTGCAAGCAAGGAGAAAACTAGAGGGATCCTTCTGGGACTGACTGCACCAAATCTCTTGTGTGTCTCACGGTAAGCATTGAGCTATTTTTGTGTGGAATATTTTCACACACTCATCGGGGCTGTGAGGGCTTCATCAGAAAGCAACAGTTCACCTTGTGGGAGATTGAAATTAATTTTCGGGGACCTTAAACAACCTTTGGCCCTGGCTCAGGAGGCTGGGGGAAGAGAAGGAGTTGAGTGACACTGGGCAGCAGGAATGAAAAGCCACAAGGCAGATGATTAAAATGGTGGCTGAAAAGCGCAGTGGGAAAAGCCGAGCCAAAGGCTTGAAGATTATGAGAGAGCATGTAGTACTGCTAGAAAAGGTCAGGGGGACAGAACGCATGTTTAGGCTCTGGTCCCAATGCTCCCATTGACCTGAATAGTCTCTGCCCCAGACTGACCTCCCACTGCACACACTTTGGTCTTATATAAAGTGGGTTTGGTTTCAATGCCCAGCCAGCTAGGGATTACAGATGAGTCACTGTGTCCCAAGGGTTATATACCCTTTGTGCCACCTTGGAAAGGCACTTTCTGCTGAGTAGGCCCAAATGCAGCAGGTGACAAGTCACCTTGTCAGCCAAAGGCTCCCCTTTGAAGACACCCCGCGGGGTCTCTGCAGGGACAAGGGCAGGGCAGTATGTAAGAGCTTAGAACGTGACCCTTATCTGAGCTGCTGTGACTTTAGCTCCACGCATGACATTCATGCTGGAGCATGAATGCTAAAGATGCTGCCCTCATAGGGGTCCTGAACCCATTTGGGCTCTCAAGATTATCTTTATACACACAAATACCACACACACACACACACACACACACACACACACACACACACACATCCCCTACCTAGCACCTGGGACCAGCTTACAAAGCCAGGTCTGGGACCTGATGGGGCTTTGTTCCAGAGGAGGATGGAATTGCCTGCTAGAAATAGCAAGCTGCTGCTTTCAGCACAGGGGCTGAGGTACGCAATCCATGTCCACTTTGTGTGCAGAAAGAAACCTGAAAGAAAAACTAATTCAAATAAAGGTATTTGACAATTAAGCTAAAGCAAGGAGAGGCAGACTGGCTCAGTGCTCAGAGAATCAAGAAGCAGTCATTTCTAAATCCAGCTCTGCTGTTGGTGACCTTGAACAAATCATTTAACCTCTCTGTCTCTCCTTTTCTCTAAGGTTAAATCAAGAACTGTAATTCTGACCAGCTAACCAGCCACACAAAGTTTAATTGGCTGAAAGGGGAGAGAGAGAGAGAGAGAGAGAGAGAGACAGAGAGAGAGAGAGAGAGAGAAAGAGAAAGTTAATAAAATTGTTTGCCTATATTCAAAGTACAAAATGTTAAGTAAGGAAAGCAATAAAGCCTTCTTAGTGACATTTGGGTATGTACATTGTAACTTCCTGTCTCCATTCTATACCTTCAGGTGAAGTGCTCTCACTATTTCAAGCTGAGATACACCCACCCTCCACACTGAACACCCCATAGTGCTGCTTGTCACAGTGAAAATGGTGTAAGGAAATAGAGCACACAACCTCACATACCCCAGCTCCAGGTAATCAGGCAAGCCTTTAGGATGGACACCCTGTGGGGTAAGAGTCCAGGATTATCATTCACCAATATCTGTGATTCAGGCTTCTTATTTTGCTCAGGTTTCTTAGAGATTTTTCTCTCCTCATATTCCCGCAACAATAGTATCTGCATAAAAGTAAAAATTTCACCATTATATTGACATTTAATTTATCTCAAGACTAACCATTTTGGAATTCGGATCTGAAAATATTCAATTATTCTGCACTTGACAGAAGCAGAAATAATGGCTTCTCCTGAGCCTCATATTCTACTCCAGTGGACTGTGCATTACAAACCAGCTTTAATTCATTCCAAAACATTTTTATCTATGAATCTCTTCTTAATGGTTTATATATTTGGATCTTTGTGGGGATAGGGTATGAGAGAGAGGATAAAAGATTTGTATAAGATCTATAAATTCTATCAAAGAGTAGGGTAACAGGTGTCATTTATGTAAAATTTTCCATCTATGTCTGCTAGCCAATTTGTTGATAGAATGAAACCTAGCCTTTCTGTTCAGTGCTCTGCAGAGAGATTAATCTAGCGTGTTTTTGGTTTACTTTGGGTCCATGCTCTAAAACGTCACAGTTAGATGCTTTGTAAAGAAATGGGTTAATTTCTCTCTAGCTATTGTAGTTATTCCCATTGATGTAAATATCCTGCATGTCTGTGTTATTTTCTTCAGGATTTTAATATAGATGTCTAACAAGGTGACCACTAGAAATAATAAGCTCTTGACATTTACCTCCCCCTCTTGAACAGAACCTAATTATTCCCTGACACCAACTTTCCTTGTCAGGAGAGCCCACAGAGCCTAAAAGCAAGGACATTTGAGCCGTTACAGATTAGCAGAGCTGAGGAATTTGTACATGTATCTTTAAAATAGCTGAGGTGTCAAACAGGGCTCAATTTTCACGCAGGACATTTATGGTGAAGAGTCTGGTAAGTTACTCACATTGCTTAGAGTATTTATTTATAGTAAATTAACTATTGCAAAACTTGGTCCCAATTTATTTCAGAGGCTATAGGGAAGTCAACCTCACCTCAAAGGAAGCAGTTGCACAAGCATGCAAGTGTTTATACATGTGTGTGCACACACGGGACATAGACGTCATCTAAACACCTTCTTCAAGTTTACGTTGCCTTCTAATAATCACTTAGAGAAATTCAGAAGGGTTGTCAGAATCAAACATCTAAAGACTTCATGTAGAAATAAGGCTATGTGCTTACAAAGGGATTTATTTTTAGCCACTTTGCCCATTCGTGCCTAGCTTAGCATGAGGCTGTCCTAGATGGAGCCAGGGAGGGTGTTTCTTTCAGCCTTCCTCATCTCCTTTCTGGGTCTCCTTGTCTCTCATTACTCAGTTTTCCTCCCAGGTCATGCTATCTATTGCCCCATTCCAAAGACCCAGAACTCCCTTATGGAACTGGGGCTGAAAGCAAGCTGGAGAAGTTATGACCATTAAGATCTTAGGGGTCAGTTGGTGGGGGGTGCCCTTTGAAAGGTTATGTATGTTAAAAGAGAAGCCTAAAAAGGTGGAACTTAGAGGAACTCTGTTTCTAAGGCTGGAATTGCAGGTGTCTTGGCAGGATGGGGATGGAGGAAGAGGGATATGATTGTTTTGGAAGGAGGGGCATCTTCTTTCCAGCGCCCTCAAAAATACACACTATGTGTCATCTTCTATTCTTCTCCCTTAGAAAGTCACTGCTTGGCCATTCAAATGAAAGGCAATTTGGGTGTTTTAAAAAACTAGGTTTCTTTTTATATTGCTTGATTCTTTCTCAGAAGTTGTTCCTAGACTTGAAAACATGTTTATCAATAAACATCAGACATACTTTTAGCAACAAGCAGTCTGGTAAACCTTTCCAGGGTTTCTGGCAGATCTGCTCAGTGCAGCCCATTTCTGCTCTGTTTTTTTTTTTTTTTTTAAACTCTTTCTTAAAACAATTGTCCTCCAGGAAGCCTACCTGGTCCTGCCGATCACATTACTGCATCTCCTGGGCAATCTGGATCAAATAGTTAAACACTCCATGTTAAAGGGAAAATGCATGCAAGCACACTCAGCACAATGGTCTGCACGTGAGAACTTCCAACATGCTGGGGACCGTGAGGTTTCTGCCTGAGGAACAGCAGGGTCCTGTTTTGAAAGACGAGGGACAGCATGGTCATCAGGGAGGGCTGAAGGGCAGAAAACACCATGTACTTTCCCATGTCTGTCCAAGCAGTCCTGGCAGCTGGACAGGGCAGAGATGGCTGGAGGCAGCGAGGGCACGTCTGTGCACCAGCTCTGAACCTCTTGAGCCATAGAAACAGATCAGTTGCGAGGAAACGTGTCAGTTTGTACACATGTGACTTCCATCACCCATTTACAAAAAACAGTTCTCAGAAATGATTGTTATGTACATTTAACTTTTCAAGCTAGAGCTGGTTTTTATACTCAGTCCATCCAGGGAGAGAGTAGCAAGGTGCTGAACAACAGATTTTAAGATATGAATTAATTCATGTTGCTGATCATGTTTTGATCTGGAAAACATTGACCAGCACTGTTGGTCTGGAAAAAAATGATGGATAGGTCTCAGGCTCTCACTGGAGGTATTTCGTTGGATGCAGGCTTTGCCACCTTCCCTGTAGTTTAACTCAAACTCTTTTTACCCCTGGGTTCTTTGAATGAACTCAAGCCATTTCTATGAAGTATTTTGTATGGATTAATCTATCAAGTTAACTCTGTCTGGTTAACCTGTTTGTCCTTCACTTTCCTTCCCACGTAATTGTTATTTCTCTAACACCACTTAGATGGCAGAACTTGGAGAGCATTGTTTGTTGTTACTGTGTGTTGGTTGAAAACCATTTTTCAAGAGGTCCCATATAATGCAACTCATGGAACTTAAATTCTGGTTTGGCCTCTGTCCTTCTATGTGATTTGAGCAAACCTCTTTCACATTTTTCTTTCCCAGTTCCTCTGTGTCTGAGATGAGGGTGTAATTTGTCTTCCTCTCTCAGGAATGCTATAAGGTAAGGAGAGAAGGAAGTGAAGAAGTGCTGAAGCTGTGACACTAAGATCCTCCAAGAAGGTGACATTGGTTGCCAGAGAAAGTCACTTTGATGAGGAGACATGGATCCTGGATTTAATCCCATCGATATAGACTTTTCCAAGGCTAGAAGGATCAAGCAGCCTGGACTTGGATGTGACATATAAGTATTCTCGTATTGCACAAGCTATACTGCCAGTAGATTCCTGATTTTTTTTTTTTTTTTCATCACAGGATCTCTAAATCTTGGCAGAGAGGAGGTGTTCAATAAACACTTGCGGAATAATTGGCCAACTGACAGATTGACAATACTCTTTTCTGGACTTCAAGTGCAGTACCCTATATGCAGTAGACACTTAATAAATGTTTGCTTGATGATGTGCTATTATATTTAACCATCTTTGTACAGTATTTGGAGCCTGCTGTCAATTGATTTAGCATTGCATTGTCCCTAAGATAAATAAGGGGTGGTGCTCAGGGCTGCCCACAACAGTACCCGATTAGCAAAGAGGGTATAGATATCTGCAAAGTGCAGTGATAGGGAGTGGCATTCTGTGGCTTTACGTGGAACACCCAAGAGATTCCGGAAGTTGCTAGACAGTCCTTGTTGACTCTAAAGAATGAATGGATCTATTCTTTCAATGTACCATTGGGCAAATAAGCCTAACACAGCCATATCTACTTATACCAAGTCAAGACACTCACTGAGGTCCTAATCTTCAGCGTTTACTCAGAACACTCAGAACCACGTTTCCACATGCTTCTAAGTCTTTCTCCAGGTTGCACAGTGAGGGTGGCATATCTTATTTACTGTACAGCTCCAGGTTTCCACAGCACCAAGGGGCAGAGGCTGCAGGTCCACATACCACACATGTGCTTTACACCTGAGATGTTCTGTGCCTTTGGTCCTCTGTCATCTGCAAGTTTTTATGTATATTTGACCAACACTTATCAAGGAAGTCCTTATACGTAAACTGCCTCATGCCTGCATCTGATTGCAAGTATGGCCTTGCTGTCTCCTCTTTTCATCTGACAAAAATGCATTGTATGGAAATTAGCGTTAAAGGGGTAATTATTCTGGTTGCTACCAAATTCACCAGCCTCTGTTAGGGTAAATGATAATGATCGTAGAAGTAGAGACTGGGGTAGACAGAAAAGACTCCAAGTTTAAGGACATTATCAGGAAATGAAGGAGGGAAAGTAACATGAAAATTGTGACAAAAGGCAAGGAGAAATTCAGACTAGATTCACCTAAAGTGATGTGCATCTGAATGTGATGATTTCTGCAAAGCTTAAGAATTTTAGTTTTAACCACCAGCTTATTGGAATAAATATTTTATAAGCCTCTTAAGGAGGCTACAAAAAGCCTGTGCCTCTTTCCAGCAAGGTGAGCACTGCTTGCCTGCATCTCTGTGTTGGGATGGGTGAAAAGTCAAGCTTGTAAATGCTTCATAGGAACAATTATTATCAAACTACTGAAATAAAAGTGGATTTTCCAAAAGCCCCTCCAGCCCCCTCTGCTCCATCTGCTACATGTGCTCAGGGCATTGCATGGTTCAGCATTTAGAATACTTCAATCATCTGAGGGGAAAGTGACCTTCCCCCAGCTTGGAAAACCTTGTGCTGTGACCTAATGAGGACATTCCATGGAGACCTGAGAGCTAGGAACCCTTTCTCCTCTGGGCTCTGATGTGCTCATGACATTTGTGAACCAGTTTGGCTCTTCCACTCCTGTGCATGCCTTCACAGATAATGGCCCATCAACAGTGGAATTACAGCCATTTTTTTATATGTGCCTGTATAATGAAGAGGGTAATTCTATAAACTACATCTGAAAGTCAGTCTCATGACTGTTAGGAAACATTGTATATTGAAATTACAATTCTCTTTTCTCTCCTTTGGGCTCCTAAGTGCGTGCTCTGGAGTGAAACAAGTCCTTTTCCTGGTGTATAGTAGCCTCCCCTCCTTTTTTCCATTTCTTCAAGTATCACTGAGCTTCTGTCAACTTAGTCCTAGATGCTAAGAGGAGTTTCCACATCTGCCTCCCACCTCTAGTCTCTGTCCTCTCAAAAGGCAGCCTGAACACCTCCTATGGTAACCTCCCCAGTGCACTGCTTTGATCACATTCTCTCCTATTAGAGAACCTTCAATGATCCCGTTGACCACTAACTCACACCCAGTTGCCAGAGCCTGGCACTTAAGAGTCTTTCCAATAAATTTCCAACTTCCTTTTCTAGGCGCATGTCAGCTTACAGCCCACTTTTACTCCACACCGTCATCAGAGGTACTTACAATTTTCAAGTAAAAAGTATACTGTCCCTGCCACACACCTAATTCCCCATCTCCTTTTCCACCTTCTAAAGTCCTCTGAAGTCACAGCTGAGCTCATGTACCCCTTCTCCACAAAACCTTCCTGGTTGTCCCAGCAGTAAGAAAGTGCTCCATCATCCAAAATCTTTATTTTTTTATTTGAGATTTGTTTGTTTATCTCACTCTGTCACCCAGCCTGGAGTACAGTGGTGTGCTCACGGCTCACTGCAGCCTCGATCTCTTGGGCTCAAGTGATTCTCCTGCCTCAGTCTCCCATGCAGCTAGGACTCCAGCCTCCCATGTAGCTAGGACTCCAGGTGCTCAACCACCATGACCAGCTAATTTTGTATTTTTTGTAGAGATGGGGTTTTGCCATGTTGCCCAGGCTGGTCTCGAACTCCTGGGCTCAAGTGATTCACCCACTTTGGCTTCTCAAAGTGTTGGAGTTACACGTGTGAGTTGCTATGCCTAGCTAATATTCGAGCTTTAAAACATAACTTTCAAAATATTACATATTTATTCTGAAAAATAAAAATTATTCATACTCCCATTCCCCAAAGACAACCTCATCTCAGTAGAACATCTTGTTAAGCCTACTTCGACTTTTTTTTACATACATCTACACAAACATTTCACACATTCCAGATCACCTAATTGTCCATGGTTGGTATCATTTTGAATAGTGGATATTACATAAGTGAATGCAGCCTGTACTGGACTGTAGTCTCCCCACTGGCCACAATTCTTTTACACTGAGTACAATTCTTAGCACTGAGTACAGAGTGATACTGAGTATAGTTTGTTGCAAAACAGAATGAGTGAATACACTTCCCTGAACACCAGGGAACAAATTGTCAATCAGCTAATCCAATGGCAATTAAGTGGCTGTCACACACACAAAAAAAATGTATTTGGTGAACTACTTTTATAGTCAATTGTAATGAGCTGTTGAGATTTTGGCCCTATAAGGTTAGGAGGAGCCAACAAGCTAAGTCAAGCAATAATCCAAGTCAACTTCCAGGTACTTATTAGATATACAGATTTTTACTTAGTTTCCTAACAGAAGTAGGGATGGCGTAGGTGATGTCGAGTCCTGGGTAGGAGTATGCTTTGGAAATTCCTATTGCTAGTTTAGCTTAGCGTCCCAAATAAGAATGCAAGCTCTCATCTCTAAACCCTCCACAGCTCCCAGGGCAAAATATGGTTTTAGTTGAGAAACAAAGAGTTTGGATATCTCAGTGCTCACATGTTTAAAGTACCTGCCTGGCTGCGGGTGCTCTCTTCTTAGACCCTCAGAAGCTGGTCTCTACCTCTAAATAAAATGCAAATATACCTTGTTTTTCAACAGAAGCTAATGTGATTTCTGGGTAGTTATTCAGAAAACATCTTCACAGGAATGCAATGGCTACTGAAGAGCTGAGCTGCCCAGTTCAGTTTTTCAGGTGGCTCAGGTGATGAGAGCTGGACTGTCTGGAGGAAGCCGGCAGCCCGGGTGCAAGGCTGTTAGGTGAGGTGCTGCCCTGGCATTGGGTTGGATGAGTGAGTCATTGCGGTCATTTCCCTTCTTAGGAGTCACAGAAAAAGAAAAGTAATGTAGCTCCCAGAGCCACTCTAAGCATTTCTTAGGAAGAGGAAGAAGACTCTAGAATGGAGCTGGGTGAGGTCTGGCAGCGCACATTGAAAAGGCAGGCCTGAGACTCATGAACTATAAAGATGCCAATAGTTGGTGTTTGTGTTCTTGTTGTTGTTATTACGCTTGCTTGTTTGTTTTGGAAATAGAACTTTTTTCCCCTCACTGCTTCAAAGTAAAGTGTAGAAAAAAGAGCAATTCTGATTTACAGTGTGTGCTTACAGAGAGGAAAAGGGAGAATGTATTTATCACAAATGAAAGGTTATTGTTGCCTGTTGGCCTGGGATGGCTTATGTTTCTTTTAATAAATTTTTGCTTTACCGCCCCTTTATTTTTCAGTGACGAGGTCTCTAGTGCAGTGGCTATGCCCAGGTGCTATCATCACACAGTACCACCTGAACTTACTCAAAAGTGAACTTATGACAAAAATCAGAAAAAGAGACTGCTTATGTTTGATAAGCATATCAGACACAGTGGGGAAATTATGCAGAGGTCTAGATATGTAGCAAGAAATGCTTAAAGTTTAAGGCCTAATTCATTGTAGCTCTTCTTTATTGTAGATCAGTTTCATATCATTGTAGGAGTAACTTGTTATCATAGTTAACATGGAATAGCTCTTCAGTTAGATAAATTTGTGGTGTCTAAAGCTACTGAGAAGATTAATTGAATAGGGAATTAGGATATTTTCTTTCTCTTCTTGGCTTAATCTTTCTCCTTCTCCATTGGATTCCCAAGGCAGAGATGCCAAAATAACCCAGATTATCATTATCTGGGTTATTTGGGTATTATCTAGGTACAAGAGACTCCTTCAAGATGCTACATAAGCTGATGTCAAGGTGGACGAACTCCATGTCAAGTTGTGGGCATCCTCCTGCTTCTGAGGAAGCATTGAAGAGACAAATATTTTGTGACTAGGTGAATAAATAAATCCAATTGTAATTCTACTGAATTCATTTACAATTTGGACTATCTCTATGTATATATAGGCCCTTTGTTAATACCTAGTGGGGACCATATTGTGTTATACATCTTCATCTGTAAAATAGGAATATAAAGATTGATTTATCTAAGATAAATGAATGTTTTGTGGGTCTTGGGAAATGTTTCATTGTTTTAGCTGTATCTTGTAGAGATGTTATTATTTAACAACAACAAAAAATCCCTGGAAGTATTAAGAAAAGTTCCAAATAACCAAATGGAAAACAGCCATTTTTTCTTCAGGGAGACACACTCTGGTAATGGTGATTTTTTGGACAAATTAAAGTAGATCTAAATGCATTTCAGGTACAGAGACTAGGCTGTTCTGGTTGAAGCGATTCTACAAAGGCTTGATATATGCTGTGGGAAATCATAGCTGATGCATTTGCCCAGGTGAGTCAGTGCCTATCAAGAAATGTTATGTCTTTTTTTAGGAAAGGAAGGTGAGAAGATGTCTCCAGGATGAGAGTTTTCTTCTCAGAGCCATTATAGGCAAGATACTATGTTTCATGGAAACTAGTTCACAACATGAAGTGTTCTGTTCTCATTCATCAATCTCCTAATATTTGCTAAGTGGCTGTTTTTGGTAAGAAACTATTTAGGGCCAGGCACAGTGGCTCATGCTTGTAATCCTAACAGTTTAAGAAGCCAAGGCAGGAAGATTGTTTTAGCTCAGGAGCAGCACAGTGAGATCTCATCTCTACTAAAAGTAAAAAAAATTAAAAAATTTAAAAAAATTAACTGGGCATGGTGGCACAGCTATTTGGGAGGCTGAGGTGGGACAATCGTTTGAGCCCAGGAGATCAAGGCTGCAATGAACCATGATCCTGCTACTGCAGCCTGGGTAACAGGGCGAGATGCTGTCAAAAAAAAAAAAAAAAATGAAAGAGAAAGAAAGAGAAGGAAAGAAAGAAGACAGAAAGACAGAAAGATAGAGAAAAAAACTCTACCTGGTGTTATTATCTGTGTATCTGTGTCTTGGTTGAAAGCCATGTCCATGGGTTCCATATAAAGTAGCTCATGGAGCCTGGAATTCTAGTTTGGCCTCGGTTCTTCCATGTAACTTGAAAAAAACCTCTTCTACTTTCTCTGTCTTAGCTCTCCCCTATCTGAGATGAGTTGCTGTTTGTCTCTTTCTCTCAAGCATGTTGTCAGGTAGGGAGAGAAGGAAGTGGGGAATGATGAGTCTGTAACATTCATTTCCTCCAAGAAGATGACATAGGTTGCAGGCAAAAAGTCACTTTGAGTGGGAGACATGGGCCATGACTTTAATCCCATCTACTCAGCCACTTCTAAGGCAGGAGGGGCCAAGCAGCCTGGACTTGGATGTGGTGTGAAAGGGTCTTGCATTACTCAAGCTGTGCTGCTGGTCTATTTGCCACATGTCATTTTCTTCATCACAGGATCCCACGTGCTTGGCAGATGTTAAAAAAATACTTCTTGAATAGTTGACTGACCAAATGAATGAAAATATCCTTTTCTGGATTTCAAGTGTAGTGCCCTGTATGTGATGGATGCTGAATACATGGTTGATGACATGCTGTTCTATTTCAACCTGCCTGACATACAGAATTCAGAGCCTGTTAACTGCATTGGCATTGCATTATCCTTAAGATGAATGAGGCCGAGTGCTCAGAGCTGCACACACCAGCACCCCATTAGCAATGGGGGTACATATATCTGTGCAGTGCAGTGACAGGAAGTGGCATTCCGTGGCTTTTCTTGGGAATGGTAAAAGGCACAGTTATTGGTCGTTCTTCTACTTTCCTCTTGGTTTGAGGCTTGGTATTTGCAATGAAGAGCCCTGTTGAAAAGTCGTAACTAGGAGAAAGGCAAACTTAATCAGTCCTGTTGAAATCTGCTAGGATTCTGCATCATAATGACCATGTTCACATGATGACAAAGAAGTCCCCTTAGATAGGAGCTAATGACTCCGAGCAAATGAGTTAATTACTGAGGAAGCAGCACAGTTGGAGGAGAGATGGGAAATTCTGACGCCTAGTGGTCATTACGAAGGGCCAGCTACTAGCCACATAGGATTCTAAGGAAACTATCTAAAAAGCATTCTTGAATCTTACATCTAGAAGGGACTTGCAGAGAAATATTTCCAGGTTAAAAAAAAATTTTGTTTTAAGGCACCAGATATGAGATCCTGTCTCCACCCTGTCTGTGGTCTACAAGGTGGGGTTGAATTTGTGGTGCCAGAAAAAGATAAATCCATGAAAGAAAAATCTAGAGCTTATAGCATTATATTGGTAGGATAGCATCATGTCAAGTTGCAGACACCATCCTCCAATTCAAAGGAGGACTGAAGAGAGATAGCCCTGGGTTCAAGAATTCATTTCACACCTTCCTTCCATGGCTGGGTGCAGCGGCTCATGCCTGTAATCCCAGCACTTTGGGAGGCCGAGGTGGGAGGCTCACCTGAGGTCAGAAGTTAGAGACCAGCCTGGCTAACATGGTGAAACCCTGTGTCTACTAAAAATACAAAAATTATCCAGGCATGGTGGCATATGCTTGTAATCCCAGCTGCTGGGGAGGCTGAGGCAGGAGAATCACCTGAACCTGCAGGGCGGAGGTTGCAGTGAGCCAAGATCATGCCACTGCACCTCCAGCCTGGGTGACAGAGTGAGACTCCATCTAAAAAAAATTCAAAAGAATTATACACCTTCCTTCCTCAATTGTCTACATAAATGGTAGATTTGGATTAAGTGATTTCAGTGGGTCTCTCTAGTTCCAAAACATTGAGATTTTTAACAGATGGATCTGTAAGCTCCTTGGTGAGTAACTGAATTACCTTCAGTGAGACATTGAATCTCTCCATGCCTTGCTCCATGCAAAAGTGAACAGTAACTTGATTCTCTTAAAACCTTTCTGAGGCTGGGTGCCGTGCCTCACACCTGTAATCCCAACACTTTGGGAGGCTGAGGCGGGAGGATTGCCTGAAGCCCAGAGTTCAAGACCAGCCTGTACAACCTGAGTCTACAAAAAATTCACTGAGCGTGGTGGGCACACCTGTAGTCCCAGCTACTCAGGAGGTTGAGGCAGGAGGATTGCTTGAGCCCAGGAGGTTGAGGCCGCAGTGAGCCATGATTGCACCACTAGACTCCAGCCTGGGTGACAGAGTGAGATTCTAACTCAAAAAGAAAAAAATAAGTTTCTGGAAGTTAATTTAGTTCTAGTTAACAAAGCAGTTTGCAAGTGCAAAAACTCTTTGATCCAGAGTCTAGGAATACCTCCTAATAATTAAACATCAGGTCCAAGATTTATAGATAAATTGTTCCTTTTAAAAATATTTGAAGACAATCTAAATGTCCATCAATAGGGAATTGGTTAAATAAAGTGCCTCTATACAATGGAATACTATGGAAGACAGCTTTTTAAAAATGTTAACGTACGTCTATATGTTCTAACGTATTTTAACATGTTGCGAATACCTTGAATAAAAAGCAGGATACAAAGATAAGATTTTGGGGGCAATATGTGTTTATATGTATATTGATATGTTTGAAAATCTCAACACTGAATGGTGGGATTGTTTGTGTGATCTCTTACTCTTTATGCCTTTATATATTGTCTGACTTATTTTTGACAAGCACATATAACTTTACAATAAAAAGGATCACCAGTAAAGCTTCTTAAAATTTTCATTCCTATTCTTATATAACCAAGAAGATGAAAAGACAACAAATGAAAACTTAAGTTTTATTCTAAGGCACATGACCCCCAGTAAGGGACTTTTATTCATGTTATTTATTCTTACTAATAAAGTACTTGTAAATTTTGAAAGTATTTCACCAAGGCAAGCAGGACAGACCACAAGATTTGTCTTCCTGTGATAGATGAACAAGAGAAGCAGGCACCACACCAGTTTCAAGACTGTCCACCCTCTGTTCTTAGTGTTATCTTCAAGGGGAGTTATAAACCTGTCCCAGGTGAAGCAGATGACCAGAAATAAACTGTGAATCTCTGGAGAAAGAAAGAGGGAATAGAGAAAAGTCATCTGAAAACAACTAGAATCAATTCCTCCCTTTCTCTTAATCTCCCAGTTAGATGCTGCACACTCCACATAAAGTGGTTCCTAGAGTCCTCCTTTCTGCTCCACCAAACAAGACCAAGGGTGCTCATCTTCACACTTTTCCTGGCAGGCAGAGCTTTGGTCCCTGACTGTTACTCACCAGGAGATGTTCACCTATCATAAGTGGGGTGCCCAAGGTATTGTCCCTTGCTGTTCTGCTGTTGAGTGGAGGTGGTAAGGAAAAGAGGGGACAAGGACAGCAATTCCTCTGGGAGAAGGAGTCTGTTTGTGAACATGCCACCTGGAAGAGGTTGGATGAGCAAAACGGGGAGATGGAGCTGTATTTCGCCCCCAGTATAGACCATTTCACTGAAATATAAGCAAGAGCCTAAAAATGACCACTTAGACATATTTGGGGAGGGTCAAGGCTCAGTGAGCTCTTTATCTATAAAGAACCGTATGAGGGACACAGTTGGTCTTTAGTTACTGAGTAGCTTTCTTGTGCTGAAATTTTGCTGTCTTCCCCATGTGATTTCTCAGGGCTCTATGTGATGTGTCCACCGCAGGGATGTAGAGCAGTGCGTAGGGAAAGACACTCATGCAGAACCCGCCTCAGTCTTTTTTTTTGGAAGCTCTTTCCTGGGCTATCTTGCTTGCTGTTAGGAGACAGCTAATAAACAGAATCTCCTAGGTTGCAGATTTTTCATTTCCGTTTTTGTTTTTGCCTTGCTTTGCTTTTCACTTAAACTGTGAAGACAAGATCTGTTCACCAAGCAAGATCACTAAGGAAAACCAAATTCAGTGAGTATATGTAAACTTTGGACCAAGATCTGCCTGTTTGTATAGGCGTTGTTGGTGATTATATTGGTGGTGATGATGATGATGGTAATGATGATCCCCCAGGCAACCTGCTAAGTGCTTTCCATAACCCTTTTCTTATAACCCTTACAAAAACCTGGGGCATAGGTAAAACCATTTTATAGATGAGGAAGCCAAGACTCAGGTTACCATAACTTTCCCAAAGTAACACTTGTTTCTTCTCACTCAACTCTACTCCTGACTTTCTGAACTCCTCTAGAGAAGACCCTATGGCCACACTATCATCCTTGAGCTTTGCAGCCTAATTGCTTCAAAATCATTACTTCACCAAGCTACTTATGAGGCTGAGGCAGGAGGATCACTTGAGCCCAGGATTTCAAGGCTGTGGTGCACTATGATTGCACCTGTGAATAACCACTGCACTCCATACTGGGCAACATAGAAAGACTGTCTCTTAAAAAAATCACTACTTCAGAATCAAAGTCAACTTTTGAACTTTTATCAGGAGTCAGTCATCAGTAGCAACAACCTAAACATCTAATTGTTTTTGGATAAAATGAGAGGCAATTTCACAATGTAGTCATGAGCTTGGCTTCTGAAATAAGAGTTCTGGCTCCATCACTCACTAGCTGTCCAGATTTGTGCAAACTGCTTTACCTGTCTCTCAGTTTTCTCAAGTACAAAATGAGTAATGGCGCTCTTACCACACAAGGTCATTATGAGTAGTAAATGAGGTACTCATTTAAAGTGCTCAGCGGAGTCTAGCACCCAGTTAACATCAATAAACATTAGCCATTTTATTATTATCATTACTGTCTTCTTAATGTTAGTATTTTGTATGCATTATCTTATTGAGCCCTTGCAATCAGTCTATTCAGACAAGGTGACTAAGGCTTACAGAGATTAAGTGGTGAGCCAAGGAGAAGGGAGCTGACTAGGAGAAGGTCTGGGATTCCAACTCAGATCTGACTCCAGGCCCACCCTATGCTGCTTCCCAATATTGCTCACCTAACCTAGACAGTATCAAAATATCAGGAAGTAAGGATGACTGCCAAAATTACTCTCATGTTGTAACAGGAAGATTTAGGTTTCAAAGTATTTTCATACAAGGAAATACTCAAGCTGGTTCCTGAAGTGAGAACTATGTGCTCTATTTTTTAAATGCCTGTGTAAGTCAGTATTTTTCAATGTAAGTGACAGCAGCCACTTTATCTGCTGAACTAACTGACAAGTCCAAAGATAGATCTCCCCTACCCTTCAGGTATGGCTCAATCCAAGCACTCCAGTTATACCATCAGGAATATTTCTCTCTCGAGTTATGAGCTATCTTTTCCCCTCTGTTGGCTCCTTTCTTCCTAGGCTTTCCCTTCTTAGCAGCAAGATGGCTAGCGGAGTTTCTGAACTTACATCTTAATAGTCACATCCCCAAAGGTAAAAGAGTATCTTTTTCCCAGTTGTTCCAGGAGACAGCCTGGATGGCATCTCACTGATCTGAAGTTACATTCCCCTCCTGAATCAAATTTTATGGCCAGGGTGATGGAATCCTCCAATTGGCCAGGCTTAGGTTGAGTGACACCCTCGCACTCCTCCCACATAAAGTTGATGTACATACATGAAAAATTGGGGTCAGATGGCTCTCCAAAGAAAGTGCTAGGTTGCTGTTACCAGAAGGAGGAATGGATGCTGTTTAGGCAGAAAGGATCTATGCCCACTACCATGCTGTTCACTTATAGAATATGGAATCTTGGACGGGAATAAGAAGACTTGGGCTCCACTGCTGACTAGCTGAGGAACCTACACAAATTCCTTAACTGCTCACAACCTCAGCTCTCCCATTTGTAATAACACATCTAATACTTATGTACAGCCTCATTTATTTATCATAATAACCCAATTCTATAAGTACTTTCAAGAACCTGTAACATTGATTTTATAGCTCAAATAAAGTACAGACAAGTAAATCACCCGTCCAAAGGTTGCACAGGTGGAAACCGGCTGAGCCAGGATCTGAACTCAGGCAGACTAAGACTGCCTCCTGAGCCTCCACTCATAACCACTAAGCTTTACTGCCATTTATCTGTAAAATTATGACTGGACAAGATGATTGCTAACGTACATTGTAATATTTTTGGTCTTAGTGTTCAGTATAAAAAAGAAAGAGAAGAGGAAGAGAAGGAGAAGGGAAAGGAGGAAGAATAATAATAACAGAGGGGAAATCTTTGGAAGCCCATTTTATAAATGCTAATTTGGAGGGATAACGCAGATCTGGGTCTCTTGGTTTTATGCATTCTTACCTTGAGTGGATGTTCTCTGAGTTTGTAACAGGAAAACTGTTGCTCTGTGATTTCTAAACAAATTTTGGATCTGCCTTCTGTAATAGCCAGCATGCCAAAGTCTTCATCATTGTCAGCTAAGTTCAGAAATTATATTTCTTAATGAAAACTTAATTATTGAATAGAACTGTAAAGAAGGTATTTTTCTGCATAACAGTAACTTCCTTTTCGTTGTTTCCTTTTACTGAATTATTGAGTAAACATTAAAGCTGACAAATATTCTCCAGCTGTAAGCTGCTTATTTTCAAAATCTACTTCTGGAACTGTGCTTTGTCATCAGTTGACTTAAGCTAAAGGCAGTCTATAAATTAATAACCTACATCAAAGTGAGAAGCGGCTATTTAATGTTGAATAATGAATAAGGCAAAGCCTTTTCAGGTTGCTAATTCATGGTTAGACAAATAAAAATAGTCATGCCATGTGAAAAGTTATATTTTAGGTGGTTCAACAATATAAAAGGTTAAGTTATAGCCTTTGGTATAAAAATGTCAACATTAAATATATATTATATTCATTTTTGAAAAAACTTTTCCATCAAAAGAAAACTTAAACTTCTTGGTGTCTTGAGGAAATGTTTGAGTCTACAGGTTTCTGTGGTGGAGGGGTGTGTATTCTGAGTTGTCCTCTTCTTGCTTGGAATTTCTTGTTCAATCTTCTCACCAACATGACATAGTAAGATTTTTGAAGAGGTTACAACTGCTGTCATAATTCTAGTTATCTGTATGATAACCATGAGATCAGTCCTAAAAAGAATTTAGCAAGCATGTGTAAAATTTTTTTTATAGAGCTCCCTTCCTAAAAACACGACTGGTATATACAACAATATCTATAAATATAGCAACAACTTCTGCTGTTTTTATGTCATTTTCCTTGGGACAGACTTTGTGCTAAGTATTTTACTTATGGTTGTTTAGTTACGTAATTCTAGCAAGTCTTGAAGTGAGTATGATACTTTTCTTTTAATAACAAGGGTCAGAGAAGTTCACTGAAGTTCCCAAAGTCACACAGCTGCTAAGTGGTAAACTTAGGATTCAAACTTCCTTAAAAGTTCTATCTTGAGGATAACACTTTCCTCTCAAGTTCAGATAAATTTAAATTCTGGACTCTGACACAGGTACTTTAAAAAGCCTCACTCTGTTAAGAGCTGAAGAGTTCCTGAACAGAGAGGAATGTTCTCTATTCATGGCTTCCCAAGGACTGGGTCAATGGTCTATTTTGTAGGAATAATCTTGAGGGTGAAGAGAAGTGACCGTAAGTCGAGGCCCACACAGATCCTATGTCATGTGGAAGCTGTGCTCACGTCTCTGGAAAGATTTGCTTTTTCAGCCACTGGTATTGACTTTTTTAGCACAAAACACCACATGTATTACGCTGTCATCAGAGCCATCCTTGGTGATAATTGCAACATGCCAGGCACGAAACACCCAGCCCTGGCTCCCACGGCCTACTTCTGAAAGGAACTTCATGGCTTTACAATTATCACTCAGACTGGCAGGGAGAAGGGAGGGTGGGAGCAGCAGGGGAAGAGATCACTTCAATCTGGATGAACAGATCAGCTGCCTTGGACACCATGCTGTGCCGACCAAGCCAGGTTCCTGTGACATCACGCCCCATTCTCCTACTGTCAGCAAAATTCCCTGAAGACAGCAGCTGGCACTTCTGCTCACTCCATGTGGAAATGTATGCCAGTTCCTCCTTTCCATGAGGCTATTCATCTTCTCTCTGCTCCTGGAGTCCCTCCCTCCCCCAAGGGGCAGGGTTCTGTGAGTGCAAGGATACCGGAAAAACTAATTTTCATGACAGTTAGAGGACCACGGATGAGGTGGTCCCAAACTGGCATTTCCAGACCTTTTCTACCAAGGTACTCTGATGGGTTCTAGGTGAGCAGAGATATAGACAGGTCTCTTTCACCTCAGACAGCGAGAAGGGGCACTGGGAGGCCAGAGCCCTAGCGACTTCCTCTATTTTTCTAGGCTGCTATTTACATGTTACTGCTTTCCACATGTGCTGGGATGTGAAAGAATTTGGGAAGTACTGATAAAATAGTTTGGAAAGACTCAAATATTACCGTTATCATTACATAACAACATATCATTATACAACATACGTAACAACATGCAGAGCAACACATCATTACAAAACAATGTAAACACACAAAGACCCTCAAGGACAGCTAAATCCTTGTTTCCTGGAAAATAGGAAAAGCGTATATCTACATTCTACTTCTTTTAATCATCCATCTTGTGATCTATGATAAGACCGTAATTATGTCCAAATAACCAGAAAGTTCCAATGTCCAGGTTTTATCACTAGTCAGAGAAATGCAACTCAAAACCACAATGAGAGATCATATCACCCCCATTTAAAATGGCTTATATCAAAAAGACAGGCAATAACAGATACTGGTGAGGATGTGGAGAAAGGGGAACCCTCATACACGATTAGTGGAAATGTAAATTAATATAGCCACTGTGGAGAGCAGTATGGAAATTCCTCAGAAAACAGAAATTTATGTGATCCAGCAATTCCATTACTGTGTATATATCCAAAAGAAAGGAAATTGATGTATCAAAGAGATAACTGCGCTCTCATAATTATTGCAGCACTACTCACGATAGCTAAAATACGGAATCAACCTAAGTGCTCATCAACGGATGAATGGAGACAGAAAACGGGGCATATACACACAATGGAGTACTATTCAACAGACGAAAAACAACGAGATTCTATCATTTGCAGCAACATAGATGGAACTGAAAGCCATTATGTTAAATGAAATAAGCCAAGCACAGAATGACCAATATTGCATTGTTCTCACTCAAATGCAGGAACTAAAAAAGTGAATTTCAAGAAGACAGAGTAGATTGGTGGTTACCAGAGGACAGGAGGGGGAGAAGGGAGGGGAGGAGGGAGAATGGATGAAGCGGGGGGTAGGATAAAAGAGCGTAAATGTATTTATTACCACTGAAATGTACAGTTAAATGGTAAAGATGGTAAATTATGTAAGTATATTTTACCTCAATGAAAAAAATGTTTTAAATATCCAGGTTTTCAAGATTCAAACAGAAGTAGCATAACTCTAGAATACTGTGAAATTCTTAAAGGCCTCTGAATCATTGATGATGAAAGTGTTTTCTGTCAATGTTGGGTATTTGTAGTCTAATTCATCATGTAATTGTAATCCATTTATAATGTGACAGTAGAATATTCTACAGTGTTTTCACGGTAAGCTTAGCCCTTTCTGAGGCAATTTGACTGCAATTAAGGTAAGCTACGAAATCCTAATAAACCAATGAATATGCCTTGATCATGAAGTCTTAACCCTATCATCCCAGTCTCCTAACTTTGCTGCTTAATGACAAGGTTAATGGAGAGACTGCCATGCTCTTCTCAATAGTCATTACTTTTTTCTTTAAATAAGCATGGCAAATTTTATGGCATATTTCCAAAGAATGACACCTAAGGAGACAGATTTTTAAAAATCAAAACCACAATCAAATGTTTTTCTTCATTCTAAAAACAGACAATTTCTGAGAATTTACTTGTAGGTTCCTAGTTCTGCATAACAATTTGGCACCAAAGGTCTCAGACAACAAGGCAATCTACCACTGTATCCTTTTTTTATTTTGAGATAGGGTCTTACTCTGTTGCATAGGCTGGAGTGCAGTGGTGTGATCACAGCTCACTGCAGCCTTGACTTTCTGGGTTCAAGTGATTCTCACACCTGAGCCTCCCAAGTAGCCGACACTACAGGTGTGCACCACTGCGCCTGGCTAATTTTTAAAATTTTTTTTGTAGAGACAGGGTCTCTGTATGTTGCCCAGGCTGGTCTTGAACTCCTGGGCTCAAGTAATCATTCTGCTTTGGGCTCCCAAAGCGCTGGAATTACAGGAATGAGACACTGCTCCCAGCCTCTGTGCTCATTTGACTGTTTATCCTAAAGCAACAACACCGTCATTCTCTTGGGTTCACCAGTTTATTTACATAATGCACGTGTCAGGACAGATATGTCATGCATGCACTGCATACACAATACTCTCTGGTGTTATCTTTTTAAATCCAGGTTTCTTCTCAAGTTTCAAACAAAATTTCTTCTACAACTCAGTCTTTCAATATTCAGGAGTCTATTTTCTAAATTGTGTTTACCAGTTACTTGTATGTGATCATGCTCCAAAAATCAACTTGCCTGTGACAAAACACTGGGTTAACAAAATCCTAATTTACACTACAAACTGTTTCCTAAAAGTGCTAGTGTTCAAGGGCATTGCTAAACAAAGACTTTAAAGTACTTCACACATGGTAGATGCTCAATACATATTAAATTACATATATACAATGTATTTGATATTTCTTTTGCTGTCAACCAGTAAAAATTTACTAGAATGCAGCATCATGCATAGAACCTTAGGGAAAAACGACAAAGTAGAAAATATTGCCTCTGTTTTACTGAGTTGGCCACAAATTGGGATTAAAAACCCATACTTGGCAACAATAAAAAAAATGTTTAATTGCATAAATGTATAGCAAAGACTGTGGGCAGAATATGAAAGAAGGGCAGATTTCTTGAGACCTGGAGTAGTCACAGTGTGGGTTTTTAGAGGCAGACAGGTGGGCAACTGGAAAAATCTCAAGCATAGGGAGTGAGAAAGTGGAGATACAAAGACAAGAGCTCACACAAAAACCATCGCACACCTTAACCATTCTCAATAAATGTGGACTTCATAAACGAATTCAAACAAGAAAAAGACATAATCACCTGTGTTAAATCAAGTTTAGCCTAAAGCTGCCTCCTTACATATTTTAGCTTTGGCCTAAAGGTTTCTCTGTATATTGTGAACTGTAAGCAGTGAAGGCGTCAACAGACCGTAGCCTACACTTACGTCAATTATTGAGTTTCGGCCAAATGTAGCCAGCTGTTTGAACCACGTTCAGATAAGGCAAACGTCAACGTGTAACCAGTCCAGCCGTCTCTGTACTACCTCACTTCCATTTCGGTACGTCACTTTTTTCCTGTCCATAAATCTTTCCCACCATGTGGCTATGCTGGAGTCTCTCAGCTTACTCTGGCTCAGGAGCCTGCCCAGTTCACAAATCGTTCATTGCTCAATTATACTCCTTTACATTTAATTCAGCTGAAGTTTTTTTTTTAAAACACTTTATTAAGAAAGACCTGGAAAGGATGACTAATATACCCTCGTCTTCCAATAAGTCATTTCTTAGTCCACTTCTAGGCAAATACAAATTGGAGCTACTTTTAATGACCTAAAGAATTTAATTTCACACTCACAGCCTCTTTAGATCACCTATCTGTTAACAGGCCTTGCTAATAGAAGGGAGGAAATATAATATTCTCTCTACTTTTCACAGTTCTTCATGGACTCACAGTAACAAAACATACGATCAGAAGTTCAAGAACATGTATATCTCTCCAGTATCATAGGAGATAGGGAAATCTCCAGGAGTAAATCTCAAAGGAGCGGCTTTGATTTCAGACTATTTAATAGAGAAGTACTATCCTTTGCTGAAATAAAGGAAGTGAGGAAAGGCAGGTTATGGGGAAAGGCCAGGAAAAGGACAGTAAACGGGTAGGGTTTGTTATGCAGATGTAAGTGGTACCTACTCCATTGATAAGAGTCTAGTGGTTTAGTTGTCCCTGTCTTCCCGGTGAGAGAAGACAGTCTGAGAAGTGGAGATTTCCTTTACAGATGTAAATTTATCATACAGAAGGGTAACTTCTGTTTTCAGAGCTTCCCCCGTGTCGGCAGTTTCTCAAAATAATCAGCTCAAAATAATCCTTACGCCAGAGGAGTGTTTTGGGGTGGCATATTCTTGACTGCTAGTTATATTTTGGGGTGATAGATCCTAAGCTCCATCACTAAGAAGCAAGCTCATCTGTGAAGATAATATTCTGGTCCTGCTGCCCTCTAAGTCTGCTTAGTTCTTGTTATGTCCTTTGCTGATGTTGAGCAGAAACACTTGGTTACGCTTTTGACCAGGTGCTCTTTATGTAATTAAATCTCTCCTTGGTTTTTCTGTTTTCAAACTAGTTCTGTCTTCAGGCATTCTTATCTCCTTTTCTGCATGGCTTTTTCTTGCTTATTCTGACTGTGTCAGTGAGAGGCTTAGGTCCTCTCCATTCCTTGAAGGCCTAAAATGGGGACTGCCCTGTCCCTGTGGCATTCTCAGGTCACACTGTACAGCCCCCGCAGGCACCCAGGAAATGCAGAGGTTTAGGAGAGAAGTCTGGTTTCCAGGGAAGGCTATCAAGTGAATAGATTATAGCTGCATCTTATTAGCAGCTCTGGGAACATCTAGCAAACCACATCATCACAGATCTGAGACAGGAGGGTTACACAGAAAATAAGAGCTGTGAAAGGGGAGGCCACCGGGAGGTTACTTTTCTTCTCTAATTGAGAATGTTCATTTTCATTCAATTGGCTGTATAATGACAAAGATTTGCTTTCACCGCAAGTGGCCATTGATTTCTCACCCTAAAAACTATGTTCTTCACAATATTCCCCAGCTCAGGATTGTGACAATGACTTTCTCCTGTCTCTAAGCACCAAGGTGGGATTTGTCAGGCCTCTGAGCCTAAGCCAAGCCATCGCATCCCCTGTGACTTGCACGTATAGGCCCAGATGGCCTGAAGTAACTGAAGAATCACAAAAGAAGTGCAAATGTCCTGCCTCGCCTTAACTGATGATATTCCACCACAAAAGAAGTGAAAAGAGTCTGTCCTTGCCTTAAGCGATGATATTATCTTGTGAAATTTCTCTTCCTGGCTCATCCTGGCTCAAAAACTCTCCCACTAAGCACCTTGTAACCCCCACTCCTGCCCGCCAGAGAACCCCCCTTTGATTGTAATTTTCCTTTACCCAAATCCTATAAAACGGCCCCACTCTTATCTCCCTTCGCTGACTCTTTTCAGACTCAGCCTGCCTGCACCCAGGTGAAATAAACAGCCATGTTGCTCACACAAAGCCTGTTTGGTGGTCTCTCCACACGGATGCGCATGACATTTTGGTGCCGTGACTCCGATCAGGGGACCTCCCTTGGGAGATCAATCCCCTGTCCTCCTGCTCTTTGTTCCGTGAGAAAGATCCACCTACGACCTCTGGTCCTCAGACCAACCAGCCCAAGGAACATCTCACCAATTTTAAATCGAGTAAGTGGCCCCTTTTTTACTCTCTTCTCCAACCTCTCTCACTATCCCTCAACTTCTTTCTCCTTTCAATCTTTGCGACACCCTTCAATCTCTCCCTCCTCTTAATTTGAATTCATTTTCTGGTAGAGAAAGTAGACACGTTTTATCCGTGGCGCCCGTCACAGACTGGGGAAGGCAGCCTTTCCTTGGTGTTTAATCATTGCAGGGATGCCTCTCTGATTACTCTCCCACGTTTCAGGGGTGTCTGACCACGCTGCGGGGATGCCTGCCTTGGTCCTTCACCCTAAGCGGCAAGTCCCACCTATCTGGGGGAGGGGCAACCACCCCAACCCCTACCCTCCCCGTCTGTACCCCTTCTCTGCTTTTCTTGGGGAGGGCCAAGCACCCCGACCCCTTCTCTACTTTTCTTGGGGAGGGGCAAGCACCCCGACCCCTTCTCTCCGTTTCTACCCCTTCTCTGCTTTTCTTGGGGAGGGGCAAGCACCCCGACCCCTTCTCTGTTTCTACCCCTTCTCTGCTTTTCTTGGGGAGGGGCAAGCACCCCGACCCCTTCTCTCCGTTTCTACCCCTTCTCTGCTTTTCTTGGGGAGGGGCAAGCACCCCGACCCCTTCTCTGTTTCTACCCCTTCTCTGCTTTTCTGGGGGAGGGGCAAATACCCTGACCTCTTATTTTTGCACCCCAATCCCTTTCCCGCTTTTCTGGAGGGCAAGAACCCCCGAACTCCTCTCCATATCTCTTTTCTCTGGGCTTGCCTCCTTCACTATGGGCAACCTTCCACCCTCCATTCCTCCTTCTTCTCCCTTAGCCTGTGTTCTCAAGAACTTAAAACCTCTTCAGCTCACACCTGACCTAAAACCTAAACGCCTTATCTTTTTTTGCAACACCGCTTGGCCCCAATACAAACTTGACAATGGCTCTAAATAGCCAGAAAACGGCACTTTAGATTTTTCCGTCCTACAAGATCTAAATAATTGTTGTAAAATGGGCAAACGGTCTGAAGTGCCTGACGTCCAGGCATTCTTTTACACATCCGTCCCTCCCTAGTCTTTGTTCCCACTGCAGCTCGTCCCGAATCTTCCTTCTTTCCCTCCCGCCTGTCCCCTCAGTCCCAACCCCAAGCGTCGCTGAGTCTTTCTAATCTTCCTTTCTCCAGACCCATCTGACCTCTCCCCTCCTCGCCAGGCTAAGCTAGGTCCCAATTTTTCCTCAGCCTCTGCTCCCCCATCCTATAATCCTTTTATCACCTCCCCTCCTCACACCTGGTCTGGCTTACAGGTTCCTTCGGTGACTAGCCCTCCCCCACCTGCCCTCCTCACACCTGGTCTGGCTTACGGGTTCCTTCCGTGACTAGCCCTCCCCCACCTGCCCTCCTCACACCTGGTCTGGCTTACGGTTTCGTTCCGAGACTAGCCCTCCCCCACCTGCCCAGAAATTTCCTCTTAAAAAAGTGGATAGAGCTAAAGGCATAGTCAAGGTTAATGTTTCTTTTTCTTTATTCTACCTCTCCCAAATCAGTTAGCATTTGGGCTCTTTTTTATCAAATATAAAAATTTAGCCCAGTTCATGACCTGTTTAGCAGCAACCCTGAGACGCTTTTCAGCCCTAGACCCTGAAAGGTCAGAAGGCCATCTTATTCTTAATATGCATTTTATTTTATTACCCAATCTGCTCCCGACATTAAATAAACCCCCCAAATTAAATTCGGGCCCTCAAACCCCACAACAGGACTTAATGAGCCTCGCCTTCAAGGTGTACAATAATAGAGGCAGCCAAGTAGCAGCTTATTTCTGACTTGCAATTCCTTGCCTCCACTGTGAGACAAACCCCAGCCACATCTCCAGTACACAACTCCAAACACCTGGGCCGCAGCTGCCAGGGGTTCCTCCAGAACCTCCTCCCCCAGGTGCTTGCTACAAGTGCTGGAAAGCTGGCCACGGGGCCAAAGAATGCCCGCAGCCCAGAATTCCTCCTAAGCCGTGTCCCACCTGCGCGGGACCCTACTGGAAATCGAACTGTCCAACTCGCCCAGCAGCCACTCCCAGAGCCCCTGGAGCTCTGGCCCAGGGCTCTCTGACTGACTCCTTCCCAGATCTTCTCGGCTTAGCGGCTGAAGGTCGATGCTGCCACAATGCCTCGGAAGCCTCCTGGACCATCACAGACCCTTTGGGTAACTCTTACAGTGGAGGGTAAGTCCGTCCCCTTCTTAATCAATACAGAGGCTACCTTCTTTTCAAGGGCCTGTTTCCCCGGCTATTCCTAGGCTACATTGCTGTCTTCTCCCCCAGTTCAAAGCCTCCTTCACATCCCCCTCGTATCCCCCCACCTTAACCCACAAGCATAGGATACCTCTCCTTGGCGACTGATCATGCACCCCTTACCATCTCATTAAAACCTAATCACCCTTACCCCACTCAACGCCAATATCCCATCCCACAGCACGCTTTAAAAGGATTAAAGCCTGTTATCACTCGCCTGCTACAGCATGGCCTTTTAAAGCCTGTAAACTCCCCTTACAATTCCCCCATTGTACCTAAAACGAGACAAGCTTTACAGGTTAATTCAAGATCTCTGCGCCTTATCAACCAAATTGTCTTGCCCCGAGATCTCAAACACACTTGCTTTACTATTCCTTTACACCCTTCATCCCAGCCTCTCATCGCTTTCACTTGGACTAACCCTGATGCCCATCAGGCTCAGCAAATTACCTAGGCTACACTGCTGCAAGGCTTCACAGACAGCCCCCATTACTTCAGTTAAGCACAAATTTCTTCATCTGTTATCTATCTCGGCATAATTCTCATAAATACACACGTGCTCTCCCTGCTGATCCTGTCCGACTAATTTCCCAAACCCCAATCCCTTCTACAACAACAACAACTCCTTTCCTTCCTAGGCATGGTTAGTGCAGACAGAATTCTTACACAAGAGCCGGGACTGCGTCCTGCAGCCTTTCTGTCCAAACAACTTGACCTTATTGTTTTAGCCTAGCCCTCATGTCTGCGCACAGTGGCTGCCACTGCTTTAATACTGTTAGAGGCCCTAAAAATCACAAACTATGCTCAACTCTCTACAGTTCTCATAACTTCCAAAATCTATTTTCTTCCCCCAACCATGCTCAAGACAATGCTTATGCTGATAAGTTAGCTAAAAAAGCAGCTAGCGTTCCAACTTCTATCCCTCAAGGCAGTTTTCATCCTTCACATCAGCCACTCCCACCTATTCCCCTGCTGAAACTTCCACCTATCAATCTCTTCACACACAAGGCAAATGGTTCTTAGACCAAGGAAAATATCTCCTTCCAGCCTCACAGGCCCGTTCTATTCTGTCATCATTTCATAACCCCTTCCATGTAGGTTACAAGCTGTTAGTCCACCTCTTAGAACCTCTCATTTCCTTTCCATCATGGACATCTATCCTCAAGGAGATCACTTCTCAGTGTTCCATCTGCTATTCTACTGCCCCTCAGGGATTGTTCAGGATCCCTCCCTTTCCTACACATCAAGCTGGAGGATTTGCCCCTGCCCAGGACTGGCAAATTGACTTTGCTGAAATGCCCCGAGTCAGAAAACTAAAAGACCTCTTATTCTAGGTAGACACTTTCACTGGATAAGTAGAGGCCTTTCCCACAGGGTCTGAGAAGGTCACCGCGGTCATTTCAGACATAATTCCTTGGTTTGGCCTTCCTGCCTCTATACAGTCTGATAACAGACCAGCCTTTAATAGTCAAATCACCCAAGCAGTTTCTCAGGCTCTTGGTATTCAGTGAAACCTTTATATCCTTTACCGTCCTCAATCTTCAGGAAAGGTAGAATGGACTAATGGTCTTTTAAAAACACACCTCACCAAGCTCAGTCACCAACTTAAAAAGGACTAGACAATACTTTTAGCACTTTCCTTTCTCAGAATTCAGGCCTGTCCTCAGAATGCTACAGGGTACAGTCCATTTGAACTTTTATATGGACGCACTTTCTTACTCAGCCCCAACTTCATCCCAGACACCAGCCCTCTAGGAGACTATCTTCCAGTCCTCCAGCAGGCTAGACAGGAAATTCTCCAGGCTGCTAATCTTCTCTTGCCCTACTCCAGATTCCCAGCCATATGAAGACACCCTAGCTGGACGATCAGTTCTTGTTAACAATCTGACCCCTCAAACTCTACAACCTCGATGGACTGGACCCTACTTAGTCATCTATAGTACCCCGACTGCCGTCCGCCTGCAGGACCCTCCCCACTGGGTTCACTGTTCCAGAATAAAGCTGTGTCCATCGGACAGCCAGTCTAATCTCTCCTCTTCCCCTTGGAAGTCGCAAGTACTCTCCCCTACTTCCCTTAAACGTACTCGTATTTCTGAAGAATGGTAATTACCCTTATGTGCCTAATACATCCCTTCATTCTGTTAGGTCTGTTCGTCCTTACCCTACTTTTTACAACAGGGCCTTACGAAGTCACCCCCACCATTGGACCGAGCCCCAGAAACTAGTCATCCCTACTATCTTCTGTCTAGTCATACTCCTATTCTCCGTTCTCAACTACCTGTAAATGCCCTACTCTTGCTTACACTGCCGGTTCACAGTTTCTTCAAGCTGTCACAGCTGGTATCTCTTCGTGCTATTCCCCAAACCGCCACTCTAACTCCTTCTTAGAGTGGATAGATGATCTTTGCTGGCAGGGCACCCTCCAACACTTCCACCCTGATGAAGTTCTATTCTTTCCTTTTATACTCACTGCTGAAAAAGGAGGACTCTGTATATTCTTAAATGAAGAGTGTTGTTTTTACCTAAATCAATCTGGCCTGGTATATGACAACATAAAAAAAACTCAAGGATAGAGCCCAAAAACTTGCCAACCAAGCAAGTAATTACGCTGAACCCCCTTGGGCACTCTCTAATTGGATGTCCTGGGTCCTCCCAATTCTTAGTCCTTTAATACCCATTTTTCTCCTTGTTTTATTCGGACCTTGTATCTTCCGTTTAGTTTCCCAATTCATCCAAAACCGTATCCAGGCCATCACCAACCATTCAATCCGACAAATGTTTCTTCTAACGACCCCACAACATCACCCCTTACCACAAAATCTTCCTTAATCTCTCCCGCTCTAGGTTCCCACGCCGCCCCTAGTCCCGCTTGAAGCAGCCCTGAGAAACATCACCCATTCTCTCTCCATACCACCCCCCAAAAATTTTCACCTACCCAACACTCAACACTATTTTGTTTTATTTTTCTTATTAATATAAGAAGGCAGGAATGTCAGGCCTCTGAGCCCACGCCAAGCCATCGCATCCCCTGTGACTTGCACGTATACATCCAGATGGCCTGAAGTAACTGAAGAATCACAAAAGAAGTGCAAATGCCCTGCCTCACCTTAACTGATGACATTCCACCACAAAAGAAGTGAAAATGGCCTGTCCTTGCCTTAAGCAATGATATTATCTTGTGAAATTCCTCTTCCTGGCTCATCCTGGCTCAAAAATCTGCCCCACTGAGCACCTTGTAAACCCTACTCCTGCCCACCAGAGAACAACCCCCTTTGACTGTAATTTTCCCTTACCTACCCAAATCCTATAAAATGGCCCCACACTTATCTCCTTTCGCTGACTCTCTTTTCGGAGTCAGCCTGCCTGCACCCAGGTGAAATAAACAGCCATGTTAGCTCACACAAAGCCTGTTTGGTGGTCTTTCCACACAGACGCGCATGACAGGATTCCTGCCTGATTTTTAAGGGCATCCAATAACCTGGTCCAGACTACCCATCCAACCACATTTCCCCAGAATTTTCTGGAGAGTTTCTTTTGTTGTACTAGAGAGATCTATTCACCCCCACCAAGGTAGGTAAATGCTGTCCTACTGTTATCCTTCACTAACATGATATAGAAAGGTATCCCTTCTTGTCTCCACTCTACAAAATCCAGTGAATTCTTCTAGGCTCACTTCACCTTTCTCCTGGAATTAGAGATTCTCAAGATCAGAAGGGATTTTTATGGTTATTCAATCCAGCACCTAGCTCATAGCAGGCACTTTATAAATATTTGTGAATGAATTAATGAGCTACACTTCTCTGAGAAACTCCAGCTGGGATTCTCTTTTCGATCATATCTACTGAAAATATATCCATGCATCAAAAGTAGAGGCTAAATAGACTCCCCTGAACTACTCATTGTGGAAAAACTTCAGTTTCACTTTTCAAAGAAATAAGAAAAGCAATTTGAAGGGTGGTATTGATTATTATAATTCGCCAAGTACGAACTCTTGAAACAATTGTTTCAAATGGTTAGAATTGGCAATGGAGGGTACCCTGGTTCAGTGAGGCCCACAGCAATTAAGAATTTTAGACCAGGGAGCTCTCAGTTAAGAGCATTCACTATTGCTAATTCTTTTTTGTGTATGTGCTTTTTTTACCTTTTTTAACTTTTATTTTAGGTTTGGAAGTACATGTGAAGATTTGTTGCATAGGATAACATGTGTCATGGGGGTTTGTTGTATGTATTATTTCATCACCCAGTATTAAGTTCAGTACCCAATAGTTTTTTCTGCTCTTCTCCCTCCTCCTATGAGTAGATAACTAATGGACCTAATACCTGAGTGATGTTGTTTCCTTCTTTGTATTCACAAGGTATCATTTAGCTCCCGTTTATAAGTGAGCACATATGGTATTTGGTTTCCTTTTCTTGCATCAGTTTGCTAAGGATAATAGCCTCCAGCCCCATCTATGTTCCCACAAAAGACATGCTCTCATTCTTTTTTACAGCTGCATAGCATTCCATGGTGTATATGTACCACATTTTCTTTATCCAATCTGTCATTGATGGACATTTAGGTTGATTCCACATCTTTGCTATTGTAACTAGTGCTGCGGTGAATATTCGTGTGCATGAGTATTTATGGTAGAATGATGTACATTCGTCTGGGTATATACCCAGTAATGGGACTGCTGGGTCTAATGGTACTTCTGTTTTTAGCTCTTTGAGGAATCGCCACGCTGCTTTCCACAATGGTTGAACTAATTACACTCCCACCAACAGTGTATAAGGGTTCCCTTTTCTCCCCAACCTTGCCAGCATCTGCTATTTTCTGACTTTTTATGTAATAGCCATTCTGACTGGTGTGAGATGGTATCTCATCATGGTTTTGATTTGCATTTCTCTAATGATCAATGATATTTGGCTTTTTATATATGCTTGTTGGCCGCAAGTATGTCTTCTTTTGAAAAGTGTCTTTTTGTTTCCTTTGCCCACATTTTAATGGGGTTGTTGGTTTTTCTCTCGTAAATTTGTTTAAGTTCCTTGCAGATGCTGGATATTAGACTTTGTCAAATGCAAATATTTTCTCCTATTTTGTAGGTTGTCTGTTTACTCAGTTGATAGTTTCTTTTGCTGTGTGGAAGCTCTTTAGTTTAATTAGATCCCACATCAATTTTTGCTTTTGTTGCGATTGCTTTTGGTGTCTTTGTCATGAAATCTTTGCCCGTTTCTATGTCCATGATGGTATTGCCTAAATTGGCAGAAAGAGAGGACAGATAGGAAGTAAGGAATTCCCACCAAAGACGTGACTACATGGAAGTCATTGTGTCTTCTTGAAGGAAAAAGTGGAAACTTACTTACAGGGTTCTTTGTGGACTATGGGCAACAAGAGGGTATGATCTTATGTCCTGTAGAGCTTAGTGATGAATAGTTTCTAGAGAAAGACTTCCTAGGTTCAAATCCTGCCTCTGCCCCTGTGAACAAGCTGCTGTGCCCCAGTTTTCTCCTGTATAGAATGAGGGAAATAACATTACCTTAGAGGATTTTTAGAGAAAAATAAGCGAGATGCTTCAATAAAGCATTAAGCACTGTACCTGCCACTTTTCATGAAATGTGAGACAAATAATTATTTATTTTATAAAGGAAAACAACAGGCTGTAAAAGAAGTTTCTCACTTTCTGAAATATATATATATCTTCCTTTTGGCAGGGGCAGGGAGTAAGGTTTAGGAAGAGAAATGGGAAGAGAAATTAGGGAAGAGAAATGGGAAGAGAATTAGGAAAAGGTTTAGGAAGAGAAAGAGAATTTTTCCAGAGGGAGATAGAATGAATAAATGATTTTGTGACTCATGGGGCATGAGGTCATATGACAAGGCTTCATGTAGCTTACCACTGAGATAGCTCAGTGCTGCACAAACAGCGTGGAAGGCTTTGGGCATGGGGCTAATGAAAAGTGAGAATGGGTCACTTGGAGGGTGAAGCTAGAGGTGCCGGCAGAACACTTAGGCTGGGAATCCTATGGATAGTGGAGAAAAGGAGAACTAGGACAACCCCTGGATATGGAAATATGGAGGGAAGAAAATCAAACTTATTTCTGTAGACTAGTGGCCCAAATACCTGAGGTGGAGTGTTTCTCAGTGACCACGGGATTGGCTCAGAGTAGAGTTGACGGGGCAAGGGAATGTAAGTTGAAGAGAGGTGCTGTTGAAATGCAGGAGCAATCGCATGGGTTTAAGGGCCTGAGCAGCTTTCATATTGCTCTTCTATTGAGGTTCAAAGATGGAGGGCTGGAGAGGAGGGCCAGTATAGGCAGAACTTGCCTGCCCCATTTTATAGAATGTGTTCCTCTTGGAATATGCTCTGGGCAGTTTCAGGAGTTCTGAGCAAGGCATACATGGCTAAGTTCATGTTTAGTTACTCACATTCTGAAGTCACTGACACCTACTAGTCCATCTTGTCCTTGAGGAAAGACTACTTTGCAAGCTCTGCCTGTGCCTTTCTGTGGGAAGCCAGAAGAGCAACAGGTGTCATTGTTGGCTTCATGAGAGAGGTCATTTTGCTTGGTGAGAGATTATAGGTAAAAATAGAAGCCCCAATGTAGTCTCCTGGGCAAATGACTTATTCATGGGTTCTAAATTATTGAGGTCATTGAAGAGAGTGCTATTTTTAACCTTTGAGAAAGGAAAGAACAGGGTGAACTGGGCTTTAGGGAGAACTGTGTCTCATAGGGCAAAAGGCAATGGTGTAAGCAGGGGCTGAAAAGAAAGGTAGGGGTCAGAGCATGCACCCTGAGAGGGGCATGTGCTCAGTGCATGACCCTCAGAAGTCTTCTGTGTATAGATGGGTATGCCTCATTTGCAACCAGCCAGCCACTAGGAAGGAGACTTTAGAGACCTGAATTGGCAATGTAGGCAGATTTCTTAGCTAGAGCCATTTTCCAGAGAGCCAGGGAGAACTCTGTACCACAAAATGCTATTCCCACCTTTTGTCATTCCTTCAGAGCTTAAAGGCTTTTTCTCTTGAAATGTAAATGTCCCCCGGGAGATTCCACACATTGGTGGTTTATCAGCTGCCACCTCAATTACTGGTGAACACCTTTGCAGGAAAATGAATCAATAGTTGATTGAGAGCAAAAATGGGGTGTAGAATAATGCTTGGGGTGGGAGTAAGGGAGAAGAGTTACAGTGGATGAAGTGCCTGGGCTGTAGAAATGTAGGAATGAAGACCCTGAGAAAGTAGAGAAAAATTAACAGTGGCAAACTTATGTTTGTGTTGGGCTCAGAATACGATACCCCGACGCATGGCGCTTTGGTGTGCTGAGTACTTTGAACTGAAGAAAATTGGAAAGGCCTCAGAACCAAGGTCTTTCCATCTTCTCCCATCTTCCTGTCTCCTGCTTCTCTTTCTTCCCCAAAGTGAGTCACAGAAGCCACACTTCCCCTTCCCCAAGGTGGGTCATAGAAACTAGAACTCCTGTTTCCCAAAGCAACCCATAAAATCTGGAAAGGCCATTCTCTCCCTTCTTCCTTGAAGACCCTCATTCCAGAGGGACCCCTTCCCAGGAGGAAGAAAGACACAGAGAGGCCAAGAAGAAGCTGAACAGACAGGTCTTGCTTGCTTTCCCCCTCAGTCTGTTGCTCTCGGATTACACCCTTTCTGTCCAATCACATTTTTATACGGCTGTCCATTATTCATCAATCCCAAGCATAAAAACAGAAGGTTCTTTCTAGTCTTTGGCTCTTCATTTCTGAAGGCTTCCATGTCATGTAAAACTTTGGTTAAATAAATGTGTTATGATTTTCTCTAGTTAACCTGTATTTTTTTTATAGGAATATTGGCCATGACCCTTATGATGGGTGAGGAACAGTATCACAATTTCCTGTTCCTACATTCGAAAACACAATATTTCTGCCGCACTATTTCTGACCTCCTTAAGGAATTCTAGATTATTTCCTCTTCAATCCATTTTTTAATCCCCTATACCAACTTCTCACCCAGATTTGATCCATAAGTATTTATAAATAGCCTATACTTTGTATGTGGGTTTGCTGGTTCTTTCATTTAATATTCTTTAATTCTTCTTCCTTGGTGGCTTCTGCCCATTTAGCATTCTTTTTGGCTTCCCAGTGTTTAAGTCTCATTTCTTAAAGTGGGAAATTGCTAAACTTGTGAGGCAGAGCTTATCTGCCACTATAGAAGCTCCCTTGTAGCTATGAGTAAGCCCTAACCTACTCCACCCCGGACATGAGCCTCCACCTCAGATGAGTCTCCACCCACTCCAGCCACGAAATTAGAGGCTGGTGACCCAAGAAAGCAGGGAGGCTACTGGATCTCTGCTGGGGAGAATGGAGGCAGCTACCTCCAGTTTCTATTGGCAACATCCTGAGTCCCACATCATGGCATCAGCAGAATGCAGCATCTATGGTATCTGTGCCCTTTGTGCCTGTGGTGTCTACATGGAACCAGCTCTGTGGTCTGCCCATCTATTCCTCCTACACATTTCATGAGCGAGCCAATATCCTCTTAGCAAAATCCAGTTCTGCTTAAATTGAAAAGGGTTTGTATCTATTATGAGTCATTTAGCGTTCTAATGGTTTACTTATTTTACACAAACCTTTTTCTATGTCACAGCACTTTACAAATATTAATCATTTCATTCAACTCAGATACCAAGTCTAGAAAATATTATCCCCATATTATACAAAAGGAAACCAAGGTTCAGAGAGGATACTTAGTTTGCCTTAGATAACTCAGTTGGTAAGTGCAGAACTGGTATTCAAACCCAGGATGTCCATGCTCTTAACCATTCTTTTCCCCTGACCCCTAGAGAGGTCATTCCCTATTATCTTCTCTTGCAAATGCCCCCTCCCCACCATTTCTCTCTGCCTTCATGCTTGGGCATTCCCTATACTGTAATGAACCATAAGGGCCTGTGTCTCAGACATGCCCGGGTACTTTACCAATTTAAAAATCGAGGTCATTAAGAAAAAGGGTAGGTGTTTTCCTCCTAAGACCTAAAAACACTTCATTGCAATTATGAGAAACAATTTCTCTCAAAAAGTCTCAGTGTTTGCCTTCACTAAGTAGCTGCAGGAATGCTAAGAAGGATTTATGTCATTTGGGGAACAACAAGGCCAAAAGAAATATTGCTAATAATTCAAGACAATTTATGAGCTCCTTCCCTGTGTGCAACAGCCTATGTTGAAATTTTGAGCAGTCAGTGATGTCTGTGTAGGATATTGAGAAGAAATTTGTGGTAAATATCAATGCTGGTCCTGATAGTTTTTATAGTTTGTGATGTCTGTTTTTGTCTGTCTCCTTCTAAGTCTTTTGCCTTTATGTTTCTTTGCTCATGATCTGGAACACCGCACTAACTGCCATCCAAGAGTACACATCTGTCACCGGGCGGGGAACCAGGCAAGGAGAACTGTGGTCCCAAAGACCTAGCAGTGTTCTGTTGCCATTTGTTTATTCTAGGTCTGTCAAAGCTTACTAATAACACAAGTCTTCCTGCTGGCTGTTGCTAAGTGTCCATTATCTCCTCTGAAGGGGATAAAAGCAACCCAGTTACATTCTACTTAGGTCACACATACACTTGAGATATTTGCTGAAAGATCTAGTATGTGAAGATGCTATAAATGAAAGGGAACAGTCGAGAACTGAACAAGAGAAAAATGGTCATACATAGCAGTGGGAAAAATTATCAGATGGTGAAAGCAGGAAGGCATAAATACTGTACCAAGAGAGGCTATGGATTATCCTTGGCTCTTTAAAAAAAAAATATACACAAGCAGCTGCCAGTTAGAAATGAGAGGGAAACCCAGCTTCAAAGCAGTAGCGTAGATAACCCATTATGCCACCTGAATGGGCACTAATATGCTAAAGATTTAGAAGAAGAGCTAAGAGGACTAGGAAGAGAGAAGAGAAAAAGAGAAGAAAATTGAATTAGGCATATCTCCAATGCTATATACTTTTCAAACTTCCTAAAGACTATAAAATGTGTTTAAATTAACAAAAATGCCCACAATGCTTAGTCAATATACAAATGAACAAAAATTATAGACTCAGATATTCTGCAAGGTGAGGAAATACTTTGAGCCGAAGGAGCTTGCAGCCAACAGACAGAACTGGGTGGCATTCTTAAGAGTCTTCCCTTTTATCTCCCCTAGTCAGGGAGTTCAGCCTGGTGATGGTGGAGAAAGAGAAGAACCAGATTCTTTGCGGTTTTCCTCACCTCCAGACTGACCTACACTTCCCCATACTGAGTCACCCTCTCCAGGCTTGTGATATTGGGTAATTCCCAGCAGGATATTGCCAAGGGACACATGGATCTCAGAAGACTGTCACTTAGGCACAACAGGGCTGGAAATAAGGTCTATTCCTTCCAGGAAGACTGGCAAAACCTCATAATTCATAGTGTATTAGGTAGAGTACTCAGAAAGGCCTTGCCTCAGTAGGGGGGGATAATGGGTCCCTGATTAAATGCTTCTCTAGTCCTGCCTAACAAATCTTAAAAGGAAGACCTGAAAGGATCAAACTGGTTTTAAGTAATTTAACTGTATCCTAGAAAATAGCTGAAGAATGTTTACAGAAACACAGAAACATTCAAAACCCGTTAAGGTAAAATTTGCAAAGGCTGACATCAAGTTAAAAATTACTAGTCATACAAAGAAGGAAAAAGTATCACCCAAAATGGGAGGGGGAAAATCAAATAAAACTGACTTAGAACTAACACATGGACAGGTGTGGTGGCTCATGCCTGTAATCCCAGCACTTTGGGAGGCCAAGGTGGAAGGATCACTTGAACCTAGGAGTTTGAGACCTTCCTGTGCAACAGGGTGAGACCAAGTCTCTACAAAAAAAAAAAAAAAAAAAATTAGCTGGGCATGGTGGTATGTGCCTGTAGTCTCAACTACATGGGAGGCCAAGGGAGGAGAATCACTTGAGCCCAGGAGTTCAAGGCTACAGTGGACCATAAATGCACCACCGTACTCTAGCCCGACTGACAGAATGAGACCCTGTCTCTTAAAAAAAAATCAATAGAATTGACACAAGTTTTAGAATTAGCAGACAAGGACATTAAACAATTATGTACAGGCTGGGTGCAGTGGCTCACGCCTGTAATCCCAGCACTTTGGGAGGCCAAGGCAGGCAGATCAAGAGATCAAGAGATCGAGACCATACTGGCTAACATGGCAAAACCCTATCTCTACTAAAAATACAAAAAATTAGCCAGGCATGGTGGCACGTGTCTGTTGTCCCAGCTATACTCGGGAGGCTGAGGCAGGAGAATTGCTTGAATCTGGGAGGCAGAGGTTGCAGTAAGCCAAGATCATGCCACTGCACTTCAGCTTGGGCAACAGAGCAAGACTTCATGTCGAAAAAAAAAAAATGTTCAAAAACATAGAGGAAAGAATTGAACATGTTAAGTGAAGACATGGAGGATATTTTTTAAAATCCCAAGTTGAACTTCTAGAGATGAAGTCTACAATGAGATTTAAAATACACTGGGTAGAATTAATGGCAGATTAGATGTCACAGGAAAAAAAAAAAACTAGGAAACTTGAAGATACAGCAATTAAAACCATTTACAATGAAAAACACAGAGAAAAATAGTCTAAATAAATAAATAAGCATCAGGGTTTTGGGGAGCACCTTTAATCAGTCTGAGAAGTATGTAATTGGAATCTCAAAAGAAGTGGTTAAAGGGGTGGGAAAAAACTATATTTGAAGAAAAAAATAGCAAAAACTTTCCAGATTTGATGAAAACTATAAACCCAAATATCCAAGAAACTAAAGAACTCCAAGCACAAGAAACATTAAGAAAACTACATATCATAATCAAATTGCTCAAAACCAATGATAAAACAATCTTAAAAGAATCCAGAGGAAAACTTACACTATGAGGCTGGGCATGGTGGCTCATGCCTGTGATCCCAACATTTTGGGAGTTTAGGGCAGGTGGATCACTTGAGCCCAAGAGTTCAATACCAGCCTGGGCAACATAGCAAATCCCTGTATCTACCAAATAAAGAAAAAAAATTTTAGCTGGTCATAGTCATGCTCATGTGAAGTCCCAGCTTCTAGGGAGGCTGAGGTGGAGGAATCACCTGAGCCTGAGAAGTTGAGGCTGCAGTGAGCTGCGATCATGCCACTGCACTCCAGATTGGGTGAGATGCTGGAAAGAAAAGAAAGAGAGAGAGAGAAAGGAAAGGAAGGAAAGGAAGGAAGGAAAGAAGGGAGAAGGAAGGAAAAGAAAGAGAAAGAGAGAAAAAATTACATGCAGAGTAACAAAGGTAGGAATGACAAGTGATTTCTTTTCAATAACAATACAAGTGAGAAAATAGTGGAGCAACATCATTTAAGAAATGAAAGTAGAAAGCTCTCAACCTAGACTTCTATACCCAGTGAAAATATCCTTTGAAAATGAAAGTAAAATAAAGGTCTTTTCAGACACAGAAAAGCTGAAAATAATAACCAGCAGACCTGTCTACAAGAAGTGTAATGAAAGTCTACTGTATTAGTCTGTTCTCATGCTGCTAATAAAGACATACCCGAGACTGGGTAATTTATAAAGGAAAGAAGTTTAATAGACTCACAGTTCCACACGGCTGGGGAGGCCTCACAATCGTGGCAGAAGGCAAGGGAGGAGCAGAGATGTGTCTTACACAACAGCAGGCAACAGCAGGCAAGAGAGCTTGTGCAGGGGAACTGCCCTTGATAAAACCATCAGATCTTGTGAGACTTACTATCATGAGACCAGCAAAGGTAAAACCCATCCCCATGATTCAATTACCTGCTACCAGGTCCCTCCCATATGTGGGGATTATGGGAGCTACAATCCAAGATGTGATTTGGTGGAGACACAGCCAACTCATATCATCCATCAAGTAGAAGAAAAATGCTACTTAATGGAAATAGGAATACACACAAAGAAAAGAAGAGCACTGGAAATGATAACTACATATATAAATATGTAAGATTTGTTTCTTATCATTTAAATATTTTAAAAAGATAATCATACTGGTTTGCTAAGGCTGCCAACAAAATACCACAATGTGGGTGGCTTAAATGACAGCAATTTATGTTCTCACAATTCTAGAGGATAGAAGTCCAAGATGAAGGTGTCAGCAGGTTTGGTTTCTTCCGAGGCCTTTCTCTGCTTATAGACAGCCACCTTCTTGCTGTTTCCTGTGTATGTATGCATCCCTAGTGTCTCTGTGTCCAAATTTTTTCTTCATATAAGGACATCAGTCCAAATGGATTAGGACCCACTTTAATGGTCTTGTTTGATTTTAATCCATTCTTTAAAGACTCTTTCTCCAGACACATTCTGAGGTACTCAGGATTAGGGCTTCGGCATATACATTTTTTATGGGAAGGAGGTACACGATCAGTCTATAACAACAATTAAATGTTTAAACACAATAATAACTATGTAGTATGGAGTTTAAAAAATATAAAGAAGAAAAATCTATGATAAAATTGCACAAGGGCCTGTAAGAAAAAATCTATACAATTGAAAGGGTCTTATACTTTATATAATACCACTTGAAGGTAGGGCAACCTCTAAAACAAACAAAACATTGTAGCTATTAAGTCAACGAAAGATATGAATGGTGCCATAAAACTACTCAACTACTCCAAACTAAAGCAAATAAAAAGGAAAACAGGAAATTACAGACAGACAAATAAAAAAAGCAAGATAGAAGATTTAAATCTGATCATATGAATAATTACATTAAATGTAAATGATCTAAGCATCTGAATTAAGAGGCAGAGACTGTCGAATAAAAGAAGCAAGATCTAATTTGCTCCCTATAAGAAACTTAGCTTAAATAAAAAGACACAAATAGGCTAAAAGTAAAAGACAGGGGAAAAATATACTATGCTTCTCCCTATTAAAAAATATCTGGAGGGGTCATATTAATATCAAACAGAGTACATTTCAGATTAAAGAATTTTACCAGAGATAAAGAAGATTATTTTATAATTTTAAAAGAATCACTTAATCAAGAGGACATCACAGTCCTAAATGTTTATGTACCTAATAATAAGGCTTCAAAAGACATGAAACAAAAAATCTGATAAAATTTCAAGGAGGAATAGATAAATTCACAATTATGTTTGTGGATGCTAAAGAAACTCCATCTTGAAAAGTAAACCACCATGTTGGGTTCTGATTAACCCGTTCCAGGGAGGCCTCTAAGACTTCCAGTTTATCTATGGTTCCTGTGTAACAGCAGGTACTTACCATAAATTCTGCCTTTATGTCAATTAACCTTTAGGACAAATCATACTTCAACTGTCCTACACATCCCTTCTGAACCACTCCTGGTATACAAGCCCTGGGTCTGGGAGGTCTTGGTTCAGGGATCCAACATCTTGTCTTGTTGCCACCCTAGACACAGACGTGGCTTCTGTTCTTAATTCCCTATTAAATGTCTTTTTTTTTTTTTTTTT
>NW_012123709.1:6435906-6476370 GCF_000951035.1 Colobus angolensis palliatus
TTTGAGACAGAGTCTCGCTCTGTGGCCCAGGCTGGAGTGCAGTGGCACGATGTTGGCTCACTGCAAGCTCCACCTCCCGGGTTCACGCCTTTCTCCTGCCTCAGCCTCCCGAGTACCTGGGACTTCAGGTGCCGCCACCACGCCTGGCTAAATTTTTGTGTATTTTTTTTAGTAGAGATGGGGTTTCACCATGTTAGCCAGGATGGTCTCGATCTTCTGACCTTGTGATCCACCAGCTTCAGTCTCCCAAAGTGCTAGGATTACAGGTGTGAGCCACCGCGCCCAGCCTTAAATATGTCTTTCTAAGAAACTGGATTCGTTAGCCTCTTTCTTCAGCCCTCTCGTTTCCTAGGTCTGTACAAACCTGCCTTCTGTGAAAGTATAGCCCTCTCTCAATTACTAATAGAATAAATAGACAGAAAATCAGTACAGATATAGAAATTTTAAACAACATTATCAACATCTTTGCCTAATTGATATTAATAGAATATGCCAACCACCTAACAATAGTGCATAGAACATTTAGCAATGTAGTGCATATTCAGAGATATAAAGCAAGTCTTAATACATTTAAAATGGCTCAAACCATACGAAGTATGTTGTGAACACAAATAAATTAGTATCAGAAAGATCTTTGGAAAATCCTGAATTATTTGAGAAATAAATATGTAGTTCTAAGTAACATATAGGTTAAAGAAGATATCAAAAGGGAAATTCAAAAGTTTTTTTAATTAGATGAAGATGAAAACACAGCATATAAAAATTTGGAGGGTGTCCCTAAAAAATAAAACTCAGGGGAAAACACAACTCTGAAAAGAAGAAATGTGTTAAATCAATGCCCTCAGTTTCCATCCGAAGAAAACAGAAAATAGAGGGCAAATTACACCCAAAGTAAATTGAAGTACAGATATAATAAAAATTTACAGTGGAAATTAATGGAATATAAAATAATCAAAAAATTAACAGCAAAATTTAACAAAACCAAGAGTGATTCTTTGAGATATCAATAGAACAGATAAACCTCTACTCAGACTTATTAGGGAAGTAAAGGAGGCAGGAAGGAAGAAAGAGGGTGGTGGCAGGGAGGGATAAAAATTTAGACTTTTTAAAAATAAGAGATATTGTGTGTGTGTGTATATGGGTGTGTGTATGTATGTGTGTGAGAATCCTTGGAAGACAAGTTGTATCTACCTGGACTGAACCATCTATCCATCCACTCATGCATCCAATTGATCAACAATTTTATTCTAAGTATTTGTCTTGTACCAATCTCTGTTCCAGATGCTGAGATAGTCATGGGACAAAATATATGAGATTACTTCTCTCACAGGGCTTGTGTTGTAATAGAAGGTAGGGATAGTGATTGGAAAAATTAGAGAAAAATATAATCAAATAAATCAGCCAACATTTAAGTGGGGACTTGAACAACAAAGAGTCAATCATGTAAAGATTTGGGGAAAAGCATGTCAGGCCAGGGAATAATCAGTACAAAGGCCCTAAGGTGAAAATGAGCTTGACAAGAAAAATGGTCAGCATCACTGAAATATAGTAAAGTGACTGAAAGTATGACTACAACTTTGTTGTAATCATTCCCATAAATGGCTGGAAAGAAAGGCAGGGGCAAGAGCAGGAAGGGTTTTATAAGCCAGGGTAAGAAATTTGAGTTTCATTTCAAGCATGATAAGAAGTCATTAGAAGGTTTTAGATGAGACGAAAAGTGTGACCTTGTTAAAATTCTGAAAATATCACTGGAAAATGGAAAATGAGTTTTAGTTGGGGAAGAATAGAAGGTGGAAAACCAGTCCAGGTAAGAGACGATGATGGCTTGGAGTAAGGTGGTAGCACCAGATGGAGAGGAGAGAAGTAGATTCAGGATGTGTACTGGAGGTACTTACATATCTCTGTGATGTATTCTTGTCAATCGGAAATACTTCATTGCCCTGCTCTATATGTCTTATATTCATCTGACCACAGAGGCTGGGACACAGACTTAGAATAACATATGTGAAATCTCAGCTCTCAATGTCAAAATTCCACCTATAGAATTGATCTGTACATACAAAAAGAAAATTTCAGTAAGTTTCCTTGGCAGCATTCTTTTAAAAATCCATTGTACAATCTCCATAAGGGCATCTGCCGGCAGCTCCATATGGACAGTCATGGCGATGCAATAGAAGCCTATTAGCACTGCTGTTAGGCAGGCTGATAGTGTCATATTTTACTTTCACTAACTGGCTTTTCACTTAGGGACGCAAATCTTGGTTAAAAACAAAAACAACAAACACTAGGGATGCTAAAGGTACCTATAATCTGGCCCCATCCTACTTCTCAATATTATTTCCTACTCTTCCACAGCACACTTGCCCCCATCTAATTCAGTTGTCCTCTTAACTGTCCTATCAATACATCGAACTCCTAGTAATAGCTTATGAGGAGTAAAACTCATAATAATATGAGTTTCAAAACTGATAATAATGACTATCACTTAATATTTATCGTATGCCAGCCACTGTTCTTAGCACTTTACATGCATTACCTTGTTCATTCTTTAAAACTAATATTATTTCCCATTTCCGGGTGAGGAAACTGAGCTTTGCTAAGTTGAATAAACTGCTCTGGGTAACATAATTAGTGGTAGACCAGGAATTCTAACTCAAATCTGTCTCCAGAGACCAAGCTTTTCACCATATCATAGTCATTCTTACCATGCCTTTACCTATTTTTTTTTTTGTGAGACAAAGTCTTACTCTGCCACCCAGGCTAGAGTGCAGTGGCACGATCTCAGCTCACTGCAATCTCGACCTCCAGGGTTCAAGCAATTCTCTTGCCTCTTGAGGCAAGCCTCCCAAGTAGCTGGGATTATAGGTGCATGCCACCACATCCAGCTAATTTTTGTACTTTTAGTAGAGACTGGGTTCTGCCATGATGGTCAGGCTAGTCTCAAACTCCTGACCTCAGGTGATCCACCCACCTTGGCCTCCCAAAGTGCTGGGATTATAAATGTGAGCCACCGTGCCTGGCCCCCATATTTTTTCTTCATGTGAATTGTTATTGCCTCTTTTCTCAAACCTCACTCATTCTTTATGACCTGAACCAAATCACACTTCTTCCATGAGCCTTCTCTGGTGACTCTGGCCTTGCTGATCAAACTTTCGTCTGAAATCCTGTTAAATTCAGAGACTATGTTACTACTCAGTGTAAAAACAGGCATGTATAATCTGTATTGTGTTTGCCTTCCTTTCCTGTGAGTTAGTCTCATCTCCCAAACAGGACTTGAGCTACCCGCAAACTGGTAGGCTATAGCTGTTCCTTGATCTCACTGAGTCATGACAATATCTGGAGAAAGGAAAGGGGTCACCTCTTCCTGTGCCTCTTTTCTAGAAATGAGAAAACTTCTTTTGTAACTCCTCCAATGGACTTTACCTCACACCTTATTAGCCAGAATAGAGTTAAATGGCCTTTCTCAAATCATGCAAGGGAACTGGAATTACCATGGTGGGCTGCAGAACTGGGGGTGAGGTCATCTTCCAAGTCATCAGTGGTGATGATGAAGGAGGTGAGATCTTCAAACACACACACACACACACACACACACACACACACACAAAAGAAAACAAAAGGAAGAAGGGAGAACAAATACTGCATAAACAACCAGTCTTGTTCTGGAGCTTCTTGTGCAGGCTTGTAAGTGCCTGTTGTTAAATTCAGAAATTTTTAATGCTGGTAGATAAACATAGTTGTCATCAAAACTTAAATTAGGCCGGGCGCAGTGGCCCACACCTGTAATCCCAGCACTTTGGAAGGCCAAGGTGGACAGATCGCTTGAGCCTAAGGAATTTGAAACCAGCCTGGGCAATACAGTGAGATTTCATCTCCACGAAAATTTGCCAATTGGGCAAGCATGCACCACTGCATTCCAGCCAGGGTGACAGAGCCAAGACCTTGTCTCAAAAATACACAAAAAAGAAAATTTAAATTATATTAAGTACTTACAATAAAGTATGCTAAAGATAACACTCAAAAGTCGTCACTTCCTAATGATTTTTACACATACTATTATCTATGCACTTGATGCTAGATAGTTGTGTATATGTGTTGGGAAAATTCTGTAGAATAGTGAGCTGCTCAGCACATCGCTTCCAACTCTGTGTTCGGTGACATCACATTGGCCTTTTTTTGGTATTTTTATTTTTTTTTGAGACAGAGTCTCACTCTATTGGCAAGCTGAAGTGCAGTGGTGTGATCCCAGCTCACTGCAACCTCCGCCTCCCGGATTCAAGCAATTCTTCTACATTGGCCTTTTGAAAAAGCTTATAGGGCAAATATTTACACCATGACAATGATCAGATAATACAAAAGATTTAAGGTATTGATAGATAAAATGTTACTAATGCAGATTAAAATATGTAAGTATATTGCGTCTGTAGCTATTAAATTGAGAATGGCACAAAAATTATTCTTCCAGATTTCAAAAGTCATTATCTGAACCAGCAATGGCTCACATTATTGACAAATGAGTGAAGTTTCAACAGAAGTCTTCCTTATTTAACTTTCATAGTATTTAGTAACATAGATAAAAATATTGACCAACATTCAGATCACAACCACACTCATTTGCTTACTGCAACCACAGAATGGTTGTGGCTACAAGATTTCAGAAAAAAATCAACAAAAGCGTTCTGTAGAGTCAACTGGCTTTATGAAATTTACAATAAAAAGTATTGCACACTTTATTATTCATAAATGATATGTTGCATGTCCTTTGTATCAGTTAAATTTATATCTTATATATAAATACTAACATATATTAGTATATATACTATATATGGCATATAAAATTATGTATACGTATATATGTATATATGTGTAATATGTACTTTTTTCCCCAGTGAGCCAGCTATTAAACATTTACCAGAACAGCATTGAGACTACCAATATATTTACAACATCTTTGTATTAATTTAAGTTAGTTTTGTTTGGATGCCCTTTAGAAAATATAGTGATGTGATTTTAGATGTCCTTAATAAGTTAAAAGGTAGATTCAAAATGGTGCACCAAGTGTATTTATGTGGGGACAGGGATTTGAATGGACAACTTTGCTTTGGTTTAATTCACTGGAGACTTTGGAAAATCAGTGAGATTTATTTTATTAAATCACTGAGGTTTATTCAAGTCTGTAGCTTGAATCAATTCAAGTTCTTGGTAATAATAAGCTACACTGATAAACGGATTTACCACAATCACATTGTTCTCTTTGATCACGAGGAATCTTCCAGGATATGGCACATCTGAACATGTTGACCCCTGCTGAGAGGTGAGTGTTCAATAAGGGATGTGCTCAGTTCTGAGCTCACCCTAAGGGAAATGAGAAATTTCATTCATAGACTGTTTCTGCTTCTTTTTTGACTTACTTTCCCCTGGAGAGCAGATACACATTTGCCTGCTGTTCCATACCTTTATCATCTTACCCAGCAGTAGGAGGAGAGATCAGCTTTTGGCCCCTGGGAATGCGTGTTAAAATTTTATTCTCTTCCCCGGCCAGACATGATTTGGACATGAGCTCTCCTTGGGTAAGTGGCCCTCTGGGCTTTATTTCTGAATGATGGTTTCTTTTCTCAGTAAATGTGATATGTGTTGAAATGGGGAATAAAAAGAATAAATTGGGGAATGAAAATCAGTCAGTATGACTTTCTCCATAATCTTATTTCTCTTTATTGCTTATCACAATAGTGCTTCTCTTTCAGTTCTCAACATGGTTAAACAAATCTTGACATTTCATCTATGGTTATTTTTATGATTGTTATTGTTATATTGATGACAGTTATTAATACAAGGGTAATAACAGTCATTTATTGATCCTCTGCTATGCATCAAGCACTAGACCAAATACTTACAACTTCTCTAACCCCCAGAACAACTATGCTGATAATCATTTTCTCTTTAAAAATAAGAAAATTGAAGTCCAAAGATACTTAATAACCAAGGTTTTAACCACAGCCCTTCTGACTCCAAAACTCCCATTTTTTCCACTATAGTAGGATTTTTCTCTTCCATCAATAACTCATTAGGACTGAATCCTGTTGGAGGCACATGTTGAATGATGAGAAATGGCAAAAGTTGCATTTGAGTCATTTTAGCCAAGAATCCACATTGGGACCTTCTTACTTTAAGCTTGACCTTTGCTTATGAATTCCTCAATGTCATTGATAGTCAATGTGCCTTTGGTGTCCTCACCAAGATCAGGTAGAGCCAGGGCAATAAGTGTTCAGAGAAACTTCATGAAAACCCAGTGACTATCTGAGCACACAAGGACACAGAGCCTTCTGTTTCATTGACTGCTGGTATTTGAGGTTCAGAAAGTATGCTGGCTTCAAACTTATAAAATATCCCATAGGTTTTTGTGTGTAGGTGGCGTCCTGTAGATATCTAGCAGCACTGGAAATGAAATGTGCCCTGTGTGATGTGGATATATTTTGTTTTCCTGGTGGAATCCCAGTCTTAGGGCCAGAAAAGGGATGCATTTGGTACAGGACCAACCAGATAAGGTGCAAGCAGCCTTTCAACAAAACAATCCTTTACTGTTACATGACATCTTTGTTCTAAATCTCTTCATCGTGCAGTCAGAAGAAATGAAAAAGACTAACGCCTAAGCACAGGACTACTGCAAATCCTGACATACACAACTAAGTGGCATTATGCCTAAAGAGAGGGAAGCTATTGCTGGCATCCTTTTACTTCCATAGCGTGCTTCTAAATATCAGAATCAAAAACTTAGGAAGAAAAGCTTTTATCACAATTGAGATGCTCCTCAGAGATGTCTCATTCAAGAGGCGTCTCTCCAGTCCCTTTATCAGGCTATTGAAATGATCAATAAGGGTAGCCTTAAAATAACAGAAATATCCTTAGAGGCAAAAAAGGCTAAGGCAGTGTATCAAGATGTTTTCCTCATGTACCTATGAAAAGAATGATGAAAAAATATATGCCCCTGATCCTGTAACTTATTTTTCTTTTCTTTTGCCTGTCACCCAGGCTGAAGTGCAGCCTTGATCTCTCAGACTCAAGCAATCCTCCTGCCTCAGACTCCTGAGCAACTAGGTCTACAGGCATGCGCCATCATGCTTGGCTCATTTCTTTTTTTTTTTTTTTTAGTTTGAGGATCTTCCTATGCTACCCAGGCTGGTCTCAACTCCTGGGCTCAAGCGATCCGCCTGCCTTAGCCTCCCAAAATGCTGGGATTACAGTCCTGAGTCACCAAGCCTGGCCCCCTGTAACTTTTACATTTACAATTTTGAACACACCTGTATAGTTGAACGCACGTGGTTTCCGTCATACCGCATATTGTGCATGTGCTTTCAAGATCTTTTCACCAAAACCTTGAAGCGAAAGATTAAGTACATTCAGTGTACTGAAAATGTCCACCATATAATCTAATTGACAAACCACATCTTCACTGTCAAACTAATAAGGAAATCAGGACTATTTTATGTCAGAGTAAAAGTGGTTTAAAAAATTCAAAGAAATTATTGAATATACATTTCCTCTTCACAATCTTCTCCCTCTGATTCCCAGTTGTGAGCAAGAGAAAGAGCCTGAGAGAAAACGGTGTGTCACCAGGATGGCATGAAGCTGCCACCTTCTTCAATATTCCCCAGCCAGCCTTTATTGGCTTTCTTTCAGGCTGTCTCTCAGGAATGATGTGCTTCTTATTTGAATCTGTTTTTGCTCCCTAGAGCAATGGGCCTTGCTAGGGTTGGCAATGGTTAGCTGTGTGGCTTTCTTTTTACAGTGGGAGAAGTGGTGGAAGTGGAGATGCAAAAGCAGATCCTGCAACAGCAGAGGGGTTCTTGGGCAGAGCATTTTTCCTCAGTTCTTCCTCCCTTTCCTTTTTCTTTCTTCCCTTCCTCAGCTGATAGGAGAAAGAGGATTACCTCTTCCTCTCCTTCACTACTTGTTGCTCCTACAGCCATTAAAAACCTTCCCCTAACAAAGACGGAAGAAGTCCTTCCCTATCTGCCATACTTAGGCTGACATACAGATTTCCTCCTTGCACTGAGGCATGATGCAGATGAATTTACCATCAAGCTCATGGAGCAGAAATGTCAGAGCCCCTCACTTTCATAGCCTCTTCCAAGGTCTAAACACTTCTTCTAGAAGACGTGTTTACAATGCTATATAGCGTTGAAAATTTTTCAATGAAAGGTATTTTGGTATTCCCTTACTTAAAGAGGACTCCTCTCCCAAACTGTGTAAGCTTCCCATCCCTTCAGGGTTTCCAGATTTAGCAAATAAATATTCAAGATGACTTGTTAAATTTAAATTTCAGATAAACAATAATTTTTTATTCCAAATATTACTTGGGACATACTTTACTTTTAAAAAAATATTAATTAGACAACAAAGAATTCTTCATTACTGCAAATATTGCATGGGACATACTTACACACAAAAAATTATTTGCTGTTAACCTGAAATTTAAATGTAACTGGGCATCTGGAGTTTGTCTATCAGCAACCCTGCACCCATCCAAACCAGGATTCTCCCTATTTGGACACTGAATAGCCAGGTAAGCCTTGCTGATCCTGAACCAAGATAAAGATGTCTTTGAATTTCATATTACAAACTCTTCTCAGACCATAATTTGAGACTTGGAAACATCCCTGCTGACTGATCTTATGCAACCTCATTTTTGGCACATTTTTGCTGCAGAAACACAGATCAAAATAATTTCCCAGCTTTGTAGGAAAATGAGAAACTCTGCTTTTTCTCTAGTGAGAGAGAAGTGAACCGTGAAATGTCACTGTTGTGCTTTGTGCTGGGGTCCAGCAAGGGACATGTGTGTTTGGAAAGGAGGTGCAGTGAATGGCTTCAGACAAGCAACATCTAGTGAGGAAGGAGAGCATGGTGGCCCAAGGGGATTTTGGTTGAGATAGGAGATACTACATACTTAGTGTTTCTCAAATGTTCTGGGCCCCAACCTATAGCAAGAAATAATTTTCCACAGTGACCCAATACACACATCTGTATACACGTGATTGAAAGAAAGGTTTCATTAAGCATTTACCATTACTTCACATACAGTTACTATATGTAATGCCCACTAATTTTTCTACTCTATTTCATTAAAAACAAAAGAATTGATTGCACTCAGTTGATTTCACAGCCAAGCAGCACACGATTATTGGTTTAAAAAACACTGCACTAGAGGCGCACTACTTGAAGTAACTCCTCAGGGAACTGGCTAAGGTGGTCTCCAACAGAAAAGGAGCTTGCATCATGATGAACATTCATGAGCTGCTTCCTTCATCGAGAAAAATCTTGCCCTGAAAACAATCTCAGCTAAACAGCATGCTTAGTGACATAGCTGATTTATGTTCTGGTGTCAGTTCTTTATCCTGTCATGATGGGTAACAAACAGTTTGCAGATGGGCACCAGTCCCCAGACGACACTTTGAGAAGCAGTGCGCACTGCAGCACATCGCAGAAGAGATGAGACAAACCCATGGAGTGAGGGTCTGAGCAGCACAAAAGAGCAGATGATGAGCGACACTTATAATGCCCAAGAAGACTCATTGCTGAGACCAGGGGCCTGCTTTGGAGAAGGTATAGACACTTTTCCAGGGGTCCTACATTACTTGAGAAAGAAATTCCTCTCAGACAACCTGCACAACAACAGAAATTTAGGTCCTGCATGCAGAGGAAAGGATCAGTGACAGTATGCAAATTTGACTGCAAAGAATTAAATTGGTTACTCTTACCCTGAAAAAAGTAAACTCTGTCTCTCACTCTCTGTAATGTCTATGTCAAACCCTCTCCTTTCTCCTCAAATCGCCAGTTCCGTCATCTGGTCTCCTCACTCCAACTTAGTGACCTCAACTTGTACTTTACAGAGAAAACAGAAGCCATCAGAAGGGAGTTCCTTCATCTTTTCTCTGCCAAACCTACCAGTTTATCAGCACTACTCTCAACCTCCCTTCCGAGAGCATATACTGTGTGTTGACAAGGGGAGTGATGGGAACCTCCATTACCCCAACAATGGGGGCCTACACTCCCTTACATTTTGTATGCAAACTCTGGATTATATTGCTGTGTTCAACAGTCAGGGAAAAGACAAGCAAGCAACATTTAAAAAAATAGATCCATAGGTCCATTTTGGCTGCTAAACAGTCTTATACTAATTGCACTGTAAATCTCTGCATGTGAGAAGAAAAGAATATGAAAGCACAAGGCTCTATTTCTCTTTAAGTACATAAATACTTTAGCCACTCTTCAAAAGTTGTCTCTATATCATATTGATTGGTAGAAAACTATCAAATGCTAATCCTCCCATTTGTGATCAGATCCTATTCTGCCTGATGTCTCAGGCACTTAATCCTTCAGGTCTTTCTCTCCCACATCATCAATCATTCCCTCTCTACCAGAGCTTTTCCCAGGCATTCTAATATGCTGAGGTATGTCCATCTTTTTAAAAAATGTCTTTGTTTATTCCACATCCCCTCCAGCTACTGCACCCTCTATTCTTCACAGATTGGTTTCTCTAAAGAGTTGCCATCTTCACTGTATTAGTCTGCCTTCAGCACCCAAAACACATTTGTTACAAAAGTCACCAATGACTTCCACACTGCCAACTCTAATGGAGGCTTTTCGACTCTCATCTTCCTCAATCTTTTAGCTGCTTTAGACACAGTTGCTCACCCCCTTATCCTTGAAACACTCTTTGAATCTTGGCTTCCCTGGATAATACACCTACCCTTTTGGCTGTTCCTCCAATCTTTCCACCATTGCTCCTTTAGCTTCTTGATGGGCTTACCATCCTCTAACTGATCTTTACCTGTTAGGAGATCTTCTCCCTCCCATCAAGAGAAAGATACCCCCTTAGTATTCCCCACCCAAGTAAATGGCAACTCTATCCACATGGTAGCTCCCTCAGCAAGTTCACTTTACTCTGTCTGCATTGCTATCACTTAACCCCAAGCCACTATCATCGTTCGCCTCTACTCTGAAAGTTTTCTTGTAGCTCTCCCTGTTTCCACTTTTAAACCCTACCTCCACCTCACCCATTAATTCATATAGCAACCATAGTCACATTTCTAAAACATTATTCACATTTTATCACTTCCCTCTTCAAAAAATAGCAAATCATTTCCCATATAACTTATACTAGAATGCAAGCTCCTGAACATGGTCTCCTAGGCCCTGTGTGATCAGCCCCTGCCCACCTCTCCAGCCTTCTCTGCTTGCATTCTGTCTTTCACCCACTGTTCTCCCACCACACTGCCCTGCTTTTAATTTATTACAGGTTAATATCCTTCCTGCCTCAGATTCTTTTTACACCCTGTCCACACTTCTGGGATTGCCTCCCTTCCACTTCACCTGCATAACTCCTGCTCATCTCTCCTTCCAGTAGCAGTTGAAGTGTTAATTCTTTAGGGAAGGCTACACCAAATATTCCACTCCCACTCACCAATCTAACTCAATCACCTTTGATGGATAGAGAAGAACTCTGTTAGCATGCTGAAATTTCTTAATAATGAATACTACGATTTGTAATTACATAATTTCCTCTGTGGTTTTTGTTTGTTGGCTTACTTGCTTAATATCTGTTTTTCCCATTTAACCTCAAGTTCCATGAGGCTACTGCCTGGACCAGAATTGGCAGCATTAGTAAATGCTCTGCAACCTTTAAATGAGTGAATGAGAAATATGTTCACTAATTGTTTAAATTATATGCTAAATATTGAAAAAATGGTCTCTTTTTCAACATGAAGCTTGCTTCACACAATTATGTGTGCACAATGGGTTAAACACCTGTTTATTAATGTCTACCAGTTGTGTGCCAGAATGGGCTTATATAAGCTTGATAGAGTCAGTTCTGGGCATCTCTTACAGTTTAATGTTCAGAGATACCATGTTGGTAGCAAATATTATAAATCAGGGCTTTTCTTTTCTTTGGAGAGTTAGTTTACTAGCACACTATTTGTGTCTACTATATACCAATGCCATGGTAGGTATAATGGAGCCACTGTAAAAAACAAGTCATATTCCCCATCCAGGGGAAATTTCCAGTCTAGTTTAGGAAACATGATATACGTCAGGATTCAAGGAGCATTAGGGTATAGCTGTGCAGTGTGAATGCATCCATGGGTAGGAAAGGACAAGATCGGTATAGGCTGGATTAGGTACCAGTGGACATCCAGAGAGTGAAACCAACTCTGAGACTGATGGATGGAGAAGATCTGTAGCTAGAGAGGACCACAGAGGGCAATCTTGGTAGAGAAGCAGCAAGGACCTGGGGCTACTCATGAGTCAGAGTAACTGTAGTTACAATGGAAGTGGGAAGAAGGAGGGGAAAGTGTCTTAGCTGGAAAGAGTTGCTCTTGACTTGCTCTTCTTCCTAAATGTAATTTTGGTAAATTAAATCCTATTTTTTAAATGAAGAAACTGGAAATCTTAGAATTCTTAGGGTGAGTCCTATTTGAAAAAGATGGTGTTTAAAGGATAATCTTCCTCTGTTTTTCAGATTTAAGTTTTTCTTGAATATCTTCCTGGAAGCCACTTACACCTCTACTACATCCTCTCGGGCACATCACTACCTGTTGGATGCCCTGGCAAGTTAAATACTTCCTTATCTCTGAACCTCTGTCTGTATATTTGTGAAATAAAGTGGTCCAACTTGATCATCTCTAAAGTGCTTTAGAGCTCAGAAAAATCGCATGGTTCTCAATAGTTAGATATGTGAACCATATTTCTAAGTGTGTCTAAGAAGAAGGCCGGGACACACCATCTCTTCCTTTGATCAAAAGACTCTCAGGGACTCTCTGTGGGGATAAAAGAAAGAGGTAAAATGATCCTCTTGCTACACAGTCAGGTAAGTTTTCTTTTAGCCGAAGACATTCAGCATCTGAAGATGGCAGATACAAGGGGTTTTCCTCATGAACACCACTAGGTAAATTCTGTGATCACTTGAGAGGGAAATAACGTCACCATTTTTAAATCAACAGGAAAAGAGCAGAGCAGAAAGTTGGAAAGATGATATATCCTGTGGCCAGACTGCATAAAATTGACTGGAGAAACTAATCAAATCAGACTTGATAAAGCTGATGCTGCTGTATATCCCCTGTGCCTAGAAGCCTTGTCAGAGCTGGTCTACCATCCATCCTGACTTGGGATACAGGCTGACTCCTTCACCTAATCGGAATAGCAGTCCAGCTGCATGCATTTCAATTACGTTGATTTTTTCACATTACAGTTAAATAGAACACTAATGCTTCTGATGATGCTAAGTGTGACAAAAGGCTGATGTCTACTGAAGGGACCTGCTCCAAGTTGCCTATAGAATCCCCCAGTAGGGCTGGTTCTGGGCTCTCAAGGCTGCCTTTTCTCTCTCCCTCCATGCTTCCCCCACATCCCTCAGGGCAGAAAGAGCTGATGCTAGGTTGGCTCCTTAAGTCCATTCATCCCAAGCCAGCCTGAAGCTGCAGTGTAGCAGGGAGCTAGCCTGACGTCTTTTCTCCAGTCAGCATAGCCCAGCTGTCGCTCTGCATTGCTGCAGGAAGCCATGTTGACTTGTGGTTCAGACAGAGGCAAGGCTCAAGTCTTTGAGTCTGTAGTTTCCAGCCCTGTTGGCTGCAGCCATGGCAGAAAACGGGGGTCAGGGCTACCCCAGAGGACAACTGGACATTTGTTTCGGCCTGAATCTTTTAATTTGTTTCAGTCACAGGATGAAGACAGTAAAAATCTGGTGCTTAGGATGGCTCAGTTCACTGTATATTTAATGAGTTTCTGCACTAAGGGTATAAAGGTAAGTAAGGTGGGCTAAGGGGGAATAAAGACACAGTTTCTGCATTTGAAGAGTTCACAGTTAAATGTGTGAGATTTGACATGCAAAATACTTTCAGTGAAACAGGACAAGTAACAATATAAAAATATGCACAGGTTGCTGTGGGAGCCTAAAGGTGTGGTCTTAGACCACAAGAAGCTGTTCCTGTAGCTGTTGTGAAGGATGAGGAAGAGCCAGATGAAGCAAGTTAGAAAGAGAGTTCTGTGACAAGAGAACTTCACAAACCGTAAACAGCAGGGCATGATGGGATTGGTGTAGAAAAAGTGTGAAGTAGAAGACAGGGCTTGGGAGATACAGAGCTGAGGAGGGAGGCAGCAGTCAGTCAGAAAGGGACCCCAGTGCCTCGGAACGAAACTGGGCTTTACTCTGTAGGGGTCTGGCAGCTGTTGAAGGATTTTGAGTAAGGAAGTGAATGACCTGTTTGCATAGATAGATCCCTCTGGTGCAGGGAGAGGGTGTGTTTAAGGAGGGCAAGACTAAAGGCAAGCAGGTCCATTAGGTTTGTGTAAAGATACGGGAGTTCCAGGGCAGTGGTAGTAGGGGTAGAAAGGAGTGGGTGAATCTAGGAGGTATTTAAGAAGTAAGATCAGAAGAACTAGAAAAAACTTGATGATGGACGGGATATGGCGGGTGAGATGGTGAAGCAGAGGGATTTGCATAGAATGACTGCCAGGTTTACTGCCTGGGTGATGTGGACAAGGCTACATTCTCAAATTACGTATCTTATAAAATGCTGCTGCTGAATGTGAGGAGGTATTGTGTGAAAAGTGGCTGTATCCTCAGATAATTTTGAGAAGTTCTGGCTTAAACCTAACTAAAATAGTAACGGATCTCTCTACTGCAGGACTTCTCAGAGCCTTTAATATGCAAATAGTAGTATCAAAATTGTAATAGCTGATATTATTAAGCACTTATATGAGCTTCACTTACTATGCATTCAGAGCTCTTAGCAAATTGGAAGGAAGCAAAGTCCTTGAGAAAACTTCTGAAACTGAAAGTGACATGTGAGCAAGTATATAAATACAACCTAATAATGTAGTAATATGGGTTAATGAAGCAAGAAGCTTCAGGTACACATAGTTTAAGCCAAAAGCATTGTGGGAAATGGCCAAGTAGAGGGCTAAATATTTTATATTCATTATTTCAGGTTCCCATAGCAATGCTGTGTGGTACATATTTTGTACCTGTTTTACAAGTAGGGAAACTGGATCTCATAAGCTAACTCATTAAACAACTAACCAAAGTTCACCCCGCATCTAACGAGGGGTAGAATATCATCCTTAACAATTTGCATGTGCTAAGATATATTGTGAATCTGCCCGGGAAGTATATAGCACTCAGTGTCTCCCAAACTTAAGTGACCACAAAACCTTGTGTTTATGGAGTATCTCATGGGATAAGTTTGGAGCACATTTTATAGAGACTAGTACTATTAACTAAGATCAGAAATACACATTTATAAAGGGAAAATTGCATTTATGCAAATCATGGTTGCATAAGGTTAAAGCTTTCCGTAATAGAAACATAGCTAACATGTTATAGAAATTCAAAATAGGCAGAGATTATTTTCAGTATTGATGTTCATTCAGGGAAAACGATCAGTTAAGATGTTGTTAGATGCAAGTAACAGAAGACCCAACTAAAAATAGCAAAACAAAGAAATGTATTAAAGCACATAACAAAAGTCCAGAGGTAGAACAATTCCGTTGTTGGTTAATTCAGTGACTCCACGTCATCAAGGAAGCAAGGTTTTTTTACTGCTTTGCCATCCTCAGTGTGCTAAATTACCCTCCTACACCCCGTGGTGGCCAATACAGTTCCAGGATGCAGACTGCAGCACAGGAGGTGAGGGCTGATATGAGAGTGCTGAGACTAACACTGGGTTCTCATCAGGGCTCTCAGCAATGAGTGGTTGAAGAAGCCATCCATGTTACTAGGAAGACACCTCTTTATACTCCAAGAAGAAACCGAAGCTTCCTGCTAGAAAACATTTGAAACATTTCTTGAGTTCACTGCCATCTAAGGAGTGAACTAGGCAAAGCCAACGCCGATGCAAAGTACTTAGGTTGAGGAAGACAAAGCTGCCATGAGCAAGTACACAGCTGGTGTTGAACTGAGGATGCCGGAGGGAAGCCACAACTCTGGGAGGACTGCTCTTCAAGCTAATCCCAATGTAAGAAGTGTCCTGATACACATGGCTGGGGCCAAGAGCACTGTGGACCCAGAGAAGATACACAGATAGTAAAAGGTTATCATCAGTTCCCTAGTGGGTTATGTGATTGACTGTCATATGGGGCCTTAGAAAAGAGGTATGTTGAGTGTATGGTCAACCAATTCTGAAAAATCCTAATGTTATCCTCCTATCTGAGTGATGAAAACACTTCAGGGTTTGTATTTAGAAGTATCTAGACTAGGTGAGATCTGTTTCTAGCTCAGATTGACTCTAAGAATCAAAGTGAGCAGAATTTAAGAACTCTTGTCTTATAGAGGTTCATTTCTGAATTACAAAAGCATTTGGTAAATGGTAAGCCCCCATGCAAATAGTGTCCCTGAGTATCAGGAAATATATTTCATGAGTTCTTGGCATACATTTTGGAGGAAAAGAAATCTAAAAGAATAGGCTGGGCACAATGGCTTACACCTATAATCCCAGCACTTTGGGAGGCCTAGGCTGGCAGATCACCTGAGTTCAAAAGCAGCCTGGGCAACATGGCAAAACCCTGTCTCTAAAAGATACAAATGTCAGTCAGGTGTGGTGGTGTGCACATGCAGTCCCAGCTACTCAGGAGGCTGAGGTGGAAGGATTGTTTGAGCCCCAGAGGCAGAGGTTGCAGTGAACCCACATCATGCCACTGCACTCCAGCCCTGGTGACAGAGTGAGACCCCCATCTCAAAACATATATATAAAGTTAGGGATAGAAAATAAGGGCAAGGTAAAATAAAGTAAACGTGAGACAATTTATACAATAGAAAACAAGGAAATCTGACCAAGAGAACACCTCCAATGTGAACTTTCTCATAGATAATTTCTGTTTTTCAAAGGTATAAGAGGTGTGGCAGAGCCAATGGATCCTCCTCTTATGATGCGACGATGACTATGTAATGGAGTAACAGGGTAACAACAGTCAGAAGGCATCTCACCAGCAGCCTCTGGAAGAGCTCTACAGTCCAATAGTTTGGAGTTTCAACTTTTAAGGCAGAAGATGGCAGTGAAGCATACTCAGTTCAGATTTCATCTGCCAGTGTTGAAAGGTTGATGAGAAAGGACTGCTATGCTGAAGAGCAAAGTTGCCAAAAACAGAATAGCTCAACCTACAAAATGATGTTGGAGAGAAGTTGCAGAGGAGCATGCGAAGGCCAAGGACCTAAAAAGGCAAAGCAAGCATGGGGAAGTGGGGCTGGGGAGGCCACAAATATTTATGGGGCAGGCAGCTGCTCTGCGAAATGCTTTCACATGTCAAATCATTTAATTGGGAAGGTATAATCTCAAAGCCATATCAAATAGCGTTTAGAGTTACAAAACAGAATTTATATTTCAGGCTAAAAGCAATATCAGGGTTAGAAGGAAGCGACATTGCCCGAGAAATAGATGTGGGAAGAAGGGCCATAGCAACAATGTGTCTTGAATGGGCCATAAGAACCGATTCTTGGCCGAGGTTATCGGGAAAATACTAGGGCATATGTTGTAATCATAAGCAAAGAGTTTATCGCGTCTTATTGAAAAGCATGTGTGGAGTCAGGGGGTTTCTTTTGTCTGCTTTCATGTTACAAGTGGAAGGGTCTACAACTTCCGGCTGCACCAGGAAGCTCTCCTCTTCCAGGAAAGAGGAGTAGCTTATAGGATGGTAAGCTTGGAAGAAGCTGAAGGTGCTTGTCCCATCCTTTCCTCCTTCCTCTTTGGGGATTTGCCACCTACAAAAAGCACATGTCTCACTCTGCTCTTCCACAGCACCCAGAGGAGAAACCTGTATACCTGACGCTGCCCTGACTGATTGGGGAGCTAAGTCTCTTGCAGCGGGGCATATTTGGGAATCCATTTGTTGCCGTACATGTAAATCATGGCCTTCAAGTCCAGCTGAACCTGTAGCAGAAACACAGGTGATATTTTTATGCCCATCTATCTGACTCCCACATCTACATTTCAATTGTTTCTAAACTTAAAAAGGGTGTGATGGATACTATTTCTGACTTCCTGAAATCTTTCAATTGGGGAGTGAGGAAGGAGAAACAGAATCAAAACTTTTAAAAACATAATCCATGTGTATTTAGTCCACACTTGCTTAACCAAATTAAGTTAGATTCTATTTTTTGGCATTCAAGCCCATTTATGATCTGAAACTAATCTATCCTTGCATGTCATCTGACTCCACCTCCCTGGGTACTCACTACCCTCCAGTAGCATCAAGCAGAAAAGTGCTCAGCACTTCTTTCCTGTCCCTGGGCCTTTATTCAAGGTACTCTGGCCAGTGGAAAGCTCCTTTTCACATTTTTTCATGTCTGTATCTAACTTCTTCAAGGACTAGCTCATATTTCACCAAACCCATAGCTGTTTTTGTGGCAGATTCTATTGGTTCTCTATCCAACAATCACCTCACTTTCTTCTTTTTTTCCATAGAGCCCCACTACTACTATTTCCTCCTCTTCCTCTTCCTCTTTCTCTTCCTCTTCCTCTCCCTCTTCTCCTTCTTCTTCAGACAGGGCACCCTGGAATGCAGTGCAGCCTCGCCCACCTGGGTTCAAACGATCCTCCCGCCTCAGCCCTCACTCTCCCCCACCACCTCTCGTAGCTGGGACTACAGGCAAGACCCACCATGCCTAGCAAACTTTTTTTTCTTTTTTTGTAGAGACAGGGTTTCACCATGTTGCCCAGGCTGGTCTCCAACTCCTGGGCTCAAGTGATCCTCCTGCTTCAGCTTCCCAAAGTGCCAGGATTACAGGTTTGAGCCACTGCACATGGATCCTACTATTTTTTTTAGCTCTTAAGTGGCCATATACTTTGGATGAGGCAGCCCTTATAAACCCTGATCATCTTAGACAAACATGGTAGTGCCATTCCCTTTGCTGATGATTGCTTTAAGAGTGAACATGTGACTCACTTTTGACCAAAAAGACACCTAGAAAGAAATTCAAGGCTGGGGAAACATTTTATCCTGACTCCTGATACTCCAAAAAGGCTACGAAAACCCTTTCAACACCAGAAGTTTCTCTTTTAGCAGCATTTAGCCTTCCTCCTTTTTCTCTCTGTAAGCCTGCTACCTTGCTTCTGTCCTTCTCTTATATTTTTACAGATGTTTCATTTCATTCTTTCTTGCCTTTCTCATAATCTTGACTCATAACTATGCTCCTGTTTACTTTTTGTTTTATTTATTTATTTTTTTCCATTAGTATACTCCAGTAAATTCTCTCACAGCCAGGACTGTCTATTTTGGTTTGTAAATCCTTTGACTCTACCTGATTTCTTGAGAGATGTCTGTATTATCATCGCATGTTCATGTGTCTCACCTGTTGGATATTTTTGTTTTTTTTTTTTTCCTGTCCTAGAAGAAGTGTGCTTATCCTCTGCTGCCTTCTGACAGGATTAACTTCAGCAATTCTTGGGCTGTATCTTTTACTTTACATTTGACCATCTGTAATTTTTCTTCCATACAAATCAGATCTTGCATATCATTTCCCCTAGCTCACTCCCTTTTTAAAGTACAAATGACCAAGGTACAATAAGTAAGCAATGTTTTATTCTGTTATGTTACATTCTGATTCTATATGTTTGGTTTCATGAATCACTTTATTACTTCAAGCCCATTCTTTCACTTTTCTCCAAGGTTGTGATTAAAATTCTGTTCTAAAGCCAACTTCTTAATCTAAGTAGAAATGGCTTGCAAACCTTAAGTACTTGAAATCCCTTTCTCTTTCCTTGTTGGTACTTGGTAGAGATGTTTCTTGATAATTTATACTGCAATCCAGTATTCATACATATGGGGCAATGGATAGATTTATGAATAGATGTATGCTCCCAATTTTCCCCTTTTCCTCTCCCTTTCCTACTAGCACCAGGTAAATAAGAATGCACAAGCTTTCTCTTTCTAAAATGGAGAGTGTTTAGAGATGGGAGCCTCTGATAAAGGCTAGAGAAAAGAGCTGGACTTAGCAGAGAGGCTACGGCGATCGACAGAGTAAAGAGCTGGGTGAAGAGGAGCAAACATCTGAAGAAAAAGCCAAAAGAGAGAGAAAAAAATAGGTTGATGTGCAAGAAGTTCCAGAACATCCTTCTGCATATGAGAAATACAGAGGGAAAGAATGATTTTGAGAAGTTCCTGTGAAGAAATTGCCAGTAGTGGAAGCACAAACGAACAATGAGAAATCAACAGGTCTACTCCTAGTAGAATATTTTCATCGGCATCACTTAAAAGTAAAACATAATGGAGATCTACTCAGAGAAGAAAGCAGTTAGCCCCCAAATCCTAAATTTTTATGAATTTGTGATACTTACATTCATTATTTTTAACAATGAACCTAGTCCTAAGTACATAATGTGCCTTTAATTATATGCTAATGGTAATATGAAATCTTCATGCTAACTAGGTATAAAATATATTTCTTTCACCCTTAAATCATCCTGTTTTGTATTTGATTAAAAATGAGTGGAATATATTAATAAAGGAAAACATGTATGTGATTTGTGAAGAAAACATAAGAATACTTTGAGAGCAGGCACTCACAATTTTTATTGACAGGGTTCATGATCAAAATTGTTTAAAGAGTACTCATTTGTATTATACTACTTTTTGTAGCTCCAGTCTCAAACGTGTCCAGGACTTCCTTGGTCCTTTGCACTCTGAAAAAGAAATGGAATGAGGAGATAAGACAATTAAGAGGCAATTAAACCTTAAGCAAAGCTTTCCTGATTCTCTTATTTAAAATAATAGCCTTTTGGTGGCTCCTGCCCATAATCCCAGCACTTTGGGAGGCTGAGGTGGGTGGATCGCTCGAGCCCAGGAGTTAGAGAGCTGCCTGGGCAACATGGCGAAACCTCATCTCACAAAAAATACAAAAATTTAGCCAGGTGTGGTGGCATGTGCCTGTAGTCTCAGCTGAGGTGAAGGATTGCTTGAGCCCGGAGGTTGAGGCTGCAGTGAGCCACGATCACACCACTGCAGTCTAGCCTGGGCATGGGACTGAGACCCTGTCTCAAAAAAAAAAGTAGCCCATGCCATTCTCTATGCCGATCCTAACTTAATTTCTCTCCCCAGCACTTATCACCTTTTCATACATTTCTTTATTCATTCCGCTTATTATCTCTCTGTCTCCCACTAGTCTGTATGCTCCACGAAGATGAATAAATGAATGAATGAAATATTGGTTAATTTAATAATTTGGTTAAATGAATGAATGAAATATCCATTCCTCTCTGAGAAGCAATTCCAAGAACACCTATGCTTGTAGATTTGGTAGCAATTCTAAGCCCCTGAGTCTTCAGCAAGGTTGGCCTTAGGTCCAGTTGCCAAGGTGGGAAATCTTCAGCATCTTTCCAACTCTGCTGCTCATGCTCTCATACTGCTTTCTGGCCGCTCAGAGGAGATGTAATGCTTCCCTCCCCTGTCAATTGGGTGCTCAGTATACTATACTTCTCCTCCTTGTCCCCTGATTCATGCATGCCCTAGGGTTTTGTTTTGGATATAGTTTCCCAATGCATCGATGTGCTGCACTGGGCCATAGACTGATGTGACCAGGTACACACTTACTTTATAACTGATGGAGCGATACCTCAGCAGGAGAGCTGCCAGTGTAGTGCAGGAACATATCCAGCTCCATGGCAGGCGGGTATGGAATCCAGAGCGGAGAGATCTTTGGGTGGGAGAGTTTGGGGCATCCTCAAACCACCCTACTGGGGGGCAGCTGCCTTGGCACCAGCCTTGATCATCAGGGCTATGCAGACCACACCCTTCTGACTGCTCCTGGGTCTCTAGAAATTGCTAAGTTGAGAAATGGGCTGATGTTAATAATCAATAGGCACTGGATGGGCATTGCTTCCTGTCCGTAAGTCTTTGGATAAAGGGCCTGAATCTGAGATGCAGACTTTTCAGGCTCTGGGTAGTTGTTGTCAACAGAGGCAAAGAAGGAAGCTCTTCTGTGTTTCTTTCTGCTCTAGTTGGTACTGAGTGTTGCAGCCACTAACCAGGACTGAACATGGTATTCCCTAACTCGAATCTTACAGGAAAAGGCGTTTGAAATCTCTGTGTGCCCGGAAACCGGTCACTTGTTTTTCTGGCATGAGCTTGGTTTCTAAATAAAGCAACAGATGTTTTGCTTTTGCCTCTTTCCTTTCTGTCCAGGGCTCCTAATGTGGGTGATATTAACCAAGTGTGACAGGTTTCAGGTTTTTATTTATAGCAGTGGAGAACTGTTTTCATGTATTTGCAGAGTTCTGGGCTTCTGAAGCTGAGTCTTTCTTCAGCTTCAACTTAAAATCCTGAAGGGTAGAAGTTAAGAAGCTTGAAGGTTCTGAGGATAGGAGCCATGTTCAGAGGGGAAAAGAGAACATGAAGAATCTGATGAAACTTCCTCATCTCCTTCACTGAGGCAAGATACCTAATGGCTTAGCTGGAAATGTGACGCTTGTATCTATAAAAATCTTTACACCCTTATAGTAGAAGGCCTCTTATTTGAAACCATCAAAACTGTTAAAGATTGAAAAATTTTATTAAACTGAGCAATCAAAACAATGCCTACCTTAAGCATTTATTTTAGCACATATATATGTATGTGTGTGTGTGTGTGTGTGTGTGTGTGTATATATATATATTCATTTACCAATCATTTGATATAGAGCCACAGCCTTTTACTTTGAGAGGAGTCTGCTGCTTATAGTTCTATATTAGCTTTTTAAAATAAACTACATCCATAATGCATTTTCTTTAATTTGTAGTCATCATTTCTCAAGTGGAAAAATAACACTTGCAAGCCAGGTGCGGTGGCTCACACCTATAATTCCAGCACTTTGGAAGGCTGAGGATCACTTGAGCTGAGGAGTTCAAGACCAGCCTGGGCAACATAGGGAGACCCCATCTCTACAAAAACTAAAAAAATTAGGCAGGTTTCACACACCTGTGTTCCCAGCTACTCAGGGGGCTGAGGTGGGAGGATCACGTGAGCCCAGGAGATCGAGGCTGCGGTGAGCCATAGTCATGCCACTGCACTCCAGCCTGAGTGACAGATTGAGACTCTGCCTCAAAAATTTCAAACCAAACCTAACAAAAAACATTTGCAAAGCACTTTAAGTACATCTTCCTTCTAGAGTTTTGCAAATTCCACCCATCTCCCACCAGCACCACATACACACTGCCCAGTCTTTAATGTTGGTTTCTCCTACATCTAAATTGATAACAATTTTAAAAATTCAAATATATTTTTGTTGGGTTATTCCAAAGCATTTCAACTATATTTTTATAGAACAATCCCCTTTCTGTTAAAACTCCTTTTTAAAACATTGAAACATAACTTAAACTGCATGTATTTAAATTGTACAATTTATTAATTTTGATATACGTATATACCTGTGAAACCATCACCATAATCAGGATAATGAACCTATTCATCACCCTAGAAGTTTCCTCGTGTCTCTTTGTAATTTGTCCGTCCTGTTTCTCCCAGACCATGACTCACTTCCCTTCTCAGGAAACCACTAGTATGTTTTCTGTCACTATAGATTAGTTTGCATTTCCTAGAGTTTGATATAAATCAAATCATACAGCATGTACTTTTTTTGACTGGCTTCTTCTACTTGGCATAATTATTTTGAGATTTACAACGTGCCAGTATTCCTTCTTTTTTTATTGCTAAGTAGCCTTCCATTGTGTTTGTGTAGAACAATTTGTTTATTTATTCTGATGAACATTTGAGCTGTTTCTATTTTTGGCTATAACAAATAAAACTGCCATGAACATTCATGTTCAAGTATTTGTAAAAGATCTGCTTTCATTTCTCTTGGGTGTAAATACCTAGAATGAAATGGCTGGATCCTACGGTAAAAGTATACTTAACTTTCAAAAAATTTGCCAAACTGTTTTCTGAAGTGCAAGCACCATTTCATATTTCCAACAACAGTAAATGAGAGTTCTAGTTGATCCACTTCCTCGTTAACCGCTGGTACACTTAGTCTTTTTAATTTGGGTCATTCTAATATGTGTGTAGTATCTCATTTTTTAATTTGCATTTCCCTAATGACTAACGACATTGAGTTGGTATTTCATGCTGGTATTTGCCATCTGTATATGTTCTTGGTAAAGTGTCGGTTAAAATATTTTGCCCATTTTAGTTGGGTTGTTTATATTCTTAATATTGAGGGTTTTCTTGGGTTTGTTTTTGGTTTCGTTTTGTTTTAGAGATGGAGGTCTTGCTAGGTTCCCTAGACTGGAGTGCAGTGGCTATTCACAGGCACTATTATAGCTCACCGTGATCTTAACCCCTGGCCTCAAGCCATCCTCCCACCTCAGTCTCCTGAATAGCTGGGACTACAGGTGTGTGCCCCTGCACCAGCAGTATTGAGTTTTGAGAGCTCTTGGTATATTTGGGATACAAGTCTTTTTTCAGATATATGATTTGCAGATATTTTCTCTCAATCTGTGGCTTGTTCTTTTTATTGTAGTTGAAATTTTTGTGAGGATAATTGTAGATGCACATGCAGTTGTAAGAACTAATGCAGAAATATCCCTTGTGTACATTACCCACTTATCCCAATGATAACATTTTACAAAACTGTGATATAATATCACACTTGGGATAGAAACCTTGGTGCAATCCAGTCATTTTATTCAGATTTCCCCAGTTTTACTTGTCCTCATTGGCATGTGTGTATGTGTATTAAATTCTACTCAATTTTATCATCTGTGTAGATTCTTGTATCCACTACCAGTCAAGACACTGAGCAGTTTAAATCCAGCTGTGATTCTTCTCTTGCTTTTTATAACATAACCCACCTCCCTCTTAAAGCCATACCCCATCCCTAATCCCTGGCAATCATTAATCTGTTCATTTCTCAAATTATTTTATTTCAAAAATGTTCTGCAAATGGAATCATACAGTATTTAAGCTTTCAGGATTTGATTTTTTTTTCTACTCAGTATAATTCCCTTGAGATTCATCCAGTTGTTGTGTGTATCAGTAGTTTGCTCTTTTTTATTGTTTTGTAATATTCCATGGTATGTGTGTACCACAGTTTGTTTAAGCATTCACTGGTTAAAAGACTTCAGAGCTGATTCTACTTTTTAACTATTGCAAATAAAACTGCTATGAACATTATGTTATGTATGGGTTTTGGCGTAGACATAAATTTTTATTTCTTTGCACTAAATGCTCAGGAGTGTAACTGTTAGGTCATATGGCAATCATATGTTTAGCTTTTTTAAGAAAATTTCAAATTGCTTTTCAGAGTGGTTGTACAATTTTACATTCTCACCAGCAATGTATGAGTAATGCAGTTATTCTGCATCCTCGCCAGTATTTGGAGTTACTGCTTTTTAAAAAATTTTAGCCATTCTGATAGATACGTAGTTATATATTGTTGTGGTTTAATTTGCATTTCCATAGTGGCTAATAATGTTGAACATTTTTTCATGGGTTTATTTTCCATCTGTATATCAATTTTAATGCATTGATATCTATTCACTGGATTTATGTCTTTCGTCCATTTTGTAATATGAGTATTTGTATTTCCCCCCCTTGAGTTCTAAGAGTTCTCAGTGTGTTTCAGATACTAGTCCTCTGTTGGACATATCGGTCACAAACATTTCCCCCGGTCTGTAGCTTGTCATTTCATCCTTGTCGTATGGGCTTCTGGAGAGCAAACGTTTTTAAATGTGATGGGGTTCAGCTTTTCAATTTTTCCCTTTACAGATTGTGCTTTTGGTGCCTAGCTCTAGATGCTGAAGATTTTCTCCTGTTTTATTCTAAAAATTTTATATTTTTACATTTTACATTTAAATCTGTGACTCATTTGAAGTTAATTTTCTATGTAAGTGTGAGATTTAGGTACAGGTTTTTTTTTTTTAACATATAGCTATTCAATTACTTCAGCACTATTTACTGAAAAGGCCACCTTTTCTCCATCGAATTACTTTGGCACCTTTGTCAAAATCAGTTGAGCATATTTGTGTGGGCCTATGTAAGGGTTTTCTATTCCTTACCACTGACCTAGGTATCTGTCCCATCACCAGTACCACACTTTCTTGATTACTACAGCTCTAAGTCCTAATATTGTTAAAATGACTCTTCCCACATGATTCTTTTTTACAAAGACTGTTTTAACTATTCTTAGGCCTGGCCCTTTCCATATAAGTTTTAAAATAAGCTTGTCTATGTCTACATAAAATCTTGCTGAGATTTAGACCACAGGAACTGCATTACACTTATAGATCAATTTGGGAAGAATTGACATCTTTGCTATGTTGTCTTCCAAATCATGAACATGGTATGTATTTCTACTTATTTTAGTCCTCTACAATTTCTTTCATCAGCATTTTGCAATTTTCAAAGCCTGCACTTGTTTTAAGTATATGTCTAAATATTTAATTTTGTTCACAGAAACTGGAATTGGTATTGTGTTTTAAATTTTGGTTCCGTTATGTTCATTGTTAAAATATAAAAATGCAATTGATTTTTATCCTGACAGTGTGAACCTGATGATCTCACTTATTAATTGTAGGAGTTTTCTTGTAGATTCCTTGTGATTTTCTATTTAGACAATTAAATCATCTTTTTTATATTGTAATAAAATATGCACAACATAAAATTTATCATTTTAGTAATTTTTAAGTGTACAATTCACATTGATTTTGGATGTTGAACCAGCCTTGCATACCTAAAATAAATCCTGCTTGGTCATAGTGTATAATTCTTTTTATATACTGCTTGTTTTGTTTACAATTATTTTGTTGAAGATTTTGTGTCTAAGTTTATGAAAGACATTGTTCTGTAATTGTTTTTTACTGTCTTTTTCTGGTTTTGATATAAGGGTAATACTGGCCTTATTATACAATGAGTTGAAAATTTTTCCCTCTTATTCTATTTCCTGGGAGAAATTGTGTAAAATTGATGTTAGTTAGTGGAGTCTCATGTTGAGCAGAAATGACTAGGTCCTAATAACCCCCTCTGTGCTCAGTCTTTGATCAGGGGCTGCTCAGGAAAAGTAAGACTTCAGCTTAAAAGCTGATGTAGATTCTAGAGACACAATTAGAAGGCTGTCACCTAACTGAACTTGATGCAGTTCCACAGTAAGTTCTTTCTTGAGAAAAGATCAGAATGGCAACCCTTCCTTGGTTGCCACATCAACATCCACTGTTCCCAGACTCTCTGCAGATTTTTTGTTTGTCTGTTTACTCTTCTTATCCTCTCTGTTTTGTCTTTATTCCTTGAAAACAGCCTAATGGCTATCTCCTTCACATGTGGATAAATGATTTTTGTATCCAACTTACTAAATGTTTCTGAGTTATTCTTCGATGCAATTGTCTCGTATTAGGCAGACAATTCTAATCCAAAAAAGCGATTTACCTAACCCATAGTTACCGATGTTTGCCTCCTGAGTTGGAACACAACTACACTGCCATGCTTTTGTTAGTAGGTACTATGGATTGAATGTTTACTACTATATAGGTACTGTACTACAAACTTAACATGTTTTATCTCAAAGAATCCTCACAATGAAAGGTTATCCTTACTCCTGTTTTACAGCTAAAAAAGCTGAGACTGGCAAAGCTGGAATCTGAACCTGGATCTCTCTGGCTGCAAAACCTGACATTTAATCAGTCATGATACGGGAGAAGTTACGTTGGTCTTGCTACTGTGCTCAGCCTGCCAGCTTTCCTAAAGCAAACCTGCAGGTACTGCATCTGAGGAGTGAGCAAGAATTCATTCAGTTCCGTTTCAATGAACTCTTGTCTCCTTGCCACCAGTCCATGGCCCCCTTCAGAGGATTTCTGGGTCCCAATCAGTCTCATGTCTACCAGGTCTATCTTTCACTGGAAGTGCTCACATTACCAACTTTTCCAGAGTCACCAAAGTAGAGCAGCCCCACTGGAGGGAGGCTCCCAATGCCTCTTCAGTCCTTCATGTTTGTGCCTCATCTTCTCTATGTCCCATGCTCTTTATTTATACATCTCAGGGTTTCTCCTCTATTACTCTCTCTCTCTCTCCCTCCCTCCCTCCCTCCCCCTCTCTCTCTCTCTGTTTCTCTCTGTCTCTCTCTCTCTCTCTCTCTCTCTCTCTCTCTGAGTCATTTAGCTTCTGAATGTCTTTGCTCTCCATCATGATTGGTTCTCCGGTGGCCTCTCTGCTCAGTTGTTTCTCCAACCCACTCATATTAATGCCTCTCAAAAACATCACTCTAAATCTTTTTTTTTAATTCTTCATCTTAGCCATACTTTTATGCATTTTTGGAGGTGATATTTCTCAAATGGATGGTTGTAACAATATCTTAAATGATTCTATTGTTTGCACGATCATACTTCTTTCCCTAGTGCATACTCCATTTTTTGAATAAAATGCACATCTTGGAATGACATGCAAATCTGATCCTAAAGTCCATGTGATAACTCTTCAACTGTTCCCCAGTACCTTTGGGGAAAAAGCCCAGCTCCTGGCATGGCTCGCAGGGCTTTCTATGATTTGGCCTCTGTCTTCTCCACTTTCCTCTCACTCCAGACCTCCAAATGGTTTCTATGCTTTTACCATGCAGAACACTTGCAGTTCCCCGGCAGGAAATTTCTCCTATACCTCTGCTTCCTCTTCCTTCCTTCCCAGCAAGCTGGTTCCTTGTCTGTTGGGACTCTACCTGTACTCAGCATCCTGCTCTTCTTGCTCCCTCAAGAACTTGTCTTTTTTAGTGTTCCCATCTCTCTCACATTGTTAACCTCTCTTTATCTTCCCTCCACCACTTCCACTGATGTACTAAGGGAGGAGACCACCCCTCATATTGTCTTATGCCCAATTTCTGCCTCCAAAGAAAGAAAAAGTAAAAACTAAAAGGCAGAAATGAAATCCACAAGCAGACAGCCTGGTGCCACACCCTGGGCCTGGTAGTTACAGATCAACTCCTGACCTAATCGGTTATGTTATCTACAGATTACAGACATTGTATAGAAATGCACTGTGAAAATCCCTATCCTGTTTTGTTCCAATCTAATTACCGGTGCATGCAGCCCCCAGTCACGTACTCCCTGCTTGCTCAATCGATCACGACCCTCTCTCACCCCCTTAGAGTTGTGAGCCCTTAAAAGGGACAGGAATTGCTCACTTGGGGAGCTCGGCTCTTGAGCCGAATAAACCCCTTCCTTCTTTAACTCAGTGTCTGAGGAGTTTTGTCTGCAGCGCATCCTGCTACAGTACAGATATACTTTTAAAACAGCAACAACAACAACAATAATAATCCTTCCTTGACTTAATATTTCCCTCAAGCTACTCCCCTATTTCACTACGCCTTTCATTCAAATTTACTAAAAAGAGTCATCTATATCCTCACTACTCAAAGTGCAGTCTATGGATCAGCAGCACTGGCATTACCAGGAGCTCCAGTTAGAAATGCAGGATCTCAGGCCCCACTTCAGACCTATAAGAAAATGTATATGCACTTTAAAGTTTGAGAAGCCCTGATTTATATTAGTGCTTCTCAGGTTTGGCACATGGATGCCTGAGACTCACCTATGGAGATTCCTAGGTAATTGATACGGGGTAATGCCTGGTTATTGAGATTTTTAGAGGCTTCCCAGGTATTCTTAAATTCAGCCAAGTTTCAGAATGATGAGTCCACAATACTTCCTTACTTCCCCTCAGCTCTTCAATCCATTACAATCTGGTTCTTGCCTCCACCATCAACAAAGCCCTCTTGATGAGCTTACCAACTGTGATGGTTAATTTTATGTGTCAGTTTGGCTAGGCCACAGGATTTTGATCAAATGTTATTTTAAATGCTTCTGTGAAGGTATTTATTTATGTATTTTTGTTATTTTCCCTGTTTTTTCTTTTTTTTTTTTTTTAAGTCCTGGTCTTGCAGAATGTGAAAGTGTTTTTTTAGATAAAATTAACATTTGAATCAGTAAGTAGACTTCGAGTTAAGCAGACTGCTCTCCATACTGTGAGTGGCCTCATCCAATCAGTTGAAGGCCTTAATAGAAAGAGATTCACCTCCCTGCAAGAAGAAGAAATTCTGCCAACAGACTGCCTTTGGACTCAAACTGCAACTCTTCCCTGGGTCTCCAGCCTGCTGGCCTGCCCTGCAGATTTTGAACTTGCCAGCCTCCACAGTTGCATAAACCAGATTCTTAAAATTAATCTCTCTGTGTACATTTATACATACTGTTGGTTCCATTTTCCTGGAGACCCCTGGTTAATATACCAATAAACTTAATGTTGCCAAAGCCAATGATTAATTCTCTACCTCCCATCTCACCTGAACTCTTAGCATCTTCCTTCTTGAAAATGTCTTTGTCTTAGGTTTCATGGCAGTATACTTTCCTGGATTTCCACTTACCTCGCTGGCCACTCCTTCTTGGTTTGCTTTGTAGACTCAACGTATCATCCCAAAGTTCCTTATCATTTGATCAGTCCTAGATGCTTTGCTCTTCTCTCTTTTTACTCTTTCCCTGGGTGATTTCATCCAATCACTCTGAGGCTGATGACACCCAATTCTTCATCACAACCTAAGCCCTCTACTTTAAATTAATATGTGTGTATTCAAACTGCCTACACACTTCCTCCACAGTCTGTCTCATTAGCACCTCAGACTCAGTACATTCGAACTAAACTCCTGATTTCCACCCTGCACCCTGCACACACTCATCCTCCCTCAACCTTCTTTGTCTTGGTAACTGACAATCCATGCAGCTGCTCCAGGGAGAATTCCAACAGTCGTCCTGCACACCATCCTCTTCCTCAACCACACATCCAGTGTGAGGATGCTTCTGATCCAGTCTACCTCTGTAGTATGCCTTAAATCTGTCCACTTTTTAATAAAATCTCCGCAAGTCTCTTAGTTTAAGCCCCCTATTTTGGTATCCAGCACCACCCAGTAGTTTTCAATGTGTGGTCATCATACATCACCTCCTCTAGGAAGCATTCCCTGACTTCTTCCTCTTATGTTCCACATACTTTCATAGCACTTCGTTTGTGAAGTAGCATAGCACCTACTTTACCATATTATAATTTTGTTTACTAATTTGTCCATCCTGATACACTATGTTCCTTGAGAGCAGAAAAAGTGATTTTTATATCTTTGTTCCTAGTGTCAAGCACAGTGCCTGGTACAGAACAGGTATTTTATAAAGATTTGTTAAAAGTTGAGTAAACAAGTGAATGACAATGTAAATACAGCAGAAGTGGAAAAACCATATTTGAAACTAGTTGCTACTTCACGATAGCAGTAAAAAAAAAACAGCAACTGCTCTAAAGACTTCTATTTCCATATCTTAGGGAAGACTGACAAAAAGGAAATTCTTTTAGCACTCTTTACCCAAGGCATAGTAATGAAAACTATGATCAATTCCGTTTGCAAAACACTTTGTGTTTTGAGACTTAACTTTTGCATTTTACTCTTAGTTGAAGTTCAGCCGTAGGGATGTCCTCTCTGCTGTTTCCAGGCAGTCACTTCTGGATCCCTTCTCTCTTGACAAAACAGACACAATACTATTGTTACCAGAAAGGGGTCCCAATCCTGATCCTGAGAGAGTTCTTGGACCTCGTGCATGAAAGAATTCAGGGCAAGTTCACAGAGTAAAGTGAAAGCAAGTTTATTAAGAAAGTAAAGGAATAAAAGAAATGGCTAATCCTTGCACAGGGCAGTGGTATGCTCAACTGAGCTACTCGACTGAGTATATTTATAGTTATTTCTTGATTATATGCTAAACAAGGGATGGATTATTCATGAATTTTCAGGGAAAGGGAGGTGGATTTCCCAGACCTGAGGGTTCCTCCCCTTTTTAGACTATAGGGGGTAACTTTTGGACATTTGTAAACTGTCATGGAGCTGGTAGTGTATTTTAGCATGCTAATGTATTATAATTAGTGTATAACGAACAGTGAGGATGACCAGAGGTCTCTTTCATTGCCATCTTGGTGTTGGTGGGTCTTGGCCAGCTTCTTGACCACATCCCATTTTATCAGCAAGGTCTTTGTGACCTGTACCTGTGCCAACCTCCTATCTCTTCCTCTGACTAAGAATATCTAACCTCCTGGGAATGAAGCTCAGTAGGTCTCAGCCTTATTTTACCCGGTCCCCGTTCAAGATGGAGTTGCTATGGTTTAAATGCCTCTGACACTATGACTTACAACACAAGGAGAAAAAAAGTTTGAATACATTTTTTTTTTTTTCTGTTTCACAGACTATCCATACCCATGAGATTTTCTGGCTTAGAATCATTCCATTGGTCTATTAAATCTGTCTTGTTGCTTGAGACAGTATCTTTGAGAAGAGAGAAAGGAGTCTAAAATCTACTTAGGCAGCTATACTACAGAACACAGAGTAGTGAGTACCTCTTTCTGCCAGGCCCTCAGAAACTGCATACATACTCCCTGTATGTACAGGTCTTCACATATTCTGTTTCAAGTATCAGGGCAAGTGTCTGACACAAGCACTCAGACTTACTTGCTTAAGTGTCAGAACAATTAAGCTCTTCAAATATTCAAAGAAAAGTCCATTTGATTTTCAAATTTTAGTACCCATTCTGTTTCAGAACTTGGTTACCAGTGATTTTTATCTGCATTGGATCTACTTTATTAAACCCCACAGCCTGAATAGCAGCTACTAGGGTAGTGCCAGTGGATGCATATGGAGACCGGAGTGGAATGGCTGGGTGTGTGGGTGCACAGCTGGGAGCAGCCATGGCAGTAAGATAGGCACTGTAGAAAGTAAATAAGGGAAGTAGAAGATGCCAGTAAGGTAAGTCGAAGATAGGCACTGGGAAGCATTAAAGGATCATTTTTAAAAGAGGATATAATGATGACTCACACAGTTATAGAATGAGTATGTGTCAAAGATTTTATTTAACTCGCTAATTAATGAGGTAATTAGTAAGATGTTACAACTTGCTCAAATGAGAATAGACAGAGATTTATATTTTCTACCAGACAAAATCCATTTGCATTGTCATACACAGGAATCATATAGACAAGAAACATTTGCATTACTACTGGTTTTCTACAAGTTAACTTCTTTCTCTATGGAGGTGGAAAATAAGCTTTGACAAAGACAACCAAAAGCTAGAGTAACCCAGATAGTTGAGCTAGACAGGACACCCACTAACCTCTGTTGTTGCCCAAATCAAAGTCTCCTAAGGTTTCTTAGTAGAAGAATGTAAGCTTGTGGAAAGATGTGCTCCAAAAGAAAGACTAGAGAATGCTGGAATAATATTAATCCTAATGAGCATTTACTGAGCATTTAGTATATGCTAGAAAATATACTAGGCCCTTTACATACACTATTTCATTTTCCTTAGCTAGTAAGGAAAGTATTACAGACACAACAACGGAGGCGCATTGATATTAAGTATCATGAACAAGGGCACACTGCTGAGTTAGGACTGAAAATCAAATTATTTCACTGAAATGTAATAACCTAGCATTCCTACCTCCAACTGTAGTTTTCATATTTGGAACAACAGTAAAGTTGTGGTTTTCAAGGTCACAGATCTCCAACCCCACAACTCCTTGCACTTGCCACTTTGCCTAATAGATATGGTGGTAAAAAGAACTGAATCAGCCAACCGGAGAGATAGTTCTACTCTGTCATTAACTAGCCATGTGAACTTGGGCAAGTCAGTTAACTACTGAGATGTTACTTTGCTTTCAAAATAGGGAGAACATACCAGATCTACCTAAGTCACAAAATTCTTTGAAAACCAATAGGTAAAATAGATGTGAAACACTTTGAAAATATAAAGTCCAGCGTGGCTGTTCGTGTTCTCTATTAATGGGTTTTGAAAGTGAAAAGTGAAGGCAAATACTGGAAGTGGGGTATCTAATTGCCATAGAAAGCACTAAAAAAAAGTTTATTTATTTATTTATGGCAGTAGACAGCCAGTAACTTCCGAGAAAAAGGAGTATCTGAAAACTGAAAGGCCCCATAGGAATGCCAACAATGTGTTTCAGAAGTTTTCAACCCAAATTAAAGATGAAAAAAGTAAAGTAGATGATAGGTAGAAGTAGCTTCTGTACTTAGGGTCTCTAGTGTTTAATTCATGGTGCTCTCTGGGGCAGCTTCTGATTCTGATCTAATTGCTTCCCCATGGATCTTACTGGCTCAGCAACAAGCTGAGCCAGCACCTGTAGTGCAGCCCTCGGCCCTCAGATCAGATGATGGGGATGTACCTGTGGTTCACAAAGCATTCTACAAGGTGTCTCTACCTGCTAAAGTAGAGAGAACTTTAGTAAGCATCTTATCAAACTAAGCACAGAAGAGACTAGCTTAACCCTCCCTAAATGTTCAGTACTTTCATTGCCTCTAAGTGGGAAAATGCCAATAGTTTGCAGTTCTTGGTCTGGTGGGATTACTGATTCTATTTTAGTCCTCATACATTATACATGATAAGTATAAAAGGAATTCATTTTTTTCTGATAGAAAAGAGACTTTTACCTTTAGGAATGAGAATCATAACTTAAGTTGTGGTAAAAAACAAAAACTCAACCTGTCTTATTTAAACGCTTTTGGGTTTAAGTGAATGAGGTCAAGAAAGGTGAGTAAAAATCTGCTGCTAGCACCTAGCAGTAATTCAACTTCGTGAATTTAAGTAAAGCACCTTCTTTGGGCAAATTGCCAAAAGGTGACCCTACTGGACATGACAATGGACATAGGCAACCCTCAGATGAATTAGGAAAGAGTGCCCCTTCCTATGAGCTGCCAGAGCTAGAGACCTGGCCCCAAGAGTGGTGGCGGAATTCAGCCCCACCCCTTCCTTCCTCCTCAAACTCATTATCTCATGGCAGGAGCCCAAACTACACATTTTATCCCTCTGTGCAAAACAAAGTCTATTTCTTAGAATTCAACCTTCTTGGAAGGTCAAGAATGGGAAATGCAGGGCTGTGTAAATAATTACATCTTCTTCCTACCATAGCATCATAACTAGCACAATTATAAAAAATAGATATGAAAAGAATAATCATCATGAAAATGATAATAATGTACTTTGAAGAGGAGGAACAGGTAAGGAATGGCATCAAAGGCTGGAGGCTGAGTAAACTTCATGAGGAAAAGTTCTTGGCTGGTGGCCACCCACCAAGCCAAGACTCAGGTTCTAATCCCAGATTTGCTACTAAGTAGCTCTCTGAGCTTGGGCAAATCATTTACCCTTTCTGTGTCCGTTTTCCACCAACAAAATGTGGGGCCTGTACTAGACAGGATTTATGAGCCCTTCTAAATCCAAGCTTTTGTGGTTGACTCCTAATAAGTTATTTCGTTGTTCTTATGACAGAGTGCAATCTCTTTACCTCTGTCCTCCCGCTCAGGGTGTACCCAAATGCCTGAATTCATACCAGAATTAAGGGCTTCAGTTCAGCTCCCAGAACTTTTCTTATACAGAAACCATAGGTCATTAACAAAAGAGGTCTCCTGCTACTACTATTGGGAGGACAATGTCAGGGCCGTTGGAGATTGAAACCTCCATCCTGAAGAGTCTGTAAGGATGGATAGAATTTCAACACCGAATGTCTCCAGACATAAAACTGCTGAAGACATAAAAACAAATTATTTAAACAAAAGAATGTGACTCTAATATGTTGAAATTGCCATGGCAACTCACACCAGGGTCATAATATCAGTGGTAAGCAAACATCTGAGAATTGCATTATTATGTCTTCTGGTTCTCCAGCAGCTGACTAGCTGACTGCTTCAGAAGAATGAGGAGGCAGAAGTCAATACAGTCATAGCAAATGTCTCCTTCTTGTCACTGTCCACCCACACCACCTCCCCATGTGTTGAAAATACCTTGTGGCTGAGCCATCCGTGACTGGACATAACCCTTGTTTGAGGGGGGAGGGGGTGTTTTTCTATTCTTGCCCTGACTCATCTAGTGGGTAGGTGTCCAGAAAGCTGGGAGCCCCCTGGGTTTGCAGACACATCACCTGTGGTTCTAGGGACCACTTGAACCTTATAGAAGAGGGAGGCTGGGAAATGTCTTTACGTGCACCCGGGAAGAGGCAGCGTGGGTGAACATGCAGCAGTGACTATCCTTTAATTTAGGCAAAGATTCAACATGTAATGAGCACCTACCATGGCCCAAGTATTTTGATATATGGCTTCCTTTCATCCTTGAAGTTTGTTTTAATTTGATTCTGCCTATACAAAAGTAACCAGTTTCCTTGGGGGGTGTAAGGGAAGGGTTCCCTCCTACCAATACTACTAAAAATTTATTGTATAGTTTTTATGACATAAATATATAAAGAGGTCTACTTTGTGCAAAACACTGGCAGGAAGCGGGAAAGGCTGTGGGTATCAAGACAGTCCTTCGAAAGAGTTTGCAGTTTTCATGGGGAATCAAAATGTGCCTCAATAATAAGGAGAAATCAGACAGAGGAGTGCTGGATATACAAATGGTCAGCATCGATATTACAAAATAGGATTCTGATGATGCAAACCCACTCTTTTAAAGTTTGCTTTTTAAAAAATACGTATTGCATCCACATGATGGAAATTCCAGTAGGAACAAAATGCTATTCAATGAAAGCCCTCTCTATGTCCCTTTTCCCTCGGCCTTCCACTTCTCATCTCCAGATGTAACCACATTTATAGTTTCTTGTGTAGTCTTACACTGTTTTCTATGCATCTACGTACATGCTTGTATTTTTTTCCTCCTTGGTTTGCTTAACTTAAAAATATATATAGGAAATATTTCCATAGCTGTATATATAGACTTGCCTTATTCTTTTAAATCAGGTAGGTAAACTATAGCCCACAGGTCAAATTCGGTCTCTACCTGTTTTAGTAAATAAAAGTCTTATTAGAACACAGCCACATCTGTTCTTTTATGCATTGTCTGTGGCTGTTTTTGTGCTACAAGGGCAGAGTTGAGTAACGGTGGCAAAGATTGCAGGGTCTGTAAAGGCTAAAATATTTATTATCTTGCCCTTTACAGAAAAACTCTGCTGACCCTTGCTTTAAATGACTGCCTAGCTGGACATAGTGGTGCACAAGTATAGTCCCAGCTACTAGGGAGGCTGAGGCGGGAGGGTCTCCTGAGGCCGGGAGTTCAAGACCAGCCTGTACAACATAGAGAGACTATCTGTCTCCAAAAAACAAAAAAAGACTGCCTAAATTCTACGTATGAATATGTCATAGTTTATTTTAATAGTTCCTTATTAAAGGATATGTAGGTTATTTCTAATCTTATGTTATTACAAATACTGCTGCAATTGATGTAAAAATATATGTGTCATTCTCACACGTGCTTATATCTGTGTAAGTCCCTGGGAATGGAATTGCGGAGCAAAAATATCATGGGCTTTTCTTCATGGATATATTTGTTAATTTGGTCTTCCCGGTATCAGTGATATTAAGGAAGCCAGGAGACAAACCATCTGTAAGAAGCAATTGAGGACTATGCTATTAGGAAATGAAGAACACTATTTCAAAGACGAATGAATGGTAGTTCTTTTCAGCCATACCCCCAGAATTGGAAGCAGATAGATGGAAAATGCATAGGGTAACTCCATTCAAATTAATCTGCCGATGTATCAGGGTTGGGAAACCAATGCAAGAGCATTCACTCCTGTTAAGGCCATTCTTTGTCCTAATTGCAAACTCCTCCTCACCTCCCTCCCTGTTTGCATTTCCTAAAAAGAGCTGTGTCAGAGCCTTGGAAGTAACCATGTGTGGCTACTGGAGCTGCTGCTTTTGGAGGCAACTGCATGGCAGATCACCGAGGGCACGGAGTTTGACTTTGTGTGGACAGGTTTGCTCGACTCTGACATTAGCCTGGACAGGTCCTGGTGATGGGGCTTTTGGTTCTCTAGCTATTGCAAGCCGGTTTGAGCTCATCCTTAGGAGGGGGAAATTCTGGAATGAACAAACATCAGTGATGCTACAAACAGTTCACCTGTAGGAGACTCAGAATGATTCACATCTTCCTGGAGTGAGAGCTGGAATCAGGAACAATTCAGACCTCTGCTTTCACCTATTGACTTCCTGCAATGTGCCAGGCACTGTGTTGGGGTGAGTATATATGAATGAATGAGAGAACTTGGCTGCCTGCCAGACGAACTGCAGGTCTAATTTTTTCCCTTTGCAAGACTGCCTGCCGCATAGCCTTGTAAAGGGAAACAGACCTGCAGTTCCCAAACTGTATCTTTTGATTTTTGGAGAAAAACACAGGAATACTTGACATCTGTCAGACGAAGTGTGAACAACTAACTCAAAGTAGTTCACAGCTTCAACATTAGATCACACCACATCCCTTTTGATAATGCCATATGTTTGCAAAGCTAAGTTTTCAGCAGTTGCTTTGCTAAAAAGCAGGCACTGTGCAACACTTAACATGAAACAGGAAATGAAGGTGGTGCTGTCCAATTTCATTCCAAGTTCAATAAGTCCTTGCATGCCCAATGGGTGCATCCATCCCATTAGTTGGTAATTGTGGTTATTTAAGAAGGAAATAAAACATATTCTTTTTCCTTTCAATGTATGCATGTTATTCTTTTCAAACAACTACTAACTTATTAGGACAGAGATATGTCTGAAATTGTTTGGACCTAAGTAGCTAAGAAATGGAAGTGGTAAGTATTTCTTTTGGCCTGTGTGTAGTGTGAAAAAATGACTAAAACACGAAGGACACTGTGAACTGAAAACGCTTGGGCCCCTCTGAGATGAACACTTAACACTACTTACCAACTTTGTGACCTTGGAAAAGTTAACTCTTCCAGCTCAGCCTCTGGTTGCATAACTGTAAAACAGGGATAGCAAGACTTAGGGATTATTGTGAAGGTTAAATGAGATATTGCAAGTGAAGAATCAGCACAGAGCTTGGCACATGGTAAGAAATCATTAAACACTGGCCAGTACAAATCCACAGAACCCTGGCCACCATAAGAGAATTAGTATTTAACCCTAATTACCCTAACAACCTCAGCTTCACATTCATCTTTAAGCCTACAGCGTGTCATATCAAATGCTGTTGCCATGGTGCCTGCTGTAATATTTGGGATCAACCAAATTATTCTGAAATCAGGAAATTAACAATCCCCTTGAGGCTTGTCGAGGTACTATTCGAACGACTTCACTGTCAGTCTTTTGTTAGGGTTTTACACCTTATATTAGTTCAGAGATTCCTTATTCTCTTTGGTTAAAAAAAAGTCAGGGGAAAGGGTGGTAAATATCGTGATACTTTAGGAGGAAGTAAATTTAGGACAAATTGCATCGAAATTATTTCCTGGAGTTTGAGAATATTTCTATGTTTCATATTTATAGAAACATATTTCTGTGTTTCCAAAAGCTCTCGTGACTTGACTATAATATGATTTTATTGTGACTTGAGTTTTTTTAAAGCTAATTTTGGATTGAAGATCGTCTTCCCTCTGAAAGATCAGTTTATAGTAAGATTCATGACTTCCCATTTAAAAAACAAAAAAAAAAAATTTATTTTGGCTACTACTCTAATTCCAAACCATTCATGAAGATGGTTGTTTTTGTTTTCCTCATTAGACAGAGGCTTCCTGGCCTTTCAGCAAAGCTGGTAACTCTTCTGCCATTTCCAGATAAGTACTAAGAAGTTACTAGGTGTGTTAATTTTAGGAAAGACAGATCAGAGTTAAATAAAGGAGGGGAGAAAGCCAACACTCCATTTATCTAGATTAGTTGTTCTCACATGGGAAGGGAGAAGGATTCTGCACAGCAGGGACATTTGGTAATCCCGGGAGATATTTTTGGTCATTGCAACGTGGGGACACAACATAAGGGTGGGGAGCTGCTACTGGCATCTAGGGAGTAGAAGCCTTGATAAGTCATCTTACCATGTGCAGGGAACTCCTTACCCTCCTTACCCTCACACACAGCAAAGAATTATCTGGCCCAAAATGTCAAGGATAATGAGGTTGAGAAAACCAGACTAGTCTAGATATTATTTCTTTTCTTCATTAAGTCACACTTAACAAAAATTCTTTCTTGTATCTCCTCTTCTGACCTAAGGGGTTCTTTTGAATGTTAGCTTCTGAGATTAGAAGTAATCAGTAGCTGCAGAAAAATACCATGTTTTCTCCAAATCAGTGGTTCTCAACATTTCTGCACACTAGAATCACCTGGGAGAACATTCAAAGTACGTCCATGTCCAGATTATACCCTGAGACCAATTAAATTCAAATCTCAAGGACTGATCACAGTATGTTTCAAAGTTTCCTAAACGATTCTAATGTGCAGCCAGGGTTGAGGACCATGAATCCGAATACTAGAAAGGTTATTTTCTATACCTTCTATGCACCCACAAAGAGAGAAATCAGCTGTGGGAGGGGAATATAACAATGTCTTTCTCAATGTAGAAATGCTTTTTTTTTTTTCCTCCAGGAGTTGTGTTGACTATTTGAATCAAGAGTTATTTAAGAGCTTTCTTTCTTTCTTCCTTTCTTCCTTTCTTCCTTTCTCCCTTTCTCCCTTTCTTTCTTTCTTTCTT